>NC_053397.1:39393433-39700390 GCF_905171765.1 Bufo bufo | reverse complement strand
TGGGAAGCCCCTCCAGAACATAACATGAAAGCAACTCGTTATGGTGGTCCCCTACCCGAAGGTGTAAGTTATGGACAATGTGAGTGAGGTTTCTCTGAGACAGAGGAGCAGAATCAATAGCGAATATGGGAATAGGTCTCTGTAGCATACAGAGAGATAAAACCCATAGTGTGGGCAAAATGGGGATCTATCAAATTTACTCCTGCTCCACTGTCTAGAAAAAAAGAAATAGTCTCCGTCTTAACGCCAAAAACAACAACCGCTGGCAACACAAATTGCGATGTTCGTATGGAGGAAACGTATACCCCCCGGCTGACATCCTCCGCACAGCCTAGGGTTAGTAGTTTTCCGACGGTCTTTTGTTTTTGAGGAAGGAAGGACAGACATTAATAAAATGACCCCTCTCCCCACAGAAAAAACAAACCCCACGCCTACGGCGAGCCTCAGGAGGATGGACCTGACAAGTAGTTCCTCCTAGCTGCATAGGCTCGTCTAAGTCCGTACAGACTAACTGCTGCTTGAGAGGGGTTACCAATTGCTCCGGATTTTTCAATCTGTCCCTAAGACGTCTATCTATTCTGATAGAAAGGGACATCACCGCATCAAGGGAAAAGGGAATCTCATACAGCGCAAGCGCATCCTTAATCCTTTCGGATAACCCAAAGCAGAACTGACTCCTGAGAGCCGGGTCATTCCACTGGGTATCCGTAGCCCACCTACGGAACTCTGCGCAATACTCCTCTACTGGCCGCTCTCCCTGTAGGAGTCTCCGTAATTTTGATTCAGCCAGTGCGACTCGGTCAGGGTCGTCATATATGAGACCCAAGGCCCCAAAAAATTCATCCACTGACCGGAGAGCCTGGGAACCAGTGGGTAAAGAGAACGCCCAGGATTGCGGGTCCCCCTGCAGCAGGGAAATAACAACCCCCACCCGCTGTTCTTCATTACCAGATGAGTAAGGGTGCAGTTTAAAATATCATTTACAGGCCTCACGGAACGTCACAAATTTGTCCCTTCCCCCAGAAAATCTGTCAGGAAGAACAACCTTGGGTTCCGCAACAACCTGGTTACCTGTAGCAACCGCTGGGCTTGCGGTCTGTTGCAATTGCTGCTGTTGCTGGAGGACCGACGCCTTCAATCCTTCCACCTCCAAAGACAGGCCTTGAAGTTGCTCTGACAAAGCAGCAATTGGATCCATACTGGATTCCAAGTAGGTAGAAAGAAAAAAAAAAATATATATATTTTTTTTTCTACCTACACAAAATAAGGGCCAGATATAATGTAATGACCGGCGTCACGCAAAGGGAGGGAAATGGGAAGGCCCTGTCCAAGGGAGAGGGAAAGGTGGTGACCCCTGACTCACCTTGCGGCTGGCACCTGACTGCCCTGAAGTCCCTAGACGGGTTCCTCACCCGTACGCCGATCTCGTGCCTAAACCCTGGCTTTCCCTAAGATGAGCCCTATGTAGTGAACAGGGCGGTGGGATCACTAGTCCGCACCACTGACACTAAGAGGAAAACACCAAGGAGAGGACAGACAATACAGACAAACATATAATCCCAGGTGGGCGACAACAGCAGACCACCAAGGCCCAACAGGGATCCGGAGGGTAACACTCTGGAACAACAACCAGGGAACTCAGCTACTCAGCTCCAGTGGGTCAGTATAGAAGTCCAGGCAGGAAGCTCTATATCTGGCAACCAGAGAAGTGGGAGAGGGGAATATATGGAGGTTGGGATTGCTGGACAAGAAACAGCTGAGGAGGAGAAGCTACGGATCCCTGAGTGAGCCAAAAAGGATTGCAAGGCAAAACCAGAAAGCTACCATTACGAAACAGCACTGTCTTTGTACATCGAACGCGCAGCCACCCGCTGCGACTTCTTGACCCCGGGTATAACGGAGTCAGACGTGGCTCTTGACACCCTCGTGACAGAAAATGGATCCACCTATCAGGACAAAATTCATTAACAGATGGGAGGCAACCTAATCAGGGGCTTAGCTAAAGGCTCATGGGCCCTGGTGCAAGAGTTCAGCTTGGGCCCCCCTTCCCTCCAACCTTCGTGCTGCATGAGGCAAAAATTGAAACTGCACCCCTCCTCCTTCATACCAAATTCTTAACTTAACCCCTTCTAACCAGCCAGAGGTGTAACGTGCATGCACTTTCTATAATACCAGTGTCGTCTTATGTGGGACAAGGGTCTTTGGGCCCCTCAGGCTCCTGGGCCCGGTAGCGACTGCTACCTCTGCACCCCCTATAGCTATGCCCCTGAACCTAATATTGAATCAGCCTCAGGGTAACAACCACGTGTGAATGGAATACACTTCAGTAAATCTTCAAAGCAAGCATATAGAGCACTGTTCAGACACACTCGAGGTGCTTTCGAAAAAACACACTAAAAACAAAAGCAATACATTGATATACATAAAATCCCTGATGTTAATAGTGGTATATAACGTCCTGTCTCCTATTTAAACCTGTTGGGAACCTGGTTTCAAGCATAAAAATCCAGAAAGTTTCCCTTGCTAGTAGCTTTTTCTTATGATCGCCCCCCATGTATGGTTTAAATACCCTTTCAATTCCACAGAAGGTGAAAAAAGATAAATCATCCCTGTGGACATCACGGAAGTGTCTGGAAACTGCAGAGGCGTTCAGTGCATTCTCATTATTCGCATCGGATAAATGTTTACGGATCCTTGTCTTTAAAGTGTTAGTAGTGCATCCCACGTACTGCAATCTACAGGAGGTGCAGCAAATGAGATACACAGCATACTTAGCGTTGCAGTTAATATAGGATGACATTTTAAAGGTAATATTGGTTTTGTATGATGTAAAGGTCTTCGTTGTTCTAACATACTGTAGTTGCAACAGCGACAGATCTTATGTCCACACCTATAAAAGCCTTTTGTTTCCAGCCAAGTACATGATGGTTTTTCAGAAAGAAACAAGCTGGGTGATAGTATAGAGCTGCCCGTACGAGCTCTTTTTGCAACATATTTGACCCCCCCTTGTAAAATATCAGAGAAAACCTTGTCTTGGTACAAAATAGGAATATATTTATTTATGATCTTAGTAACCTGTTTGTACTCCTGGCTGTGCACTGTGGAGAAAACAATGCCCTTCTTTTTGGACTGGTTCTCATGCATACTCCTAGAAAATGGAGCTAGTAAATCTTTCCTCCTGGTATCAGAGGCATATTTTATTCCTCGTTCCAAAGACCAGGTGGGATATTTCCTAGCCAAAAAAAAACGGCTAGAAATTCTCTGACATTCACTTTGAAAAAAAATCGCATCATCTGAGCAGTTGTGTCTAGACCTTATAAGCTCGCCCCCTTGGAATATTTTTGATGATGTGTAATGGATGACATGATGTCGTATGTATAGAAAGTGAGGGGGCACACACACACGGGAAACACCAGATGATTAAGTATATATCATTTAATATTCTAAAAACAGACCCATAAAATAACATAAAATATATACCATATAATGTCACAGCCCCAAAGATGCAGATATATGTCAATGCTAACAGATACGCTGGCGTGCTGAGTTCACATATAGTCCATACAGTGTCCCAATTGAGGTGCTACTGTGTAGAAGCTGCTATGAGTATGGTAAGGTCACACAGAGTCCATCTACACACTGTCCCGATTGGTATAGACAAGTGGTAGCACAATATGTTCCAATGCCTGTAGTGTTGAGTCACCGGAGGTATTATGAGCTTAGTCCAATTGTAGTGGAACACTAATGTCCAATGTTCAGAGATCGGTAAGACGTGTTTGGATAAACTTCCCAGTTACTTACTGTATCAAGCCGCTTGCGCTCCCCCGGTCTCTCCCCTCCTTGCTGTCTGGCCGCAGCGTTGATTTCTCAGGTGGCCAAACCAGGCCGACTGTGGCGTCCCACGTGACCTGGTGGTATGGGGTTCCGGGCGGACGCTTTGGTGACGTCACTGTTGTGCGGCGGCAGTTTCAAATCTGGAAGTGTTGGAGGTGAATCTCTGAAGCGCTTACAGCTCGATGTCCAGTCTCTTTGGTCTCTTTGGTCTTTAACTTGAATCCACGCTCACTCTGTGATGCCAGACGCGTTTCAGGGTCCTACACCCCTTCCTCAGTGGCCACCGAGTGAGTGGATTCTCACTCCTTTTAAATGGTATTGACCCACCCACAATTGTGCTTTTTTCAGCTTGCTCCAATATGTGGAATGGATTTTATAAATATTGCCTTACAATGGTGCATAAGACATATTTAAAAGAGCATAATAATAAATATTAATCCCCACATAGTAATCACAATGTTAAAACGTTAAAATAATATTCTCAGAGAGGAACTGCAAGGTCAAAGATGTATTTTAAGGAGAAAACGCATCAGAACCGCAGCCATGTGAACTGCGTTTTGTATGCGGTTTCTGTAGTTCTGTGTACTACAGGGCAAGCTGATCCCTATCCAAGGGACTTGGACTAAAACCGCACCGTTATAATTAGTTTTTTTCTGCGGTTGTATGCTTTGTTGGTTTATTCCCCAAGATCCGTGTGTTAATAGGGTAATTGATAGTAATGTATAAGAGGAGCCGTCCCGTGGGGAGGAGGATCACAGTATCGATTAAAACTAACTGCGATATCTCATCCCCACCGGACAACCCCCCATGATCACAGGAAACCGAAGACCTCCATCTCGGCATTTAGACCCTTCGGCATAATGGTGTCATACTCGAAAATTCTACGGGATTCCTGTCGTGACATGTGTGCAATGTGGTTGCCTCCTCTCCACATTTTTTTGACCCTTTCTATCGCAGTGAATTTTAGGCCAGTTGGATCACAGTTATGTTGTATTTTAAAATGTTTCGATAGGCAGTGTGTTTCTAAACCTTTCTTGATATTGGCCACATGTTCAGCTACCCTCTTCTTAAGTGTCCTTTTGGTCCTGCCTATATATTGTTTCCTACACCCGCATTCCAACAGATATATAACATCTGTAGAATCGCAGGTTAGGCATTCCTGTATTTCTACACTGAAGGAATTTGTTGTGGATTTTACCCAAGTTGTTTTTTTGGGGAAACTAGTAATCTTGCAATTTGTGCATCTGCCACATCTAAAAAATCCATTGGTTGCTAACCAATTATTCTTTTGTTGCTGTTGCCTATCCTTTTTGCTTTTCACTGTTGGGGCTATTTTGCCTGCCAAATTGTTTGCCCTTGTGTACGTTATTTTTGGTACATCGCTCAAAAGTGGGCCGATTAGTTTATCGTTTAGCAGATGTCCCCAGTGTTTACGTATGCTTCTTTCCATCACTCTGTATTGTGAGCTGAATGGAAGAATAATTCTGAGTGTTTCATCTCGCAGTTGTGGTGCCCCTATCTCAAAAAAACCCTTACGTTCCATCTTCTTGACTTTTTCCAATGATTTGTCTATCAGCTGGACTGGGTAGTCTCTTTCTGGCAGTTGTTTCTTCAGGTTCGCAGCCTCTTCATCAAACTTGTCCTCAACCGTACAGTTCCGCTTAAGTCTGCGGAACTGACTGGTTGGTATGTTGGTCAGCCACCGCGGAAGGTGGCAGCTAGCAAATCTGATGAAGCTATTTTTGGCTACGGGCTTGAAAAACGTACTGCATTGCAGCCTGCTGTCCCTAATCCATATCTCTAAGTCTAGGAATTCAACTTTTTCTTGACTGATAGTCGGACTAAATACAAGGTTCTTGTCATTTGTATTGAGGTCACTAAGGAATACATCAAGGGACTCAGCAGTATTGGACCAAATAAACAAGATATCATCAATGTACCGCCGCCACAGCACCAGATCTGTCCCCAGCCTGGGTCGAATGGTCTCCCTCTCCCATTGAGCCAAAAACAGGTTGGCATAGCTGGGGGCGAATCTGGTGCCCATGGCGGTACCGGTACACTGCAAATAAAACTCCTGCTCAAAGGAGAAGTAATTGTGAGCTAAAATATATCTCACTCCATCCAACAAATATTCTAACTGTTCAACAGGGAGCCCAGCATCTCCCGACAATTGCTCATATAGTGCCTGTGTCCCCCTGGTGTGTTCAATGACTGTGTAGAGGGATCCAACATCCAATGTCCCCAAGATCCACCCATCAACCCAATTAACTTCTTCCAATGTTTTAATAATGTCAGTGGTGTCACGTATATGTGATGGCACTCGCTTGACATACGGTTAAAGCCATTGATCGATGTATTTAGAAAGATTGCATGATATAGATTGTATCCCCGACACTATCGGGCGACCTGGAGGTGCTTCCAGGTTCTTGTGGATCTTGGGGACACAATAGAACATGGGAATTCTCCTCTCTGTATCCAGGATGAACTTGGCTTCCTGGTCGGAAAGAAACTCAGCTTTTACCCCCCTTACACAGTACTCTTTCAAAATATTATAATATTCCTGTGTGGGGTCTCCCCTCAGTTTTTTGTAGGTATTTTCTGATCTTAGTTGCCTATAGCATTCCTCTATATAATCTGTCGTTTTGAGAATGACTACGGCCCCACCCTTATCAGCTGGTCTGATTACGATATTGTTCTCTTCCTGTAGGGATTTGATAGCTCTAACCTCCTCTCTACTTAAATTTGTATTAATCTTGCGGCTCTTTATTCGTCTCAGGTCACGTTCAACATTGTTCCTGAACGTGGCCATTTCACTGCTGATTTCCTGCCTCGGGAATTTTTTTGATCTAACTTTAAGATCTGTATGTGCATATTTATTGATGTTCCCTCCCATGTCGGTCTCCCTATTAATGGGGTTTTTTAAAAAATATTTTTTGAGACATAGGCGTCTGATGAATTTTTCCACTCCTATGTATGTAGCAAATTTGTCCATAGCATTCGTAGGGGCAAACTTAAGGCCTTTATTGAGAAGTTGCACCTGGATTTCTGTGAGTGCAACATCACTGATATTTATTACATTGGTGGTTGGTGTTTTTAATTCTTGTGTTTTCTCCTTTTGTGAATGTCGTCCTCTCCGAATTCTTTGTTGTGGTTGTGCCTTTGTGATCTGCTGGTGGTCGGTGTGTGATGGTGTACTGTGTTGTGATAGTGTCTGTGTTCCTGTCTGTGTGTCTGGTAGTGCCCCTTGCCCTGTGCATGTTCCCTCGGACGCTCCCTCAAATTGTACTCGTGAACATACCCTTGTGCTTGGTGACTGCGTGTTCTTGTCTCTTGTCGTGGTGGAGTGGGAGTGCGTGTGCTCCTTATTCGTGCCTTGTGGTGTGGCGGTGTGAAATCTAAAAAATGCGGTGTTGCAAGTGTTTCATATCTGTTTGAGATTTTAACATTCTCAAACTGTGCATTTGTGTGTTCAACCTCCCTTTGTCCGTATATCTCAGTGCTCTCTTTTCTTTCCATGTGTTGTAATTTTCTAGATTTTTTGCCTATTATTTCCCTTTCCAATATATCTAAATTTTTGCAGATTCTTTCATGCCATTTGTGGACTACATCGGTATCTGGGAATGTTTCCATTTCCCTTTTTAGGGTATCAATTTGCCCTGCCATTTCCTCTGTCATTTGTATCCTCCTTTTGATAATCATTTGGACAAGGGCCTCTGACTGTGTTTTCAAGAAGCCATCCCATTCCTTCTTGAATTTCTCACTCATCAAGTCAGACGCAGGTGTCTTGGCCAGTGTTAAGCCTTTAGGGATGAAACCCTTGTCCAAATATTGCGTGAGAGATCTTATCTCCCATTTATTACGCAATTGACGTTGCAGAATCCTCTCTAGAGTTTTAAAAACATCATCCATTGATCTTGTGCTTTCTGTTGATACTTCTCCTTCCATATTGAAAGTGAAGGCCTCTATTTTTTTATATTTATTGTCTAGGTGTTCCCAAATGTCCATCTCGGGATGGGGGGAGCTCAGCTGTTGAGGGTACTAGATAAAAAAATTGTATATGGAGTACAGCGGCTCACCCCTATCTCGTATGGATAGGTGCTCACCCTCTGGTCCTACCCTCAGGACCTTGGGGACAAGAAAGAATATATAGAAAGTGAGGGGGCACACACACACGGGAAACACCAGATGATTAAGTATATATCATTTAATATTCTAAAAACAGACCCATAAAATAACATAAAATATATACCATATAATGTCTCAGCCCCAAAGATGCAGATATATGTCAATGCTAACAGATACGCTGGCGTGCTGAGTTCACATATAGTCCATACAGTGTCCCAATTGAGGTGCTACTGTGTAGAAGCTGCTATGAGTATGGTAAGGTCACACAGAGTCCATCTACACACTGTCCCGATTGGTATAGACAAGTGGTAGCACAATATGTTCCAATGCCTGTAGTGTTGAGTCACCGGAGGTATTATGAGCTTAGTCCAATTGTAGTGGAACACTAATGTCCAATGTTCAGAGATCGGTAAGACGTGTTTGGATAAACTTCCCAGTTACTTACTGTATCAAGCCGCTTGCGCTCCCCCGGTCTCTCCCCTCCTTGCTGTCTGGCCGCAGCGTTGATTTCTCAGGTGGCCAAACCAGGCCGACTGTGGCGTCCCACGTGACCTGGTGGTATGGGGTTCCGGGCGGACGCTTTGGTGACGTCACTGTTGTGCGGCGGCAGTTTCAAATCTGGAAGTGTTGGAGGTGAATCTCTGAAGCGCTTACAGCTCGATGTCCAGTCTCTTTGGTCTCTTTGGTCTTTAACTTGAATCCACGCTCACTCTGTGATGCCAGACGCGTTTCAGGGTCCTACACCCCTTCCTCAGTGGCCACCGAGTGAGTGGATTCTCACTCCTTTTAAATGGTATTGACCCACCCACAATTGTGCTTTTTTCAGCTTGCTCCAATATGTGGAATGGATTTTATAAATATTGCCTTACAATGGTGCATAAGACATATTTAAAAGAGCATAATAATAAATATTAATCCCCACATAGTAATCACAATGTTAAAACGTTAAAATAATATTCTCAGAGAGGAACTGCAAGGTCAAAGATGTATTTTAAGGAGAAAACGCATCAGAACCGCAGCCATGTGAACTGTGTTTTGTATGCGGTTTCTGTAGTTCTGTGTACTACAGGGCAAGCTGATCCCTATCCAAGGGACTTGGACTAAAACCGCACCGTTATAATTAGTTTTTTTCTGCGGTTGTATGCTTTGTTGGTTTATTCCCCAAGATCTGTGTGTTAATAGGGACGGCTCCTCTTATACATTACTATCAATTACCCTATTAACACACGGATCTTGGGGAATAAACCAACAAAGCATACAACCGCAGAAAAAAACTAATTATAACGGTGCGGTTTTAGTCCAAGTCCCTTGGATAGGGATCAGCTTGCCCTGTAGTACACAGAACTACAGAAACCGCATACAAAACGCAGTTCACATGGCTGCGGTTCTGATGCGTTTTCTCCTTAAAATACATCTTTGACCTTGCAGTTCCTCTCTGAGAATATTATTTTAACGTTTTAACATTGTGATTACTATGTGGGGATTAATATTTATTATTATGCTCTTTTAAATATGTCTTATGCACCATTGTAAGGCAATATTTATAAAATCCATTCCACATATTGGAGCAAGCTGAAAAAAGCACAATTGTGGGTGGGTCAATACCATTTAAAAGGAGTGAGAATCCACTCACTCGGTGGCCACTGAGGAAGGGGTGTAGGACCCTGAAACGCGTCTGGCATCACAGAGTGAGCGTGGATTCAAGTTAAAGACCAAAGAGACCAAAGAGACTGGACATCGAGCTGTAAGCGCTTCAGAGATTCACCTCCAACACTTCCAGATTTGAAACTGCCGCCGCACAACAGTGACGTCACCAAAGCGTCCGCCCGGAACCCCATACCACCAGGTCACGTGGGACGCCACAGTCGGCCTGGTTTGGCCACCTGAGAAATCAACGCTGCGGCCAGACAGCAAGGAGGGGAGAGACCGGGGGAGCGCAAGCGGCTGGATACAGTAAGTAACTGGGAAGTTTATCCAAACACGTCTTACCGATCTCTGAACATTGGACATTAGTGTTCCACTACAATTGGACTAAGCTCATAATACCTCCGGTGACTCAACACTAGAGGCATTGGAACATATTGTGCTACCACTTGTCTATACCAATCGGGACAGTGTGTAGATGGACTCTGTGTGACCTTACCATACTCATAGCAGCTTCTACACAGTAGCACCTCAATTGGGACACTGTATGGACTATATGTGAACTCAGCACGCCAGCGTATCTGTTAGCATTGACATATATCTGCATCTTTGGGGCTGTGACATTATATGGTATATATTTTATGTTATTTTATGGGTCTGTTTTTAGAATATTAAATGATATATACTTAATCATCTGGTGTTTCCCGTGTGTGTGTGCCCCCTCACTTTCTATATATTCTTTCTTGTCCCCAAGGTCCTGAGGGTAGGACCAGAGGGTGAGCACCTATCCATACGAGATAGGGGTGAGCCGCTGTACTCCATATACAATGATGTCGTATGCAATAAAGAATTGCCCGCGGTAGGTTTAATGTAAGTGGCAGAGACAATATCATGAGTGCATGCAGTGAGCAACAGATCCAAAAAATGTATACTCATTGTGTCAAAATTTAAAGTTTGTTGTTGATAAATGTTCCGAAAGCAATGATATCGTCCTGACGACCTTCCCAAATAATGAGGAGGTCACACCCCCAACTGATAACACCCACAGGGACCTTCATTGCAAATCGCTAGTAATTCAGTCATAATTTCTAGAAGAAATAATAAAGGAATTATTTGCGTATTGCGATTTATTTATTTTTACTGTATAAGGCAACTTTCCTATTGGTTGGCTATGTTTATTGGCTAATATGTGTATTTTACGAATATTCGCGATATTGCTATATATTCTTGTTTTAGAATATGACGAATATTCTAAAAAATGAAGTTTTAGCAATATAGCGAATATTCGCAAAATACACATATAGACTAATTTAGCTAATATAGTGCTATAATCTTTTTTTTTTATAGTCTAATTTTTTTTGTCTCTTCTGAACTTCAGATTTGGAAAAAATTGACACTATTAAAAAAAAATACTATACTAAATATTAGCTAAATTGCAGTCTATATGTGTATTTTACAAATATTCACTATATTGCTATGACTTTGCTTTTTAGAATATGACGAATATTCTAAAAAACAAAGTTATAGCAATATAGCGAATATATTCGTTATTTAGAATATTCGTCTTTTTTTTTTTCAATCTGTACTGTTATTCCACTTTGGCATACTCCTCCCCGACAAGTGTCCCCGTCACCATGGGAACGCCTGTGGGTTAGAATATACCATCGGATCTGAGTTTTCACGATCTCAGGAAAAACTCAGATCCGATGGTATTTTCTAACCCACGGGCGTTCCCATGGTGATGGGGACGCTTGTCGGGGAGGAGTATGCGAACAACTGTACAGATTGGGAAAAAAAGGTGAATATTCTAAATAACAAATATATTCACTATATTGCTATATATTCGTTTTTTAGAATATTCGTCATTTTTTTTCCATATGAAAACATGATTCCTTCCTGCTTAAGTTGCTTGGGGGCCAATGACTCATTGACCCACAAGAAAGAAGCAGGGAGGAATCATGTTTTCAGATGACTAAAGACTAAAGGGCCCCCAAAGGTGGACTACACAAAAAGCTTTATTCCAACATAGCAGTTTTACAAAAGCAAAATGCAAGCAACCTTTTCTGTGTGTATGTGTGTGGACATATATACAGTAGACTGTACAAACCTAGGACTTGGGCTCCATGATGACATCACCTAGTCTGGGTTATTATGACAAAATTTTATGTGTGCTTCTTCCTATATAGCCACTAACAATGCAAAATGCAGTGTCAAAAACTTATTAAACTTTCTTCCTATAGTCATTCAAAAACTTACAAAATTTTCCTCAAGTCATTCAAAAACTTACTAAACTTACTTTTTAAAGTCATTCAAAAAATTACTAAACTTTCTTCCTATAGTCATTGAAAAACGTACTAAACTTTCTTCCTAGTCATTCAAAAACTTACTAAACTTTCTTCCTCAAGTCATTCAAAAACTTATTAAACTTTCTTCCTATAGTCATTCAAAAACGTACTCAACTTTCTTCCTAGTAATTCAAAAACGTACTAAACTTTCTTTCTGTAGCCATTCAAAAACTTACTAAACTTCTTTCTATAGCCATTCAAAAACTTACTAAACTTTCTTCCTATAGTCATTCAAAAACGTACTAAACTTTCTTCCTAGTCATTCAAAAACTTACTAAACTTTCTTCCTAGTTATTCAAAAACTTATTAAAATTTCTTTCTATAGCCATTCAAAAACTTACTAAACTTTCTTCCTATAGTCATTCAAAAACGTACTAAACTTTCTTCCTAGTCATTCAAAAACTTACTAATCTTTCTTCCTAGTTATTCAAAAACGTATTAAAATTTCTTTCTATAGCTATTCAAAAACTTACTAAACTTTCTTCCTATAGTCATTCAAAAACTTACTAAACATTTTTCCTATAGTCATTCAAAAACTTACTAAACCTTCTTCCTAGTCATTTAAAAACTTACTAAACTTTTTTCCTATGGCCACTCAAAAACTTACTAAACATTTTTCCTATAGTCATTCAGACAAAACAAATTCGACCATACTGTGCATGACACATGTTGATGTGCCACATATCACAAGGCTTTCAATTATTCCACAGGTTTTATCTCCAACCTCCATCAAGCTTCTCAGATAACGTTTTACTGAAGTTTAATCTCCAGAGTATCACCTGACCAAACTTTTACATTATCAACTTTTACAACTGTATATCTCATAAAGAAAACAGGTTCTTGGCAATAACCAAAGACAATTACCTTTCCCAACTGGTTCGGGACCCGACAGCCATACTGGACTTAGTATTAACCAATAGACATGACAGAAAAACAGATGTGCAGGTTGGGGGACACCTGGTAAATAATGACCATAAAGTAATAACTTTCCAATTGTTATTCAAAAGAGTGTTTCTTCAGGGAGGAACAAAAATACTAAACTTCAAAAAAGCTAAATTTAGCCAACTAAGAGAGGCCATAGGTCTAACTAACTGGGACAAAATCCTCCAAAATGAAAATACAGCCACAAAATGGGATATTTTTAAAAGCATCCTAAAATCAAATTGTGAGAGGTACATACCTTATGGGAATAAAAGGTTAAGGAACAAGAAAAAAACAATGTGGATAAATAGAACTGTAAAGAAAGCAATAAATGACAAAAAGAAAGCATTTAAATCACTAAAACAGGAGGGTAGCGAGGAATCACTGAAAAACTATAAGGAAAAAAATAGAATATGTAAAAAACAAATAAATGCAGCCAAACTAGAGACCGAGAGATTAATTGCCAAAGAGAGGAAAACTAACCTTAAAATGTTCTTCAATTATATAAATGGTAAAAAGTATAAATCTGAAGGTGTCGGCCCTCTACAGAGTAATGAGGGGGGAGTTGCAGAGAGCGATGAGGAGAAAGCAAAGCTATTAAATATTTTTTTTCTCCACTGTATTTAATGAAGAAAATAAACTGTCAGATGAAATGCAGAATGTAAAAGTAAATTCCCCATTAAAAGTGTCCTGTCTGACCCAGAAAGAAGTACAGCGGCGTCTTAAAAAGATTAATATAGACTAATCGCCAGGATCAGATAGCATACACTCCCGTATCCTAAGAGAATTAAGTAATGTCATAGACATACCCTTATTTCTGATATTTAAGGACTCTATACTGACAGGGAGTGTTCCACAGGATTGGCGCATTGCAAATGTGGTGTCAATATTCAAAAAGGGTCCAAAAACAGAGCCCGGAAACTATAGGCTGGTAAGTTTAACATCTGTTGTGGGTAAACTGCTTAAAGGTTTTCTAAGAGATGCTATCTTGGAGTACCTCAATGAAAATAAGCAAATAAAGCTATATCAGCATGGCTTCATGAGGGATCGGTCATGTCAAACTAATTTAATCAGTTTCTATGAGGAAGTAAGTTCTAGACTTGACAGTGGCGAATCAATGGAAGTCGTATATCTGGACTTCTCCAAAGCATTTGACACTGTACCACATAAAAGGTTAGTATATAAAATGAGAATGCTCGGACTGGGAGAAAACGTCTGTATGTGGGTAAGTAACTGGCTGAGTGATAGAAAACAGAGGGTGGTTATTATTGGTACACACTCAGATTGGGTCACTGTCACTAGTGGAGTACCTCAGGGGTCAGTATTGGGCCTTATTCTCTTCAATATATTTATTAATGATCTTGTAGAAGGCTTGCAAATATAAATTTTGCAGATAACACTAAACTGTGTAAAGTAATTAACACTGAAGAGGACAGTATACTGCTACAGAGGGATCTGGATAGATTAGAGGCTTGGGCAGATAAGTGGCAGATGAGGTTTAACACTGACAAATGTAAGATTATGCACATGGGAAGGAATAATGCAAGTCACCCGTACATACTAAATGGTAAAATACTGGGTTATACTGACATGGAACAGGACCTAGGAATTTTAGTGAACAGCAAACTAAGCTGTAGAAACCAGCTGCCAAGGCCAATAAGATAATGGGTTGCATCAAAAGGGTCATAGATGAACTGATAAGAACATAGTCCTACCACTTTACAAATCACTAGTCAGACAACACATGGAATACTGTGTACAGTTCTGGGCTCCTGTGGAGGGCAACTAAAATAATAACTGGAATGGGGGACAACAGTACCCTGAAAGATTATCAAAATTAGGGTTATTCACTTTAGAAAAAAGACGACTGAGGGGAGATCTAATCACTATGTATAAATATATCAGGGGTCAGTACAGAGATCTCTCCCATCATCTATTTATCCCCAGGACTGTGACTGTGACGAGGGGACATCCTCTGCGTCTGGAGGAAAGAAGGTTTGTACACAAACATAGAAGAGGATTCTTTACGGTAAGAGCAGTGAGACTATGGAGCTCTCTGCCTGAGGAGGTGGTGATGGTGAGTACAATAAAGGAATTCAAGAGGGGCCTGGATGTATTTCTGGAGTGTAATAATATTACAGGCTATAGCTACTAGAGAGGGGTCGTTGATCCAGGGAGTTATTCTGATTGCCTGATTGGAGTCGGGAAATAATTTTTTTTCCCTTAAAGAGGACCTTTCACTAGTTTAAAAACTAAAAACTAACTATATCAGTGGGCAGAGCGGCGCCCAGGGGTCCCCCTGCACTTACTAGTATGTCTGGGCGCCGCTCCGTTCGCTCGGTATAGGCTCCGGTGTCTGCAGCTCCCTCTGTTGTACTGGGCAGAGTTTTTGTATTAGGGTTGTCCCTTGCTGCAGCGCTGGCCAATCGTAGCGCACAGCTCATAGCCTGCCCACTGATATAGTTAGTTTTTAGTTTTTAAACTAGTGAAAGGTCCTCTTTAAGTGGGGAACATTGACTTCTACCTCACCGTTTTTTTTTTGCCTTCCTCTGGATCAACTTGTAGGATAACAGGCAGAACTAGATGGACAGATGTCTTTTTTTCGGCCTTATATACTATGTTACTATGTTACATACTAAGGGGGAAAAAAGCAAAACTCTGCTGCGACCTCAATGACCTTTTTATAGGAGCATTTACTGCACGCTATCATAGTATTCAATCACTGCAGAAGCCAACGGGGACTGGAATACAGTACCTAACGTCTACTCCAACAGAATGAGAATTACCATTAGGAGGGAGCTGTGCGCTTCGGCTTGCATCGTTTCACAGTTGAGTTGTTTGAAGACAGGCTGCCCATTACATACAGCAGCTGTGGATTTGGCTTTTCCTCTCATTCATTTTTAAGCCCTCTCTACTTCACCGTCACCTTTTCAATGTTTTCCTCATTACTACCCGGCGGCTTTCAGCATATTGTCACATGTAGTTAGTTTAGGCAACTAAGTGTACACAGCCTAGATAATGCAGCAGTAACCGGAATGCACATGCACCTAAGTAAATAAGGAGATGGCATTACATTAGCAGTCACATGTACACGTACATCATAATGCAGAGGGGTGTATGGAGCAGGATCAGGAGACGAGTCTGCTGCATATGTAGCGAGTGTTGGCTGTTTAATACAGCTGACAGCAGTCCGCAGTCCAGGCTGTTTAACCCCTAGGATGACACAATCAGTAGTGACCACAGCATCTGAGCAGCTTGGCAGAAGATGGTGGATCCCTCTGTTCCCCGATCACGCCAACTGTTTGTCATTGCAGCACAGGTGCCTAGTGAAGGACCCCTATGGTATCATAGTAGAGATAGGGCTTAAAAGGGCTGTGCCAAGTTAGGGGATAACTACTGATCAGTGGGGATCTAACCACTGGGGGCGCCCACCGATTCCAAGAACGGGTTTCCGTTGATCTGATTTGATGTAGAATGCACCCTTCTGCTCCATTTATTGCAAAGTGCTGCACTCTGCTATCTACTGCAGTTCCATAGAAAATGAATGGAATGACAGGATGCATGCCTGATCTGCCACTCCATCAGATCGGGGGAAAGGGACCTCATGATTTTGCTTTAGAAGTTTTCTCCTGGTTTTGAAATGGTTTGGCATTGGACTCTATGTTTCTTTATGGTGCTGCTTTCTTATCTGATTTGTCTCTCTACCCCTTCCTTAATGGTTAGGTCCTGTGAACTTAGAATGGGGATCGCCGCCATGTTGAAGGCCCCTATTTACGGCAGATCATCTAAGTAGGTAGGGACAGTGGTGTAGGTTGAATTCAGGGCTGCACTGTTCCCTAAATATCATTACACCAGATGGTCGACCATTGTAGTCACTAAGGTATTTGCTGTTTAAGGCTAATTGAGACTTTACTGCAGAGAGAGGGACATTGCTAAAACACCTTTCATTCTTGGACATGGTCTGGCCCACCAAATCTTAATCCTGTGCCCTTCAGCTGGGAATTACAGCCACCCTTGCAAGAATAATATTGCCTGCCTTAGATTCTGCAGAGAAACTTTGAAGAGAAAGAATGAAGGAGTACTCCAATTCTCATCCTGGCCTACATCCATAAATTGCTATATGGGAACATTTGCGCTGAATATTGTTTGGAACTGTGTTTTGATACAATTGGATGTACTACAACTCCAATTCTGCACTTTAGTAACGAGAGACATTTTTTTTCTACAACTGGCCTGGTTACTGACTCCAGCACCATACGCTGACCACAACACCTACATCCCATACCTTGCATCTGTGCAACAGTCATAATGCCAAGGGCACCCCAACTACCATCAGGCAGGAGCCCCCAGGGTGTTTCTCAAGGGAAGAAAGGGTACGTCCCCCTCTCACTGCCCTGGCCCTAGAGATCATTGGCATGAGCCACTGTGAATAATTATTGCAGCCAGAGCCACTACCACTCCGCGCCACTCTTCCAGGGCTTGCACCATGACAACCTCTCACCAACCAGTGGCTATGGCGATGGTTATACACAACGATTCCAGAATTTTTTTTCGACCATTACCCTGTTTCAACATGTATGGCCACTTTGAACAACTGTAACGATCAATATGGACTAAAATATATATGGTGGTCTCTGCTAAGTAATAGTTCCCCTCATGATCTTTTGTTCAACTGGTGGTCAACCATCAAACTACTTTTATCTAATGTGTATGGCCACCTGACTTGACTCATATACGAATCTTATAATGGTATGTGGAAGGTAGCATAGTACCTAACAACCGGCGAGTACACAGAAAAGTTATATCATTATTTGTTACTTGATTGCTTTAACTCATCACCATTGCCCCTAATGAAATGAAACAGATACAGATGTAGCGAGCTAAAATTGTCACAGTGTTATCTCGTGCCATCTTGTGACAAAAGTCATTGAAATACATTGAAAGATGGCACCTTTTCTGCCATATTTTCCTTAACTCGTTAATAATTGAGTTTATATCTGTATATCTGACAAGCTAATAAAAATATAATAAGAAGGTGTCGAACCGATGGAACTCACACTGATCAAAACAGGAGGGTGCCCATTAGACTCTATAGTACTGTATATGTGCAGTACCCCAGAGCAAGGGGTATCTGCAAATGGTTTGTTATTTACTGTGTTATATTGTTATGTAATGTTATATTATTTATTGCAACCAGTATGGCCATGTATACATGGCACAGCCAGGGTTAACAAGCCCAGCTCAGCTCTTGTTGGAAGTGGTGGCTGGCTCCACTCCTAGCTTGGGGGTTGTTCTAGGGGGAGTTCAGAGAGAAAAAGATGTTGCCTCATGTTCCTTTTTTTTAGGCCCAGAAAGCTTCAGAAACTAACAGAAAGTTCTAACCTGTTAGTACAGCCCTTCAGACTTTGCTGCTGTGAGGGACACTCTTCGCACCTGGAAACATCATGGCAAGACGTGCCTTCAAAAACCCTGTATCCCGCAGTGACACTACAACCATTATTGCCAAAGTACTATTGCCAGACACAAAGTCTACTGAGACAGACTTTTTGCAAGATAGAGAGGAAAGAAGGCCATAACTCCCATTCTTGTCTAAATCCATACGTTGGAAAAACTTCACAGTGTACAGTTGGAACTGTGTCTGCTATAATTGGAAGTACTAAAGCTTCCATTTTGCACTGGCCTGCACTCCACATGCCATGTCTTGCACTCATACAGACACTTAACATAATCGAAACCCAAACTACCACCAGGCAGGAGCCCCAGAACTAGGATGTTCCCCGAGGGAAGAAAGGGTGTGCCCTCTTTTCACTGCAGAGCCCTAGGGAGCAACGGTATGAGGAAAATCACTGTGATTGACTGTGACCACCAAAGTCACTATCATCTGGGTAAACATACTTGTCAGACTATGGCTCTATTTCCCAAGTACTTACATACACCCAGAGGTCCCCTAAGACCTATATTAGCTCTTAATGTCCCAATCCTAACATGATAACTCTATGTATACAAAACTAAATCAGGTAAGACATACATTTCTAATTTATTTAAGTCAACAAATCATTGAAAGCATACAGATGTCCTACAAAACATGTAGGTCATTTATTATGACCACCTACACTAGAACCTGGCATAAACAAGTTGGAAACCTGTGGTTTGGAACTTTTTAAATGCCATTGCACCTAAATTTAGGTGCAAGTGGTATTTCTATGGTGCCCCTGCCATTTCTGAAAAGGGGGAGTGGCAGGGTGTTGGCTTGGCATGGGCAGGTGCCATTGGCACAGTCACCATCATTTGGCGTAAATAACAATTGAAATCTATTCTTCTATGAGCCGGAGTAGATTTCAATCTAGGAGCATGAATGCTGGAGAATGCATTTAATTTATCCCGAGGCTTCTCGTAAAAAAGTAAGCGCATCCTCCATCAGCACAGGTGCTATCAAAGAGTAAAAAGCAGTTTCGTTTAGCAGCAGCATCTTTCTTCTAAAATATTTTCTTTGTTAATGTTTTTTTAACATTCGCTACTTGACCTTCTGTATGTATGCTTTTGCCATGACTTGTATAGGACTTTGTCATGACCATGGCTATTGAAAAGGCCTGAGATAAGTGTGACATAAAATAAAATAAAACACAGCAGGGCTGTATGTAATCCTTGAGAATCAATAACCTAATTGTTGTTCGGTCGACAAAGGCTGAGGACGTCTATCACCAGGAAGTCATGGTCAGATTGTCATGGATTGCAGATAGGATGATGCAATAAAGCCAACAAAAATGACAAGATCAAATAGAAACTATTCTTAACTTTGTAAAGTTTACATTTGGTGTGACTTTTGAACACTAAAATGGTGATAATCAGGGGTGGGATTCAAATTTTTAACAACAGGTTTCCGACTCAGCGGCGGACATGCGGCGTCACGACACATGTTTACATATACATACACCATATATATGCAACACACATACACATAAATACACCATATACATGGTACACATACATAAATACACCATATATACACTACACACACATACCACCCAACTAAGAGGCTAAACTATCAGCGGTGCGCGAAACAATGGAAGTGAACATCTCCAGCTGCCCGGCCGCCACCAGAGCACTGGATCGGGACTCAGCCGGTAACACGGTTCTCCGATCCAGTTGTAATTTTAACAACCGGATCTGGAGAACTAGAGGGAACTGGCTGAATCCCATGATCCCTTAATCTCTCCAATCACCATTCGCCTGCCGGCCATTGCCTTGCTCATCTGCTCCGCTGTCCCAGGGCCACAGCAGTCTTGTCCCGCTGATGTCTGCCTCTCCCTGCCCAGTGGAGTGGTGCTGCACTCCCATCCACAGACTGAGGCCTGCTTCTTGCTGACATTTCCTCCCACTGCTCCCTCTTTCTCCCCGGACTGGCCACCTTTGGGTACTCAAGGCACCTTCCCCTATTGGAAGGTACCTGAGCAATAGGTTCTTGTTCTCTAGTTTCCTGCTAAGGTGTACTGTGTGTTCTTTGCCTGTTCTGTGTATCGACTTCTGCTTGACTTTTGGATTCACTGGCCTGACCTGATCTCTGCCTGATCTCCATACTGCCCCATGAGCTGCTTGCCATTACCTCAGACTGTTTTTTGGATTGCAAGTATTCTGTCTGCGCTGACCTCGACCAGTCCTTGATTATAATTTTGCATGATTCCTTGATATCCCACACCAGTGTCTCTTGACCCCCATGGGTGAGCCATCACTTAAACATAGACTACTCCAAGAGTTCAGATCCCTGTATATGTGTTAAAGGGGAAGATCTGGTCAGTCATAGACAATGCCTTTAGGAGTAGCCCCAATTCAAATCTGTCCAAGTGGCACAGTGGATCCACATCCACTTCGTTATAATGAAGAATTGTAGCTTTATGGTTGCAAGTTATATTTTAGCCTCTATATCCCTGGTGGGGTGCTGGTTCTCATTAAAGAGACAAAACTTGTATGAAGCATAACAAGCAAAGCTTCATGAGAAAAAGTATGAACATTTGTTGTGTTTTTTTCCCCTCATCAGTATAGGGTCATAAGCTGGGTCTCTTAAATTACAGGAAAAAAAAAAATTAGAACAGCTGTCTACAAATAGATGTATCATCTGTTTGGTGGTTACTCTGGTTTGACTGAAATTCCTGCTGATTTTTCAAGGCTCTTCTAATAGTTGGACACTGACTTACCGGGTAGCTAGCTTCACTAGATGGCAATAGACTATTTTCTTCTTTCTGAAAGAAAGATAATTTTAAGTCTCTAAATCTGATTGCTATAGATGGCTCCTGTTCCTATATATATATATATATATATATATATATACATATATTTAGGTTTCATAGACAGGGCTACGTGGAGACTTCAGCTGTTCAACACTGGTAACAGGATTGTGTGTTTGACAGCACTGCATTTTTCACATGATTAAATGGGTTGTTCGGCAAATCAAAATTTTTGAGAAAAGGCTCAGAGTGGCATAAAAAAATTAAATAAGTGATACTCACCATATCGTTCCCCTGCCTTTGCTATTGGGATCCTTCCTGTGTCCTTGATGGCCTCCACTTACTGGTCCCTCTCGACATACACAAAATGACCACTTAGGCCAATCACTAGCCACAGTGGTGACCCGCCTCAGTCACTGATTGGCGGAGCAATCATTTCCTCAGTGTCAAGAGGGGACCAGGAAGTAGAGACCTCCATGAGACCTGGAAGACGCAGAACAGTAAGGAACAGTAAGGTGATTTATCATTAGGGGAATTTTTAAAGTGTTTTTTTAAAGTGAGTTTCAAAACATGTCTATATTTTAGAAATTTGGTGCATCTTTAAGTCTAATACGTCTGTCTTGAGATGCCACTTTCTACAACTCCCCTTCACTAGAGTTAGATTGCGGCAATTTTTCCACCTTTTTAGAAAAGTTGCATCTGACAAATCTGGTTAAAATTAGCTTGACAGGCAAACCACTACCACTTTCCCACCCACTCTCCAAAACTGAAGTGAGGGATATAAAAATGCTAAATGTTTGCAATTTTTTGAAGTCAGAATTCTGTAGTGCAAACTCCCCTCTGAGAACAACTAATGTCCATGTGCCTTATGAGGGCCATTATATAAATGTCATGGGGTGGGTCGCTCACTCTGTCAGACTCATCTTCCATGTAGGGGGAATGAGCAACCACCCACATCTTCACCCACTAGCTGGTTGCTGGGAATCTCAGGGGTCGGCTCCCATATTAAAGGGGCTGTCTGCAATGACAACCCCTTTAATTAACCTTCTACAGTCTGTGATGACTTTTTTCCCCCCAGATAACTGTCCCAATTATTGGACTCTTTTGTTTAGATTTCATCCTCTTCAGGACAGAGTTAAACGTTTCATTTTGCCTCTTAGCTTTAAAAGGTGTACAGAAAAGACTCTTGATTTATTTTCCAGTTAAAGTTCTGTTAGGATGAAAAATGTAGAAGATCCCAAGCCAGGAAGGGGGAACTGGAACATCCTATGAGCCTGAGGTTTCAAGATAACCATAATCTGTGCTTGCTCATCCACTTTATGCCTTTAAAAAATCAATAGTGAACACATATAGTAATAAACAGAGAGGGATTCTGGGATAATCACATTAAGTAAGTTAGTGACCCAGAAGTCTGTTAGCCATTTTAAAGAGCATGACATGCCACGGCTTGTGAGCAATAAAATTTAACCCTTTGGGTCAGAAAATACACTGAAGACATGACTTATGTATTATCAAATCATTGAGTTATGAGCTAAAGACAAAGCTCACTAAATCACTATGCGACCCGCATTCATTGCAGCCAATAATCTTCTTTCCCCTGTAAAACAGCTCATGAATTCTAACCTATAGCAGGTAGACCAAAAAATATAAACCACCAACAGAAATTGAACCACTACTTTTACAGACAACCTTTAATAAACAGTTAAAGGGAACCTGTCACCGGGATTTTGTGTATAGAGCTGAGGACATGGGTTGCTAGATGGCCGCTAGTATATCCGCAATACCCAGTCCCTATAGCTCTGTGTGCTTTTATTGTGTAAAAAAAAAACGATTTAATACATATGCAAATTACCTGAGATGAGTCCTGTCCGTGACTCATCTCAGGGACAGGACTTATCTTAGGTTAATTTGCATATGTATCAAATCGTTTTTTTTTTACACAATAAAAGCACACAGAGCTATGGGGACTGGGTATTGTGGATGTGCTAGCGGCCATCTAGCAACCCATGTCCTCAGCTCTATACACAAAATCCTGGTGACAGGTTCCCTTTAAGGTTAAAGGTTTCCATTGTTGACCATCATTAGTGTCCCCTGAAAATACACTAATTACAGGGTGTTCCACTGCTGGGATCAGATTGAAGCGTGGAGCAGAAACTGTTTAATTCTCTTGTAGCACCAGCACAGGGCAAGTGTTCTGGGTCCTCCAGAGACGGATGCACTCAACATAGTCGCTCACCGTTTCATCTACTTCATGATGTTATGGTTGCTCCTTATACCCATTGTGAGAAGGCACACGGTGCCATAATAGATGATAGATACGTGTCACCGAGGTGCCTGGCCTCAGTGAAATGATCCGGTAATGTTTTGTTAGTAACCCTAGGTTACTGACAGTTGCTAGAAGTAGTTTAGTTGCTAGCTGCAGCTGATCCGGGCCGGGTTTCATTGGAGTAGTCAAAGAGCAGGGTGGGATGACTACTCCCACGTATCCTGGCCAGGTGTTGGCTGGCCTATTTAAGCCAGGAATCCCAGGAGAGCTGGGGGGTGTGGTTCCTAGTCTGGAAGTGTAACAGACTGGGAGTAAAGCTGTGTGGTGTGTTGCTGTGGATAAGCCTGCCATTGCCTACTCTTTTCCCCCCTCTCTAGCGGGTGGTGGAACTCTGGGACTACAGAGGACTGTGAGTTGTACCATTTCATGTGAACTGTGTTTTTTTGTGTTTACCCACTGAAGTAAGCGAGCATTTGTTAAGTCTGTGTTGAACAAAATAAAAGACTATTGTTTAAATGACACCTGAAGTCACTGTTTGAGCTGATCCCCACAAGTGGTGTCGGATGCAGGCATAAACCCGCGGTCGAATTACATGTCCTGGGTCAAAGCTGCAACACAGAGCGAACCCACACCAGCTGCCATGGAGGAAGTGATTAAGCACTTGGTGCAGGCAAACTTGCAGCAACAGAAAGCACATACGGACGCCATGCAAGCCCAGCAAGAGACCAACAAGCTGCTCATCCAGCAGATGGCCGTTCTGACCGACGCCGTTCGCACCCGGGAGAGTTCAACTCCTCCCACTCCGAATGATGGTCATTGTGTCAGGAGGACTGTGAGGGAATCTTTACAAAAGATGACCCTGGAGGATGACGTCGAGGCTTTCCTCACGGTGTTCGAGCGGGTGGCTGACCGGGAAAAGCTACCACCGGATCAGTGGGCTGAAGTCCTGGCCCCGTATTTAACTGGGGAGCCCCAAAAGGCCTATTATGATCTTGCCCTGCAGGACGCTAAAGAGTACCCCAAATTAAAAGCCGAGATCCTGGCACGGCTGGGTGTTACTTTGGCGGTGCGAGCCCAAAGGGTACAGTACTGGACCTATAGCCTGGACAAACCTCCAAGGTCCCAGCTATTTGACTTGCTACATCTGGTTCAAAAGTGGTTGCAGCCAGAGGTTTGCTCCCCTGCTGAAATGGTGGAGCGTGTAGTCATGGACCGGTACATGCACTTCCTTCCTCACCCCATTCAGTGCTGGGTTACACAGGGTGACCCCCAGACAGCAGATGACCTGGTGGGACTAGTGGAGAGATTCCATGCCATGGAGAAGTCTCTGGGCGGTCCAGGGAATCTGAAATCAACATATTGGGGGGCCCGGAAGGACTCAGATAGTCAGAGACTAGGGGCCAAGCCTACTCGAGAGGGTCGTGTCAAGGCCAGAGGGATGCCCGAACCCATACCCAGAGGAATCTCCCGGGAAATCATTTGCTGGAGATGTCGGGCCCCAGGTCACATGGTAGCCCAGTGTCCCCTCACCACGGAGCCCATGGACTGTTCTGTGGGCCAGCGCAGTTCCCTCTTTGCGTAGCCAGCTTGCAGCGCCGTACCCACAGGGGGGGAGGGACCCCAGATGTGTACACTAACCGTCAATGGAACTCAGGTCTCAGGACTGTTGGACTCAGGGAGCTTGTTCACCCTGATCTCGGCCTCTCTTCCTCATGTGTTGGTCCCTGGGAAAAATATGGGCGTCACGTGTATTCATGGGGACACCAGAGTTTACTCGGTGGCCAAGGTTACTCTGGAGACGGGCTGGGCTGCCCTGACCCACCATGTGGGAGTAGTAAAATGCTTACTGCATGAGGTTATTATTGGTCGTGACTGCCCCCTGTTCTGGGACCTGTGGGCAAAGGTTGCTATGCCGAATCAGCCTGCAGGCCCATGCAACCCTGTGGGTGGGAGTCCAGAGGCGACTCAGGAGTTTCCTCTGACTGTCCTGCTAGGAGACAATGAGGAAGAGGATACCACAGAGGAAAATGTCCCCGACTTGGAGGTATCCCGGGGAAAGTTTGGTACGGCCCAACTTCGAGATTTGACCTTAAAAGGGGCACTAGAGAATGTGGAGGTCCTTAATGGGGTTCCGCAAGAGCCCGGGGTCGACCAATGGTTTCCACACTTTGCCCTGAATCAGGACCTATTATACCGGTGACCAAGATATGGGACGAAGTGATAGAGCAGCTACTAGTCCCGGGACCATATCGACGTATGGTTATGGACATGGCCCATTCTCACGTGTTAGGTGGTCACCTGGGTGTAGACAAAACACTTGAGAGGGTCCTACAACGATTTTATTGGCCGGGGTGTTACCGAGAGATTAGGGAATTCTGTCAATCGTGTCCAGTTTCTTCAGGTCACTTCCCCGGTAGCACACTTCCGTAGCCCTCTCGTCCCCTTACCAATCATTGAGGTCCCCTTTGAAAGAATAGCAATGGACCTGGTAGGCCCATTGGTGAAGTCTGCTAGGGGGCATTAGTACATCCTCGTAATCGCTGATTACGCTACCCGGTACCCGAGGCTGTTCCCCTACGGAACCCCATCTCCAAAAATATTGCCTGGAAGTTGTTCCATGTCTTCTCCCGAACACGTATTCCCAAAGAGATTCTTACAGATCAGGGGACTCCATTTATGTCAAAAGTGATGAGGGAACTATGCAAAGTTTTAAGAGTCACTCAGCTGCGAAACTCCGTATACCATCCTCAGACGGATGGCCTTGTGGAGCGTTTTAATAAGACCCTAAAGGCCATGCTGAGGAAGGTGGTAGAGAAGGATGGGCGGGACTGGGATTGTCTGTTACCATACCTACTGTTCTCTATTAGAGAAGTGCCCCATTCCTCCACAGGTTTTTCACCCTTTGAATTACTATATGGCAGACACCCCAGAGGTCTCTTGGATGTGGCGAAGGAAACGTGAGGCCACTCCCTAAAAAAGTGTAGAAGAACATGTAGCACAGATGCAAGAGAGGATGGTGATGCCAATTGTAAAGAAACATATACTTCAGGCTCAGGAGGCACAGGCCCGGGTATATAATAGGTCCGCTTGTCTAAGACAGTTTAATCCGGGAGATTGGGTGTTAGTGTTAGTCCCTACTGTCGAAAGAAAATTCCTAGCCAAATGGCAGGGTCCCTACGAGATAGTGGAAAAAATCGGAGAGGTCAACTATAGGGTACACCAGCCAGGGAAGAGAAAGCCCTAACAGATATACCATGTCAATCTGATCAAACTCTGGAAGGAGAGAGACCCACCTGAAGCTTCTTGCCTGGTGGCTCAACAGGGGTCCACCATCGAAGCTGTTAAAATTTCAGAGACCCTATCCACCTCTCAAAAACAACAGTTTAGGGAACTGCTGCAGAGGAATACGGATCTCTTCACAGAAACCCCTGGCCGTACCAATGTGATAGTACATGAGATCCTCACAGATCCCCAAGTGAGGGTGAACTTAAAACCCTATAGCCTGAACTTAAAACCCTATAACCTGAAGCCCGCCGGGACGTGATTTCCAAAGAGGTTAGGAGGATGATGTTGCTAGGGGTGATTGAAAGGTCTAAAAGTGGCTGGTCCAGCCCCATAGTGTTAGTGCCAAAACCAAACGGGGAGTGGAGATTCTGCAATGACTACCGCAAGCTTAATGAAGTATCCACAGTTGATACTTACCCTATGCCCAGGGTAGATGAGTTGGTTGAACGGTTAGGCCCCGCAAGGTATATTAGCACCTTAGATCTCACTAAAGGATACTCGCAGATCCCACTGTCGCAAGAGGCTAAGGAGAAGACTGCGTTCTCTACACCTGAGGGGTCTTTTCAGTATGTAAGAATGCCGTTTGGCTTGCAGGGGGCCCCTGCTACCTTTCAAAGGGCTATGGACCAAGTACTAAGGAGTATGCCGCGGCGTACTTAGATGACATTGTCATTTTTTGTCGCAATTGGGAAAGCCATCTCAGAAAAGTTCAGGCCGTCCTTGATGCTCTAAGGAAGGCAGGGTTTACGATAAACCTAGCCAAATGTGCTCTAGGCATGGAGGAAACCAGATACCTGAGCTACGTAGTGGGGAGAGGGGAGATTAAACCCCAGCTTACCAAGGTAGAAGCCATTCAGAATTGGCCCCGTCCACTAACTAAGAAGCAGATCAAGGCATTTCTGGGTATTGTGGGCTACTATAGGCGGTTTGTCCCCAGGTTCGCAGAAATAGCGGTTCCCCTGACTGACCTGACAAAGGGCACAAAGTCTGCTATGGTGAGGTGGTCCCCAGAAGCAGAAAGGGCCTTTCAAGAGCTTAAACAGGCTCTCGTGAGTTTGTGGTCCAGACCGAGCCTCCGATGTGGGTCTGGGTGCGGTCATGTCTCAGGTAGTGAATGGAGAAGAGCACCCAGTGATGTACCTGAGTAGAAAACTGTCCCCAGCAGAAAGGAATTATGCCATCGTTGAGAAGGAGTGTCTGGCCATAAAATGGGCGCTAGACTCCCTTAGGTACTATTTACTAGGAAGGAGGTTTATGTTAGTGTCAGACCATGCTCCCCTAAGGTGGATGCGAGAGAAGAGGGGGAATAATGCCCGAGTTACCCGCTGGTTCCTTGCACTTCAAGATTTCTCCTTCTCAGTAGAACACAGGCCAGGCAAGATGCAAGGGAATGCGGACTCCCTGTCAAGGGTACACAGTCTGGGGGCTAAAGATGTCCAAGCCCCCAGCTTTGGACAGAGGGGGGGGGGGGGGTATATGTGAGAAGGCACAAGGTGCCATAATAGATGATAGATAAGTGTCACCGAGGTGCCTGGCCTCAGTGAAATTAATCAGTAATGTTTTGTCAGTAACCCTAGGTTACTGACAGTTGCTAGAAGTAGTTTAGTTGCTAGCTGCAGCTGATCCGGGCCGGGTTTCATTGGAGTAGTCAAAGAGCAGGGTGGGATGACTACTCCCACGTATCCTGGCCAGGTGTTGGCTGGCCTATTTAAGCCAGGAATCCCAGGAGAGCTGGGGGGTGTGGTTCCTAGTCTGGAAGTGTAACAGACTGGGAGTAAAGCTGTGTGGTGTGTTGCTGTGGATAAGCCTGCCGTTGCCTACTCTTTTCCCCCCTCTCCAGCGGGTGGTGGAACTCTGGAACTGCAGAGGACTGTGAGTTGTACCATTTCATGTGGACTGTGTTTTTTTGTGTTTACCCGCTGAAGTAAGCGAGCATTTGTTAAGTCTGTGTTGAACAAAATAAAAGACTATTGTTTAGTCCCCACACCATGTAACTAAGTCTGCCATAATCCTTAAATGGATTAACCAGGAACCCCCAAAAATGTTGATGAAGGCCAAAAATGATCTAAAAAAACCTCAGATGCTCCATGCCCAGTGCCACTGGTCCAGTGGTGCCGGTGTTTTCTGCCCTGTAGAGATGACATCACCGACTAATCCATTGCAGCTAATCACTGGCCACGTAAGGTAATCAGGTACAGCATTGCAAACTCAGTGCTGCAGTCATGACGTGCCTGACTACCCCAGGTAAGCGCTGAGGCTAGTGACTGGTTGCAGCCATCATGTGAAGTACCTAGTGATGTCATCCCTGCAGCACCAAAATCAAAGAACGACCACCCGCCTCACTGTAATGGCAGTTCTAAAATAGGCAGAATTGAGCAGCTGATACATATATTTTTAATTTTAACTTATTAAGAATCTTCATCAAAAAATATTTGGGTCCCAGAAAACTCCTTCAATGGTACAAATTATGGCTCCATAACTAGGCAGATTTGCCATACAGGATGCCTCCTGCTGGATATAAAACTGTAGTCATATATATATAAAGGATTGATATTTACTGACAATGGTTTTATAATTTTAGTGCAATGCTCCAGAATCTACATGATAGTGGCACAATTTGTCATAATCCGCAGGGTATTTCGAGAAAATTCCCTACTCCTGTTACTACACCGCACTATCCCTGTACTTTCTCGCACTGCTCCACACTGCACCATTTCTCCTCTCGTTCCCAGTCACTTTTCCACATCATTACCTCTCCTTTCCTCAGCATTTTTATAATTAATTTGTGGTCTCTGTGAAATTGCCAATGGCTTACAGCCCTTCACCCCACCCCCGCTCGCACTTCTCTCACATAAAAATGGAGGAATGCGCCATCACCATGTCAGGACTGAAATTCGTTTCGGTGAAGGATCCCACACCGGGTGTCTGCGACAGCTTCAAATCTGACTCTGTAAAAGCATCTTGTGCTGCCAGCGTGCAGCAGCCACGGCTGACAACCGACCCTACGTGTTTCAGGCAAATCACAAACTGTTTTTGCTAATTTAGTCTTAATAGAAAAGCTGCATTTTCTTTAATAGAAATACTTTTCCAATCAACGTTTACAGCAGATTCCAGGTCAGATTGTAATCGCTCTCCGCTGGCTGGAAAATAATGCATTCACAGTATGTGTGGATGACTGTATCGTATCGGAATCCACCGTATGAATAATACAAGTTTCAGTACGCACCTGTCTCATATACATCCCCATATATTACTGTCTTAGTACGCACCTGTCTCATATACATCCCCATATATTACTGTCTTAGTACGCACCTGTCTCATATACATCCCCATATATTACTGTCTTAGTACGCACCTGTCTCATATACATCCCCATATATTACTGTCTTAGGTTAAATACATGAGAACTTCACTTATCACACATCCTACTACGACAAGTGATCTAATATCTCATTGCTAGGGATGAGCGAACCTGCGTTTTCAAGTTTAGCGTAAAAGGTTTGGGTTCGGGTTATCTAGGAATTCCGTTATGGATTCTGCTACCACAGACGATAACTTATGGTCCATGGTGGTGGAATCCATAACGGAATTCTTAGATAACCCGAACCTTGTGCGCCGAACTTGAAGAAGCAAGTTTGCTCACCCCTACTCATTACATAATGCATGTCTCTGGTCTTAGAAATAGTACACGGGACAGCGGACATAGGCTGATGTACAGGCACCAATTAAGAAATCACATTTGTGAGGACTTGTGAATTCCTTGGAATTGTTAAAGCCAAGCAAATCAATTTACCAGAGCTGACATTGTCAAATCGAAGCTCAAAACGGGAAAATCTGACTCTATTCACCGAGAAAAGTGTAAAAATCTGTCTTCATGTATAAGCTGGTGATGTAGATGTCAGATGAATGTTACAGCTATTTCTCGCAACTCCAACATGAACTTTTGGCTTGGCTCTCTGAACTTCAGAAACCTTTGGCAGTGGCTTGGGGTACGGCCACACGCTATGGTTTCCTAATGCAGTTTTGGAGGGGAAAACCAGGAGTTGAACGAGAAGAAGTTGTACTGTATCTGTCCTTTATACTTTCTTTATACTTTCTCCCCTTTTATGATCCACTCCCGAATTTGACCTCCAGAACTGCATCAGGAGACCAGAACATGTTTCCGTACCCTTACCTCCTGGGGGAATAAAACATCAGATATACTGAAATACAGCATCTCTGAACTTTTTTTGCCCCCATACACATTAGGACATTTTTCAATCCCACCAAATGCAGCAAATTCAACTGACTCTTGTGTATGGCCAGCATCTCAGTTCATTCCTTCACATCTACTCATTTTGCACCAAAGCCCCCCCCCTCTAATGCTAAGAGTCGATGACAGGAACAACCACCTTCCCAATGCTGTACTGTATATTGGTGGGATGGAGGTAGATACATTAACTATATATAATAAATTATCTGCCCTGGTAAAGACAAATTGCAAAGTAGTATGGGCAACTCACAGACTACCACCCTATTTAAAACGTAACCTTTAATAGGTATACCATTAAAAGTAACCCACAATATTGAAAAAGAGATAAAATAAATGACTCCACAATGGTAGATAGGGCAATTTTGTAGGTACGTACAGGCGTTCGTCAATAGGTGGGAACTTTCCCTAATTCTGACCCTATACTATCAACCCTGATACAAAACGGAATGGCTGCCCCGATAGGGGCGATCCCGTATTCAGGAACCTCCTATATGCCCTCAGATGGCCCTAAAGTAGTATGGGGGCAATTGTGGACATTTCATAGACATACAACTGCAGTACATAGTCAGATACTGATTTGTACATCAGATTATCCATCACAGCGTATGCATTACCATGATAAAGGATGGACAGAGGGGACAGATTAACTGATAGTAACTCTAGTATCACTCACATGAAGTGACTTTAAAACATTAATACACACAACACAACTAAGTAAATCATCTAAAATGATAAAGTTCTATAAAAGTGAGTTTACAGAAAAATAGAAAAGCCAAGACAATCAAGTCTGGTCAGATGTTGGCTCCAAAGCTTTGTCCATTTACTTCAAATTTTCACCAGTGGTTGAGAGTTACCAACAGACTGCCCTCTTCACTGCAGTAAAGTTTTAACAGCTTTTAATAGCAGGTTACCTCACCGACTTCTTTGTCTTTCTCCTTCTCTCCTGTAGATTATGCAGAGATCAGCGAGTCTCCATAGCTTGAGACCTAAAAGGAAGGAGCACAAGGCATAGCTTTCTCTCTCTCTCAACTCCAGTCTAGACTGACCTAAGGTTACGGGTGGGGCCAGCCCACACCTAACCTCCTACAAAAGCTGAGCCAGGATTGTTAATCCCGGCTATGCCATCCATGCATAGTTATGCTGGGTACATTACATAAATGGCAATACATAGCAGTATATTTTAATAATATTACAAAACCAGAAGAGTATACTACATCTTCCTATATAGAAAGTGTGGACTATCAGCCACACTCAGGCACAATCTCATGCTCTTGCCTTTGGCCACATGTAAATGCTAGGACTGAAGACTAATGAGTAAAGATCTCTAACAGATGATAAAGTTAAGCTGCTCACAGCATCCTAATCATAACTAAATGTGGTTGGGTTAGGTGACAACCCAAATCAGTCATTGTTCTGTGAAATGCTTCATTACTGCATAGAAAATAAGCCCGAGGCAAAGAGCTCAGGTCTTTGAAAAGATCACATTGTCATACGACTAAATTTTGTTTGTACCTAATGCCCTCTGCATTTGAAAATTTTGATTTAACCTATTTTTCTCAAGAGGTGGTTTTTATGGTTTGTTTGTGAAAATGGAAAGATAGAAATAAAAAATTCTTTAATTATTTCACTGGTATAACATGAACCTTAAATTCAGGAGGACAATGTGGTTTTAGCTATCATGCTCTAGTATATGGCTCTCAAATATGCGGTCCACTGGCTGCATGCAGCCTCTGAGGCAGTAATCTGCTGCCTCTGAAGACCTGGCAGTTTACACAGGAGCCTATGCTGCCCGTCCGCGCTGTTCAGCCTCATAGGTCTTAGGCCACCAGAACGGCTCAGAAGGCTGCCATGTCATAATTGCAACCTCCTGCGCTGGGTCTCAGGCAGCGCTATGACATAGCCATTAACACTTTCATGATCACGTCATCACACCACCAAAGACCCAGCGGAGGAGGTTGCAGTGATCTCATTGCGACCACCTGATGCAGGCCAGAAGTGGCCTGTGGCCTGTGGCCTGCATCGCAGACAAAGAGCGGGAGTCAGGTGAGTATTTATTTATTTTTCTATAAAGTATGTTGGCACTACCAGGAGCACTACAGGGGAGGATATTAACACAGCCTGGAGCACTATTGAGGGCATTATAATACAGGAGGCATTATGGGGGGGGGGCATTAATACAGGCTGGAGTACTACAGGAGGCCTTATAATACAGAGAACACTACAGGAGGTGGGGCATTTATACAGGCCAGAGCACTAAAGGGGCATTATAATACAGAGGGCACCACAGGGATGCATTAATACAGGCCACTATAGGGGGCATTATAATACAGGGGGTATTGTACATACTGGCACTACAGAGGACATTAAAATACAGGGTGCATTACAGGAGGGTTATAACTGCAGAAGGGCATTAGAACTACAGGGGGCACCACAAGGCGAGCATTAGTACTACAGAGGTCACTGCAGGGGGGAGTTATTAATACTAGGACTACTGCAGGGGGCATTGGAACTACTATAGCTACTACAGGGGGCATAATAAATACCGAGCCAACTATAGGTGGCATTATAACTACTGAGGACACTATAGTGGGCATTAATACTGTTGGATCTATAGAGGTGCCTTATAAAGGTGCTTTGTTACTACTAAATAAAGCACCATAAGGGGCCTTATTTCCATTGGGGTCACCATGGTGGCATTATTACTTCTGGGGGGTACTGTGGGTGCATTATTATAGCACTCTTGAAAGTACTAAAGGGGGCACTATTACTATTGAAAGTAGAGGGACTACCTGTATGACACTATTATTTTTCAATACATTGTTTGTTGGCATTGGGATGCAAAGCGGGCACAGTATTGGGGGGGCAACAAGATAACATTGTAGGGATTATGACGGAAAAGTGAGGAATCTTAGATGTTTGTGTGTCAAACTCTGCAGAGATGAGAAGCATCTGAAAAAAAGTTGTCAATGCGGTCTGGTTGAAATTATTGAGAAGATGAGGGAAGAGAACATCTACATCAGAGCAGATACTGTATCACTGGATAAGGGGTATGTGGTGCTATATTCTACTAACATTAATTTCAAATTTGTATTGTATTTGAAATGAACGCGGCCTGTCAAATGGAGATTTTTCCTATTTGCAGTCTATATATTTGGCTGAGTTTGAGACCCCTGTCCTAGGATAAGAACAGTAAACAGTATAGTAAAGCTGAGGATGGTAGCACAAGGAACTAATCTGAAGTCTGGACTTTTTTGCATCAGGGACAACATGCACTGCTACATCATAACCATACAGGTATGCATATATTGTGCTGAGAAGGACACCACTTTTATATTCACCCCAAAAGTGGCCTCATATGATAAGTGGGACTAGATTGTCAGCAGGTGGGGCCAACACAAGCAGGTGGTGTCAGCAAACAGTCAGCCATAGCAGATTGGTGGGAGTTGGGTCCAAAAAACAAAATACAATGGAATAGCCCTTTAGGACAACATGTCAGAGCTCTCTTGCAATTATATACAGCTCTATTGTGTATACTGTAGATGCCACTTTCCTCACATGGAAAATTAGATAAGAGGCTGTTGTAGGGGAGTTGAGCTGAGTTCTCATAAAGGATACAACCAGGGAGGACACCATGACGGAGCTGGCAGCTGGTGCTATGGGTCCTTAGTCTGCAAGGTAAGATACCATAGTGATCCTTGTGGAAACACTTGCCAAACAGTGCAGCGAGCCCCTGAGGAATAGGTGCAGAGGATGGGAGAGGTAGTGGCCCTGAGGAGGTGTTTTTTGGAAAGCTGTATCTTGACTGTCAAACTTCCTAGATTAAAGGTCTCACAGGGAAATTGTATAGGCTGTTGGGGTAGGCAATCAAGCTGTTCACTCTGCTGTCTATCTTCAAGGATTTACTTGAGGCTGTCTTTAGCTGTTAATCTGTTTAGGGAATCTTTTTAGGAGCAGAAGCTCAGCAGTGTGCTTCCTCTCTTCACTCCCCTCCTTGCAGTAAATAGGACCAGCCCACTCCCACCAAGAGAGGACAAACAGGGTGGTTATCCCTGTTCCTGCCCACCATTGCCCACCATACCATCTTCTGCTGGCTTTCCCAGCAGGAACATAAATCATAATACATATTATACAACATAATTGCAGATACCCCGAGGTCTGGGGCACTTCATCGGTAACTGAAGGTGGAGGAGGAACTGCTTCTCCTATCTGATGACTTTTGCCTTTCCGTAAGTAACCGGAGCTCCGCTCCTGACCTTACCACTTTGTTGACCTGTGTTTACACTGTATATATAAGGCTACTTTCACACTCGTGTTTGGTGCGGATCCGTCTTGTATCTGCATAGACGGATCCGCACCGATAATGCAAAGGCTTGTATCCGGTAATAACGGATCCTTTTGCATTATTCATAAAATAAAAAAGTCTAGGTCAAAACGGAACCATCTTGACTTACATTGAAAGTCAATGGGGGACGGATGCGTTTTCAATTGCCCCATATTGTGTCAGTGAAAAACGGATGCGTCCCCATTGACTTACATTGTAAGTCAGGGCGGATCCGTTTGGCTCCGCGTAGTCAGCAAGCTGCATTTTAGTGACCGTCTAAAAAACGCAACAGAGACCAAACGCAGCCAAATTGATACATTCTGAGCTGATCCTTATCCTGTTATCTTGATCTCCTCCCTATACACTTGTATACCAGCAGAGGTGAGGGACTTTCGCAGTAATGTAAATGACAATAAAGCATGCTGTAAAATACATAGTGGGAGTTCATTATCTTGCCCCTCTCAAGCTGCTATCTCCAGAGGGTGAAGGGGGTGCATTATACGCTCCTCGACAGTTCAACTTTGAAAATTATGTCATCTTAGGGGATTTTCCATCGCTGTCTGCATTTGTACATGTAAATGGCCTACCTTAGCTGCTTGAAACACACTACTGTGATAATTAACTAGAAATAATTACAATGCACTCTGCAAATTACAGCTTTGTCCTGTGCAGAAAAGACATGTTTTATTTATACTCGCTCCCTAGTGGCAAGCTGATTGATCGAAGCCAAACCCTTATATTTAAAGGTGAGATAATGACAGGGACAGTCACTGTGTGACCTGGAGTCCTTCAAAGCTATCTGCTCCATGCACTGTTACCAGTCTCTTGCATTTACTGTAAATATAAGCATTTTTGTTGCAGTGCAATAAGACATTCCCCCTAGATTGACAGCGCCAGGATCCTGCATAGACCTAGTCATTTAAGAAGCAGAGGGCTGGCAGAAGAAGCAGGGGCACAAATGGTGCAGAAAGTGGTTTGCCCCACCCTCTGTGCACTTAACTCCTAATTTGCATATGGATTAAAAGTAATTTTTCTACTGAATGAAGCCACAGATCGTTAAGGCCTGAAAACCGCAGATCCGGAAAAAGCAGATACCGTCTGCATGCCATGTCCGTGGTCCGTATTTTCACAACTAGAATAGGACATGTTCTATAATTTGCATAGCAGACATACAGGTGCAGACAACACATGGGTGACATGAGAACAGCAGCCGTCTTTTGCAGATTTGTGGTTTGCATGTTTCAAAATGGAAATGATCATCTGCACGAGGCCTAAATGAAAAGTCTCATTACAGTCAGCCGAGCTAGCCCTACAAGGTTTAACAGTGAATTTCCTAGTGACAGACTCCCTTTTAAATGGTCACTAACTTTTTACATAACTTTCTTAAATCAAAAGTACAAATGACCACAAGAAACTTTGTAGTATGGTTTATTAGTGACGAATGTCTAGTTCTCCTGTTTTCAGCTGTTTACCAGCACACCCCCACCCCACAAATTGCTTTATCACTTTGAAAAATGCCTTATTCTGGTCCAGGATGAATCATCTCTGTAGGAGGATCATATTATACATATCAATGCCAGTTTATGGAGAGGGGAGGAGTGAGCAGGAGCTGAGGAGACACACTGACAAAAAGAGACTGCACAGTTACATAGGAAGGTGTAGTTCAGCACAAGTGCTTCATTCACAATAATACAGGTCTGTACTTCTCTGTAATGTCCTCCGTTATCCTGGGGCTCCTTCTAGGTGAGCAAGAGAAGGTTAGGAAGCAGATTCTCCTCTACTTTTTGTATGTGCAGTGGATGGCAGCTGGTCTCCACCCACCATGTCTGAGAGAACTGCAAACAAGATATTCAGCACAAGTAATATAATGGCCATAAATAGTGTTATTCCTCATGCATACAGATGAGCGAATTTCTTAAAAGTTCGATTTGGCTGAGATCTTCAAGCAAGGTGGAGGCTGGTGTTTGCAAATGGAGAAGGTAAGTTTTATTTTTTTTAGTTTTTTATACTATTTCAGGTTAAATCGACTCCCTGACACGAAGCACGAGGAAATTCGGCTTCTAGGCGAATCAAATTTATCCTGAAATTCGGATCGAATTCCACTTCATGGGATTCGATTCGCTCATCTCTACTCATGCACATGCACTGTACTATTAGTTAATGCAAAGTTTGTTGAAAGATCAGTGACACTTTAAGGAATAGCAAATCCATTTGAAAAGTTCAACACATGCAATTTCTCTATTAACACTTTTATTGAGACCATACATGGCAAGTACATTACATTCAAGTGCTTACATTAAATCCAAAAGAGAAACAGGCTGCATACATCTAATAGAAGATAATCTACATAATATAGAAACATTGCACCGGCTATAAACAAAATTGATGCCACATGTCTCAATTTTAAATATTATAACACCTCAGAAAACCTATTACATAATATATTTAAAACATGAAGAAGAAATATTAAACCCCGTGACCAACCCCATTGGACCTCCTCACCACTTCATAAGGTCAATCTTCCCTTGCCTTTCAGGTAAGATGTAGTATACTATGTGGTTAATTTGAAGAGCTCCACCAGTTCCCTAATGTCAGAATCTTTCATTGTACAGTCAATAAAGAGTCTCCATTTCTTGAAAAACCTGCCAGAATCTTTTTCTCTATGTCATTCCGTGTCCAGTACATAAGATATCGTTGAGTTCCTTTTACCGCCTGTAAAGTAGCCAATGTCGCAAAACAATTTTTTTTTTGCAGCTAGAAGGGCCGCATGCATTACAGGCAGTTTTGTTCCCAGAACATACACTACTAGACATGAAGTAAGACACCCAATATATTCAGATTTGATCTGCTAAAATTTGAAAATTAGTGGCCCAGATGTACCAAGAGTTTGACAGGGTAAACATTTAGATGGGGTGTCTTTAAGCGCACCAGAATTATTCGAGTTCTCAAGTTGTATGATAAAGCAGAGGCATCTATGGACTGCTTGTCTAAATGTTTTAGCCAAGTTTTAGTTGGTTTCGTTTCAGAATCTTACACCAGAAATTTTGGTGCCTTTTTAGTTTAAAAAAAAATGTCAAATTTTAGGCCCTTCCCCTTCCCACATCTTTTTGTCTTTTGACATGCCCATTTGTCGGTCTAAAATCCTAAATATGAATTTTTGCACCAAACTGTGCCACATTTCGTGCCACACTGGAAGCGCAAACTCCATGGTAAATCTGGTTCAATGTTCACATCTTCAGCAATGGTTAAAGATGTCTGACTGATTGGTGAACTTTAGATCACAGACAGTGTGAAACAATTTGCTCAACTCAGCTTTAGGCCTCATGCACACGGCCGTTGTTTTGGTCCGCATCCGAGCCGCCATTTTGGCGGCTCGGATGCGGACCCATTCACTTCAATGGGGCCGCAAAAGATGCCGACAGCACTCCGTGCGCTGTCTGCATCTGTTGCTCCGTTCCGTGGCCCTGCTAAAAAAATATAACATGTCTTATTCTTGTCCGCGCTTTGCGGACAAGAATAGGCATTTATATTGAAGGCTGTCCGTGCCGTTCCGCAAATTTCTGAATGCGCACGGACGCCATCCGTGTTTTGCGGATCCGCAAAAGGGTCACAGAGAGGCACGAAGCATTATCAATCATGTTAATGCTCCGTGTCTCTGCTTTGCGGAACGGGGCTTGGCTCTCTCTCAAGCAGCGGATTACCCACACGGGATCCGCTCGTGTGAAAGAGCCCTAAGTGTTTTGTGGTCTGCAAACCGGAGATCTGCAAAACACTGGCCATGCAGATTCTATGTTCTCCTTTTTCTTCCTCTCTTTTTTTTCTTTCTCTTGCAGAGATCTGTTAGTCTTTGTAGCTTTCTTGGGCCTGAGAAGAGAGAGCTTAGGTCACTGCTTCTTCTCTCTCTGAACTCTAGTCTGGACTGTCTAACTGAGCTGGGGGCAGATTGTGAATACCACTCAACCTCCTGCAAAGGGCTGAATCGGGAGTATTAACCCTGGTTGTGCAATCCATACACAGCTATGCTGGGTATAATACATAACATCACAATACATGGTATAACATTAAATAACAAACCATTGGCAGATACCTTCTGTTCTGTGGTACTGCATACCTTCAAAGAGGAGGATCCAGGTTCATATCTATGGGATTGTACCATTGTACTTGCATTGTCTACATGACATACAACATTGTACATTTTGCAAGTTAAGCACTTCGCATCTTCCATCTGCGCATATCTAAAATACATTAGAAGCTACTCATCCAGATTTCCAACATCCATCAACTCTCTCACAGTCAGAGATCACCACCAAGCCTTTAATCACTACTGACAGGTTGAAGAGCGAACATGGGCTGTGGAAATAAAATCATTGGAGCTGTTAGTGACACACACTCAATACCTGTACAAGACCAGTCATTCTGCCTTATGAATGCCATATACACAAAAACATCAATTTGCTTAATATTTGACAAAATATAGATATTTTGCTGTCTGCATCAGGCCCTCGGAAAAGGCATTCATCATCCCTAGCATATACAGTGGAAAATAGATGAACATTCTCTCATATATGATCAAGCATTGTGGAGTAGGAAAGTGTGTATGCACTTGAGGGCCACAGCAACAACATTTAAAGGGGCTATCCCACAAAATGTATTACTATGTAATGAATAGGGCATGTTACATAAAGTACTATTGCAAAATACATGTGCAGTACTCCAGTACATGTGCAGTACTAGTTTGTTACCTATGTAATGTTATGCATTGCAATTTTGTATACTCCCAGCATGGCTCTGTATGGTAGTGACAGAGTTAACTAATTCTGACACAACCCATCGCAAAGGGTTACTAGGTGGTGGCTGGCTCCACCCCTAGCCCTATGGTGTTTTTGGAGAGTCTAAGGAGGAAGTAGGGAGAGGAAGGAAGCAAAGTCCATGTGATTCCTCTCTTTGGGCCTCAGGATCTATAGGCTAACAATTCTCGGTTTGATTGGTGCAAGATCTACAGTAGATAACACGGTAGCTTCAGAAATCTGCTTGGCCGAGCGAAAAGGGTGATTCATTAAGGTAACTGCCCTTGAGCACAATACAGACTTTACTGCCACAGAGGAACTACAATTAAGACACCCTACACACTTAAGCAACATTACAAGTGCAAAACTACAGTTAACTGCCATAGATTCTATTGCGCGAAACTTTAGCAAGATAGAGAAGAAAGAGGACCATAACTCCCATTATTGCCTAAATCCATACACTACTATTAGGGATAGAATTGCACCGTGTACAATTGAAACTGTGTTTTGCTATAAATGGATGTATTACTATTCCTATTTTTTGCACTACAGTAAAGAGAGACATTTTATTCTACCTCTGGCCTCTAGACAGAGATATAGCTTTTTCTTAGTGGAATCTCCAAGGCTGTGTGTCGGGGACTGTTTTCTGCACAGGAAGACAGGAGCTGCTGCCCACCTACAGAAAATAAAGAGACAAAAGTTGCAGAGGGGCGAGTAAAGGAGATAAAAGGATGAAAACTACGCTGGAGAGCAGGGTGTTCACATTGATACAGATAAAATAATAATTCAAATTACTATAGATAATTTATTTTTCATGGCATAAATCCTTTAAAAATACTCAGTCCTATTCTTACAGCCCATTCGCCTCTGTCAGACGCTCTTGTACACTACTGGCAGGTGCCATCTTTTCATGCAGTACCTGCTGTGATGTCTGCAGAACTTCATGGTACACAGGTTTACTACATGTCACCGAGCTCCAAAATGATAGGCAGGTATCAGGGGCAAAACTAGATTCCAAATCAAAATTTGGGACTTATTATTTCTAGTACTAACCTCCTATAGGGCAGAGGTAGCTTTTGGGTCTCAGCCTCCTAAGTGACTGTAACCTTAACTTTTGGACCCCCTATAGTTATACCCATGGCAAGTGTCATCCCCGTCAATTGCTTAGTAATGATCCGGAATTAGGATGGATTTCAAATTAGGGACACATCAAGAGTGAGAGAGATTCATTATGTGTAGTATCTTTCTCTATTCCATTAGCATCTCACACATCCGACATGTGTTCACATTCCACCAGATATTAGATTTTATTCATACCATAATATATCCCTACAAGAAAACTGTTGGTAAAAAAGAGTAAAGGGAGTGATAAGTATCTAGACTTCTACAAAACCTGCTTAGGCTTAACTTACCGATGGAGTTAGTAGTCCAGTGGCATAAGATGTCCGATGGACCATCAACACCCATACAACTGCAGTACCCCAGTACAAGGGGTATCTGTAAATGTTTGGTTTGTAATATTATGTAATGTTTGCACTGTACACCAGCAGGTGAGGTATGGTTGGCAATAGGGATTAGGCTAACCACCCAATGCCTCCCCTCTTGGTAGAGGTGGGCTGGTCCTACTTTCTGCCAAGAGAGGGGAGAGTGTTAGCTAGAACAGTGTTTCCCAACCAGTGTGCCACCAGCTGTTGCAAAACTACAACTCCTAGCATGCCCACACAGCCAAAGGCTGTCCGGGCATGCTGGGAGTTGTAGTTTTGCAACAGCAGGAGGCACACTGGTTGGGAAACACTGAGCTAGAACAGTGAGGCGTGAGGAAGCACATCCTATTGCTCGTGCTCTAAGGGCCTTAGAGACCAGAGACCCAGCTCAACTGTGAGATCATTATATCATAAAGACAAAACTACAGATATCCTGAAAAGCTACAGTGTTACAGTTAGCAAAGTAACCAGCAACCATAGCTATCCAGACTTTGCTGCAGGTGAATGACTATGGCTCAGACACCTATCACCTTAGATCACATCCCTGCCAGGCAAACTCAAAAAGAGCATGCTTTGCACAGTGGAAATCTACAGCCACAATTGCCAGCTTTGAGCTGTTAGCCAGAAGTTCAGGTGAGAGACATCAGGAAGATCATCTGTCACTTTGCCAGACACAATACCTCATCATCATACCTACTCACTTCTATTTTGCACTTAGTATACAGGGACATTTATTCTCTCTCTTTTGGCCAGATTCCTTATACCTTCTTTTTACTGCACTGATCTGACAGAGTACAGAGTGACACATCATCTCATCAGGGCCACTACCACTCCCATCCTCTGCACTGGCTTTTCCCGGACTCGCTGCACAACCACCAGCTTTATCAGCATTTATAAAGACATTTGCCCCTATCTGGCCCTAACAAAGTTAACGCACCTGACTACTTTTCTTTTTCATTTTTTTTTTCTCATTTTGAAGCATTTCACCCGAAACGGTAAAGATCAGGACAACAGTTGCACTCCAACAAACAAAAAGTGGGCAGAAGGGTGGACCACAAAAAACTCTTCTTTTTAGGGTGCATCCAAGAGAAGCCAATTCCTTATGGTAGAGACCATATATACTTTCTTGAGGATTGGCATACTGACACTGTCCACCCAAGTGCTGGAAACCAAACCTCTTGCAGTTAACATAGGGCAATTAACACATTTCTGACTGGTTTCAGCAGTTTGTGAGTGTCCCGCTTAAGCAGTCCAGCCCCATGAGGATGACATTTCCAAAAATATCTCTTTTCATCAGTAAACCCTGTGTTTCTATTATTTTGCAAACCAACGATCCTTTATGCAATAGAATGTTTGTGGAATACAAGACTTATCTCTTCATTGTATTGCATCTGTAAACCACATGGTCAGAGGACTGTAATCTGAGGTTTATTTCTGCTAATGACCTCTTATAGTTGTCCTAATCAATAGAAAGGAAGGATGTGTTATTCCGCATAATAATGGCATGCACAATGTACACAACACTATTCAGAAGATGCTTTTAGCACTTTCTCACTGAGGCTAAAATGCATCCAATTTAAAATTATGCACTAGATAATTAAGCTAAGCCTTTGTTGTGAAGTTAGACTAATGCTATTTAATAAGGTTCTACTGGAGTTTATACATTCTGCAGATCTGATAAATAACCCAACACTTGCTCCAATCTTAGCCCCATAATGCTCTTTGCAAATGTCTGGAGATGCTGCCTAGAATCGCTGTATTAAATTGTTCGCAATGGTTGAATAAGTGAACTATTTCGATTCTAAACATGCAGGCGTGAGAGCAAGAAGGAGACATGTATATAGTAAATTAGCTCAACTGAGGATGACTGTATGGTGAATATATGCACTGGAATATATGCATGGGAGAATAGGATGTGACTTAATATGGGCAGATCAGGGTGATGCAGGTAGCGTCATCGTTGTGTCCCTGAATTGCTTGCAGTAATCTAAATTGGGCTATTTGTTATGCAGTAATATAGGTTTGTGAGCAGGGACTGCGTATTGTAATTAATAAGACTTCTGCATCTTTACCATTAAAGGGAACATGTCAACAAAACCCTTAAAGGTAAGGGCTCTTTCACACCTGCGTTCTTGTCTTCCGGCATAGAGTTCCGTCGTCGGGGCTCTATGCCGGCAGAATCCTGATCAGGATTATCCTAATGCATTCTGAATGGAGTGAAATCCGTTCAGGATGCATCAGGATGTCTTCAGTTCCGGAACAGAAAGTTTTTTGGCCGGAGAAAATACCGCAGCATGCTGCGCTTTTTGCTCCGGCCAAAAATCCGGAACACTTGCCGCAGTGCCAGATCCGGAATTAATGCCCATTGAAAGGCATTGATCCGGATCCGGCCTTAAGCTAAACGACGTTTCGGCGCATTGCCGGAGCCGACATTTAGCTTTTTCTGAATGGTTCCATGGCTGCCGGGACGCTAAAGTCCTGGCAGCCATGGTAAAGTGTAGCGGGGAGCGGGGGAGCAGCATACTTACCGTCCGTGCGGCTCCCCGGGCGCTCCAGAGTGACGTCAGGGCGCCCCAAGCGCATGGATCATGTGATCGCGTTGGACACGTTATCCATGCGCATGGGGCGCTCTGACGTCATTCTGGAGCGCCCAGGGAGCCGCACGGACTGTAAGTATACCGCTCCCCCGCTCCCCGCTCCTACTATGGCAACCAGGACTGTAATAGCGTCCTGGGTGCCATAGTAACACTGAAAGCATTTTGAAGACGGTTCCGTCTTCAAATGCTTTCAGTACACTTGCGTTTTTCCGGATCCGGAGTGTAATTCCGGCAAGTGGAGTACATGCCGGATCCGGACAACGCAAGTGTGAAAGAGGCCTAATCTGTCGCCCCAATTTTGGACCATTATCTATAGTAATACATGAGTAATACTGCAGATATGAAGTTCAGATCACAATTTTTTTATTTTCCTCCTGCCCCCCGTTCCCCTGCTGTCAGCTCGTAGAGCTGCAATAAAATACATTGTCAGGACCTCTCCTTTATGTTAGAACAGTACAGCAGTCTAAGTTCAGTACTACAAATGTATTACTGTAAAGAATAGTCCAAAATCAGGGTGTCAGACTCCCTGTAAAGCGTGCCTGAGTTGTTTTTTTTAATTTTTATTTAATAATGGCTGAGCTTCTACAATCATAACTGTAAAGGAACAGTTGTGTTTGGGTTTCCCTAATGTTTTCCCTAAATTTACCTGTTTCAGCTGCACAGATAGATACATTTCACTCAGAAGCAGGGGGCGTCTCTTCTGCCAGCACTGTAAAGCTGTGGCATATTTTGCTTTACTTCCCACTATGCTTGTTGTCTCTCCTGTGATTTTTTTCTGTCAGGCTCACAATCTCAGCTAGCTCTGACCCCCCCCCACACCACCACTATCTCTTTGCAGTCTTTTGAGTATCTGTTACCAGGGACAGATCTTCCAACAGGCAGTGGACTGCAACTTAGGTGGAAGTGAGACCCCTAGTCGCAATGACTGCGGCTTTTATTTCAGATATATGCAGGTATATTTTTAAAATTAAGTGATTTAGAAATCTGCTAGTTACATCATTCTCTATTAAATAAAATGAAATTGTGTGAAAGTACAGTGATTGTCCGAGATTTTGAAATGTATGGCTTATCTTCAGGATAAGTCATCAATATCCGATTGGTGTGGGTCTGACTCCACCCCCCCCCCCCCCCCTCACTCGAATGGGGCTGAGCTGCACCTAGGCCCTGTGACCAATGAACATGACTAGGAAGAGGCCAATGTGCTCCAGCCTTTTCAAACAACTAATCAGAGGGGGTGCCGGGAATCAGACCCCCACAGCTTGGATATTGATGACCTGTCCTGAGGATAGGTCATCACTATCAAAATCTCAGACAACCCCTTCAGAAGAAACTATCATGTTGAAAATCGAGTCTGAGTTTCAGGCAGGAAGTTATAGAGCAGGAGGAGCTGAGCAGATTAATATGTAAATTTGTGGAAAAAGACTCAGTAAAACCTGAAATTTAATAATTGCTCCTATGGGCGGTCCGGTCCTATATCAGCATACCTAGCTAGATCTGATTATGGCCTCCCACTGGACTCCTAAACCCACAATGCACAGGAATTTCTATGAAAAAAGTTTTACTGACTCTTTTCTCACAAGCCTATACATCAATCTACTCAGCTCCTTCTGCCTGCTAGGGAGCGAAGGAGCCGGAACCCAACAGCCGAGATCAGGGGAGTATGATTCCCTCCGCATGCTGAGGGGTCTGCCAGAAAGATCACAAGCCCTTTAAGCACCAAGAGAGCATACCCTACCCCTAGGCAAAAAAGAGCGATGATCCAGTACTTGTGGGATAGTTGCGCCGACTTTGACAAGAATGTGAATCACATACAGTGTACCCCTCTGCACACTAGCACCCCTTCATACCCTACCCGTACTCAACAGAATCCTAGTCTTGAATTTCAGACAGCAGAACACAACTTTTTACATTGATTTTTGGACCTCAGTCCTATTCTTATGCGTAAATGCTGATTGCCTCGATACATTAAGACCTGCCAGGTGCTTTCTCATTACTATGTATTACTCGGTGGCGCTTTTCAATCTGAATTGTTCTTTATAATAAATGTTCCATGTACATTATACATAGAGAGGAGAATAATTTTCGGCACACCTCGTCCTATATCTTCTAGAAGTTTTATTATATTTCCTTATTTTTATAGAAAAGTTCTTCCAACTCAGCAGCAGTTTGGAATGGTACAATGTACTTCCAAGTAATATGCACTGGTGTAAAATGAGGCCAATTCAAACAGAAAAAGGAAAGTAAGTGTGCATGTATCTGACCTATAGACTTTCTGTCATACACACAGCTTGTCAGAAGGAAAAGGCTGGCAATAAATTATTTTCATTTGCGAAACCTCCATTATCCTGGCACATCTGCGACTTGGGGGCCAGGCACAGCTTGGTTGCAGTTCATCTGAAACCGTGGCAGGGTCGTTACTAGTGCGCTAATTACAAAGTTCCTCTGGACATTGTAATTGATGGGTTGGCTCAAAGGTGACCCCATGAACTAAAAGCAAAAAAAAAAAGAATGCAAAGAACCAGCTGAGGATAAAAAAAAGTCGAGTGATTTCGACATAGTGGAATAGGATTTTGCAAGCGTGTCCACATAATAAAATATAGCATTGCACTGGGAATGTGTATGGTCAGATCAACGCTGGTGCCAACTGACCTACAATCTAATATTCCCCCGACAGACGTTTGGAGTTACTATACAGGTAGGTATCACAAGCACCTGGAATTTGAACCCACATATGCAAGTGTCATGCAGATGGTGCCCTCATTGGAATCAAATCAAAATGCTCCGGAGCCTGCAAAGCAACAAATGATCTATAGCAGTAGGACTAGTTATGCTTTGAAGAGGACTTGTCCCCTCTCCTGACATGTCTGTTTTAGTGACTACATGCATTTCCCATGTAATAACAATTATGAAGCGTCCATTCTTATAACTGTATGTTGAGCCATTCCTTTATTATTCCTGCTGAAAGTTAAGAATGAATTATTAGAAGCTTGCAATCAAGCTCCAGCTGGGTGTTACCAATTGGGGATGTGTCCCTGCACAGTCTGACACTGGCAGCAGTGACTGGATAGTGTCAGACGTTACAGGGACACACCCCAAACAGTTTCCACCCATCTGGACCTTGAGCAAAAAACTTCCATAGAGCTAACATACAGACAGCAAACAAAATATGGCAGCACACATTATACATGCAAACAATGGAACTAGGGATTAAAGATCATTCTGCATTACATTACATAGTAACATAGTACATAAGGCCCAAAAAAGAGATTTGTCCATCCAGTTCGGCCTGTCATCCTGCAAGTTGATCCAGAGGAAGGCAAAAAAACCCTGTGAGGTAGAAGCCAATTTTCCTCACGTTAGGGGAATAAAAAATTCCTTCCCGACTCCAATCAGGCAATCAGAATATCTCCCTGGATCAACGACCCCTCTCTAGTAGCTATAGCCTGTAATATTATTACACTCCAGAAATACATCCAGGCCCCTCTTGAATTCCTTTATTGTACTCACCATCACCACCTCCTCAGGCAGAGAGTTCCATAGTCTCACTGCTCTTACCGTAAAGAATCCTCTTCTATGTTTGTGTACAAACCTTCTTTCCTCCAGACGCAGAGGATGTCCCCTCGTCACAGTCGCAGTACTGGGGATAAATAGATGATGGGATAGATCTCTGTACTGACTCCTGATATATTTATACATAGTAATTAGATCTCCCCTCAGTCGTCTTTTTTCTAACGTGAATAACCCTAATTTTGATAATCTTTCAGGGTACTGTAGTCCCCCCATTCCAGTTATTACTTTAGTTGCCCTCCTCTGGACCCTCTCCAGCTCTGCTATGTCTGCCTTGTTCACTGGAGCCCAGAACTGTACACAGCACGTGCGTTAGGACCATGTCACGAGTTGGAGGTCCCAGGAGAGACCACTGCGTCGTCAAGCAATAAACAAAAATCAGGTACAGACACATAAGAGTTTATTGCACAAACAAAAACATGGAAAGCAGCACAGACAAAACATGAGCTCTATGTACCGTCAGCACAGTGGGAGAAAACCCCCACTGCGCCACTGTCTAGTAATACTCCAGAGGGGCGTGACTAAGCAACTCCTGGTATTCACTAGAGCCCTAGATGGTAGGGTTAGACTTTGCCGCAGGAAGTTGCCAGGGTCCACTCTGGAGCGTGAACTAGACAGTGACAGCAGGAACGAATGGACAACAGGTACCAGAAGGTACCGACGGCACATAGGCAAACATAACAGACAGGCAAATACAAAACAGGGCAACTAATAATACAAGCAGGAACTCACGCAAGGGAGCAGGAGTGGCAATGAGCAGAGAAGGACTTGCTCCACCAGTAGTAAACTGCATGGCCTTGACGCATACCACTCTGCTGCAAAGGCTTGCTGAACACAGACATATGACTACACATAAGCAACTAAAACATAACTGGCAGAACAGATTACAGAAAGACAGGAAAGAGGACGTCAATGAACAAGTAGGGAAACCCACAGAGCACAGACAGACAGGGATCCCATGGGTCAGCAGCATGGGAGAGAGTACAAACCAGGAGCAGGACAGGACAAGACAACACACACCAGGAGAGCTGACCCAGAACTGAGGAAACCTCAGCCTTATATACAGGTTCCATGGGTGCAGCAGAGAAGCCACACCCATGGAGCAGACAGAGAGGATTAACTCCTAATAGACACACAGGGGAGTTAACCCATAAAGAACCACAAATGACACACAGGAACGGAGCTGCAGCGAGAGCATAGACAGAAGGTCACAGCCAGAGGTAATGACTGTGACAGACCATCTACCAACATCATAGTAACAATGTAATCCAGAATAATCTCTAACCTCTAGTTCCATTGTTTGCATGTATAAGCACTCATGCACATGACCGTTGTTTGTATGCATTTTTTTGGCTCAGATGCGGACCCATTCACTTTAAATGGAGCCGCAAAAGATGTGGACAGCAGTCCGTGTTTGTGGACAAGAATAGGTATTTCTTATTTCTATCATGGGCTGCCCAATCAGCTCTGAAAATTGCGGAATGCACACGGCCGGCATTCGTGTTTTAAGGATCCGCATAAGGCGGTCGTGTGCATGAGTCCTAACAGTATGGGCTTAGGTTAGGCCCAGGAGAGGCAGTTCTGTTAGTGTTAGGTACCTGTGTGCAGAAGCCACCTTGACGTTGGTAGATGGGCCCGACACATGTATATTTTCATGTATAGTAAGGGTTCTTTCACACTAGCGTTTTTGTTTTCCGGTATTGAGTTCCGTCACAGTGGCTCAATACCGGAAAAAAACTGATCAGTTTTATCCTAATGCATTCTGAATGGAGAGCATTCCGATCAGTTTGCATCAGGGTGCATCAGTTCAGTCCCTCTTACGTTTTTTGGCCGGAGAAAATAACGCAGCATGCTGCAGTTTTCTCTCCTGCCAAAAATACTGAACATTGAAATGCATCAATGCCGGATCCGGCCCCAAGTGTTCTGGCAAAACGGATCCGGTTTTGCGGTCTGCACAAGCGCAGACCTTTAAAAATGAGAAAAAAATAAATACTGGATCCGTTTTTCCGGATAACAACCGGAAGGACGGATCCGGTATTGCAATGCATTTGTGAGACGGATCCGCATCCGGATCCGTCTCACAAATGCATCTGTTTGCGTCCAGATTGCCTGCCGGAATCCTCTGCCGCAAGTATAAAAGTACCCTAACAACGTAATCCAGAATAATCTTTAATTCCTAGTTTCATTGTTTGCATAGATAACAGTATGCTGCCATATTTTGCTTGCTACCCTTCTGGACTTTGATTGCAAATGGCTAGTAATTAATAAATAATTTCTAACAGGAATTATAAAGGAATGGCACAGCATATACAGTCATAAGAATAGATGCTGCAGAATTGTTATTACATGGGGGGTGCAACAAACAGACATGTCAGGAGAGGTGACGGCTCCTCTTTAAAACTGCCTGTAGTTTCCATAGTTCTCATCGATACAACTAAGAATCTTTCTTTGTAATACCTCAGCTAGCCACATGGCTTGTTCACGACCAACTTCCAGCACACATAAAATTGTGCTTTAAATTGCCACCTAGTGGTAGAAGTATTTAGTGCTGTGATTTAGGGAGTTTTCACATCTCTGTTTAATTTTTCGTTCTTCTGATCCATCATCTAAAAAAATGATCTCAGACGGAAATGGCTCCAACAGATGTCAAATGTGCAACAGGATCCGTTTTTTGTTTTGTTTTGTTTTTTACAAGATCCGGTGCAGTTGGACTAGAGCGGCAGCCTAAGGGGAGGCTGCCATGATAAGTTTTGGGGACGAGGGGACGTCAGGGGTAGTGGGAGACTAAGGGGGCAGGAAAAGGTTAAGTGAGGAGGGGGCCGGGTTAGGAGAGGGGCGGAGCGGTAGGGTTTTTAAGGGGAAGAAGCGGGAAATCGGGTGCCATTTTAGGTAGCTGGAGGGGGGTAGTAGGGGTTTGTTTTTTCTTTTTGGTAGGGTATTATTGGGTGGGGTTTTTTGGGGGACTGGGTTTTTTGTCATAGCAGTCAGGCGGTAGGAGGTCCTGGAAGACGGTGGTAGGGCTTGGTGTTTGTGGATGGGAGGGCCTCAATTGGTGGGGCTGGACTCCCAGGTGTGGAAAGTTGGTTGGATTCAGTGGGGTGACCATCACTCGGTGTCTCCGAGCTGGAGTGATACAGCTGGAGGCAAGGTGGCTTGAACCGGGTGTTTGGTGCACCAGCTGGAATCGGTGCTTCTAGGACCTCCTTCGTCAGGTCTAGGTATATATATTTATATATATATTTATATGTTACATGTTATGTTTGTATTAATAAAAGGCTGCTGTGGCCATTTAATTCCAATATGCGGCTCTGTGTCATTCTTGGCGGGGGGTTTGAGAGCGGGGTAAGATAAAGGGGTATGAGGTTAACGGGTGAGAGTAGAGGACCCGAGGGAATTCCCCAATAACCTTATCCTGTAATAAAACAGATCCTGCGCATAACTGATGCACAGGAACCGTTATTTTTTTACAGGATCCTGTTTTGTTTTTCTGTTCTTCTGACAGATCAGAAGAACGGAAAATGAAACGAAGATGTGAACTCTCCCTGATATATAATTCTCTTAAAATGGCTTGATACTTTTACTTTTCGACTGTATACGCATTTAGACCCTAGATAGAAACTATTAACTTGAATAATGAACGGAATAGGTCCGGTAAGTGAGGGTGGCCACAGGGAATTATTAAGCTAATGTCCTGCATCCATAATGCACATGGTATACATAATAATGCTGAACTGTGGCTTGTTCAGATACAGTCCAAAAATCAGGAATATTCTATCATGTCTTTTTAGTAAAGCTTCATCCTTACTTAAGTTACACACATACATTTCGGGTGTTTACTATTGTTGACCTATCTTCAGAAGAGGCCATCAATATCAGAGGAGGTCCAACTCCCAGCATCCCGCCAATCAACTGGAGGACAAATGATGCCGCACTTTGTACAGTTAAGCGTCGCGGCAATTTTTTTTTACACTAAGCCTAATGCATGGCTACACTCACCCAGTCCCAACTAATAAAATCGGGTCCTACCTCATCCAGGGTGTCGCTGGAGTCGGCGTGATGTCCACTGGGTCCAGAACAAGGTCCCTGTGGTGATAGAGAAAAAAAGAATAATCACATAAGGAAGATATGGTGACTGCCCCTGTGAAATCCCCAGCAGGGGGCGCTGTGCTAGCATGTAAGACTGAGCCATGCCAATGTATAGCAGAGTAATCTAGGACATTTCCCCTAAGTGCTACCACACAGTACTAATGCCCACATTGTGGCCCCTCACAGTAATTAAACCCACCTTGTGTCCCCTTCACAATAGTTATGTCCTCCTTGTGGCTCCTGTTCCTGTCACAGTAGTTATGCCCACTTTTGTGCCCCCTCACTGTGGTTATGCCCAGATATGTGCCCCTCACAGTATTTATGCCAGATTAGGTGCCCCTCACAGTAGTTCTGTCCAGATATGTGCCCCCTCACAGTAGATATACCCAGATATGTGCCCCCTAATAGTAGTTATGCCTAAATATGTTCCCCCTAATAGTAGTTATGCCCAGATATGTGCCCCTCACAGTAGTTATGCCCAGATATGTGCCGCCTCACAGTAGTTATGCCAGATATGTGCCCCCTCACAGTAGTTATGACAGATTATGTGCCCCCTCACAGTAGTTATGACACATTATGGGCCCCCTTACAGTGGTTATGTCAGATTATGTGCCCCCTCACCGTAGTTATGCCATATATGTGCCCCTCACAGTAGTTATGCCAGATAAGGTGCCCCCTCAAAGTAGGTATGCCAGATTAGGTACCCCATCACAGTAGTTATGCCAGATTAGGTGCCCCCTAACAGTGGTTATGCCAGATTAGGTGCCCCATCAGTAAAGATGCCCAGTTACATGTGAGTGCAGCAGGCCCCCTCACCCCGCCGTGGACCGATCACTGCCACCAGCCATATGTTCTGCAAGAAGTTGTAGCAGTTACAGGGAAAGAGCTGCAGTGGAAATGACATATTTCCTGAGCTTCCAGGCTACAGATAATCTAATAGAGCAATTGGGAGGGTAAATATGAAGGTACCTTTACTGAAGACTGCTAGCAATTTATTTGTAAACTGCTAGTAGGAATAACAATAGAAGCTCCAGAATTCTTAGTACATGGTAAATGTGTAAGGGTGTAAGAATGATTCACTAATGCTATTGAATGTAAAGTATGTTATGCCTGCAATGTCGCTCTTCTGTCAGTAGATGGCAACAAAGTACATACTGTATAATGTTTACAATGGAGTTGTTCAATATAGAAAAGTTTATATACAGTCGTGGCCAAAAGTTTTGATTATTACATAAATATTGGAAATTGGAAAAGTTGCTGCTTAAGTTTTTATAATAGCAATTTGCATATACTCCAGAATGTTATGAAGAGTGATCAGATGAATTGCATAGTCCTTCTTTGCCATGAAAATTAACTTAATCCCAAAAAAACCTTTCCACTGCATTTCATTGCTGTCATTAAAGGACCTGCTGAGATAATTTCAGTAATCGTCTTGTTAACTCAGGTGAGAATGTTGACGAGCACAAGGCTGGAGATCATGTCAGGCTGATTGGGTTAAAATGGCAGACTTGACATGTTAAAAGGAGGGTGATGCTTGAAATCATTGTTCTTCCATTGTTAACCATGGTGACCTGCAAAGAAACGCGTGCAGCCAGTGGCGTACATACAGGGGTCGCAGGGGTCGCAGTTGCGACTGGGCCCGGCACTCCAGGGGGCCCGGCCACCTGTGGACCCCTGGCCCCTGCAGTAGTGCGTGTGCGACTCATGTGGGCCCGCGGCGGCGGCAGCCGCAGGTTACAGGGAGATGAACGCTTCCATTGTGGAAGCGTTCATCTCCATAATGATCTGTATCGCCGTCCTCAGGACAGCGATACAGATTGCTGTGCTGCGGCCGGGCAGGGGAGGGAGGCGTCACCCTTCCCTGTTCCTCTGATAGGCTGCGGGCCTTGTGCCGGCAGCCTATCAGAGCGGTGCAGGCGGCGCGGTGATGTCATTGCGCCGCTTGAGCAGTACAGAGCAGGACACAGGCCAGAAGAGGCCTATATCGCATCGCTGCTAAGGGAGGTAAGTATAAGGGTTTATTTTATTTTTTTTAATACCGGACTTTACTTGGGACATGAGGAGACACTTGATACTGGAAAATGGGAGGGGGGAAGGAAGGTTGGAACTTGATACTGGAAAATGGGGGGGGGGGAGGAAGGTTGGCACTAGGGATGAGCGAACCCGAACTGTATAGTTCGGGTTCGTACCGAATTTTGGGGTGTCCGTGACACGGACCCAAACCCGAACATTTTCGGAAAAGTCCGGGTTCGGGTTCGGTGTTCGGCGCTTTCTTGACGCTTTTTGAAAGGCTGCAAAGCAGCCAATCAACAAGCGTCATACTACTTGCCCCAAGAGGCCATCACAGCCTTGCCTACTATTGGCATGGCTGTGATTGGCCAGTGCAGCATGTGACCCAGCCTCTAAATAAGCTTGGGTCACGTAGCGCTGCACGTCACTCTGCTGATTCAAGCATAGGGAGAGGTTGCAGCTATGACGTTAGGGCGAGATTAGGCAGATTAACTCCTCCAAAAGACTTCATTCTGTGATCGATCTGCAGCTGTGGATCATTGAAGTGCTATTATTGACTTGCTCACTTTTTTGAGGCTGCCCAGAGCGTTTTTAGATCACTTTTTTTCTGGGGTGATCGGCGGCCATTTTGTGACTTGTGGTGCGCCAGCACGAGCTATCACCAAGTGTATTTAACCATCGATAGTGTGGTTATTTTGTGCTATATCCTACATCAGCTGCAGGCTGAGCCTGTGTCACCGAAGTGCATTTAACGATCAACAGTCTGGTTATTTTTTGGCCATATACTACATCAGCTGCAGGCTGAGCCTGTTTCACCCAAGTGCATTTAACCATCAACAGTCTGATTATTTTTTGGCCATATACTACATCAGCTGCAGGCTGAGTCTGTGTCACCCAAGTGCATTTAACCATCAACAGTGTGGTTATTTTTTGGCCATATATTACATCAGGGGCAAGTTGAGCCTGTCACCCAGCGCCTAAAAAATAGACCTGACATTTCTATTCAACCAAATCTGCACAGTTTTAGCTGGTCAAGTTATTTGTAGTGACCGTCAAAGCAGACTTTTTGTTCTGGGTTGAAAAAGCATTCCCAAATTTGCCATTCTGAAAATAACTAGTTTGTGGTATTTCAGGCCTACTTGAAATCTATCCCAAAAAGAAAATCTTACATTGAAGTTATTGATAGTGTCATTCAGAAAAACCTAAGACACACGCTAGCGTGCTGATAGAAGTGTCATTCTGTGATTAAACCTATAACTGTCACACAGCGCAAAAAAAAACAGGTCTCACATCTCTATTCAACCAAATCTGCACAGTTTTAGCTGGTCAAGTTATTTGTAGTGACCGTCAAAGCATACTTTTTGTTCTGGGTTGAAAAAGCATTCCCAAATTTGCCATTCTGAAAATAACTAGTTTGTGGTATTTCAGGCCTACTTGAAATCTATCCCAAAAAGAAAATCTTACATTGAAGTTATTGATAGTGTCATTCAGAAAAACCTAAGACACACGCTAGCGTGCTGATAGAAGTGTCATTCTGTGATTAAACCTATAACTGTCACACAGCGCAAAAAAAAATAGGTCTCACATCTCTATTCAACCAAATCTGCACAGTTTTAGCTGGTCAAGTTATTTGTAGTGACCGTCAAAGCAGACTTTTTGTTCTGGGTTGAAAAAGCATTCCCAAATTTGCCATTCTGAAAATAACTAGTTTGTGGTATTTCAGGCCTACTTGAAATCTATCCCAAAAAGAAAATCTTACATTGAAGTTATTGATAGTGTCATTCAGAAAAACCTAAGACACACGCTAGCGTGCTGATAGAAGTGTCATTCTGTGATTAAACCTATAACTGTCACACAGCGCAAAAAAAAACAGGTCTCACATCTCTATTCAACCAAATCTGCACAGTTTTAGCTGGTCAAGTTATTTGTAGTGACCGTCAAAGCAGACTTTTTGTTCTGGGTTGAAAAAGCATTCCCAAATTTGCCATTCTGAAAATAACTAGTTTGTGGTATTTCAGGCCTACTTGAAATCTATCCCAAAAAGAAAATCTTACATTGAAGTTATTGATAGTGTCATTCAGAAAAACCTAAGACACACGCTAGCGTGCTGATAGAAGTGTGATTCTGTGATTAAACCTATACCTGTCACACAGCGCAAAAAAAAACAGGTCTCACATCTCTATTCAACCAAATCTGCACTGTTTGAGCTGGTCAAGTTATTTGTAGTGACCGTAAAAGCAGACTTTTTGTTCTGGGTTGAAAAAGCATTCCCAAATTTGCCATTCTCAAAATAACTAGTTTCTGGTATTTGAGGCCTACTTGAAATCTATCTCAAAAAGAAAATCTTACATTGAAGGTATTGATAGTGTCATTCAGAAAAACCTAAGACACACGTTAGCGTGCTGATAGAAGTGTGATTCTGTGATTAAACCTATACCTGTCACACAGCGCAAAAAAAAACAGGTCTCACATCTCTATTCAACCAAATCTGCACTGTTTTAGCTGTTCAAGTTATTTGTAGTGACCGTAAAAGCACACTTTTTTTTCTGGGTTGAAAAAGCATTCCCAAATTTGCCATTCTCAAAATTGTGGTGAACGGGAACAATGAGGAAAACATCTAATAAGGGACGTGGACATGGTCGTGGTGGTGTTAGTGGACCCTCTGGTGCTGGGAGAGGACGTGGCCGTTCTGCCACAGCCACACGTCCTAGTGAACCAACTACCTCAGGTCCCAGTAGCCAGCAGAATTTACAGCGATATTTGGTGGGGCCCAATGCCGTTCTAAGGATGGTAAGGCCTGAGCAGGTACAGGCATTAGTCAATTGGGTGGCCGACAGTGGATCCAGCACGTTCACATTATCTCCCACCCAGTCTTCTGCAGAAAGCACACCGATGGCGCATGAAAACCAAGCCCATCGGTCTGTCACATCACCCCCATGCATATCAGGGAAACTGTTTGAGCCTCAAGTTATGCAGCAGTCTCTTATGCTGTTTGAAGACTCTGCTGCCAGGGTTTCCCAAGGGCATCCACCTAGCCCTTCCCCAGGGGTGGAAGAGATAGAATGCACTAACGCACAACCACTTATTTTTCCTGATGATGAGGACATGGGAATACCACCTCAGCACGTCTCTGATGATGACGAAACACAGGTGCCAACTGCTGCGTCTTTCTGCAGTGTGCAGACTGAACAGGAGGTCAGGGATCAAGACTGGGTGGAAGACGATGCAGGGGACGATGAGGTCCTAGACCCCACATGGAATGAAGGTCGTGCCACTGACTTTCACAGTTCGGAGGAAGAGGCAGTGGTGAGACCGAGCCAACAGCGTAGCAAAAGAGGGAGCAGTGGGCAAAATCAGAACACCCGCCGCCAAGAGACTCCGCCTGCTTCTGACCGCCGCCGTCTGGGACCGAGCACCCCAAAGGCAGCTTCAAGGAGTTCCCTGGCATGGCAGTTCTTCAAACAATGTGGTTTGCACGCTGTGCCATCAGAGCCTGAAGCGAGGCATTAACGTTCTGAACCTTAGCACAACCTGCATGACCAGGCACCTGCATGCAAAGCATGAACTGCAGTGGAGTAAACACCTTAAAAACAAGGAAGTCACTCAGGCTCCCCCTGCTACCTCTTCTGCTGCTGCCGCCTCGGCCTCTTCTGCTACTGCCGCCGCCTCGGCCTCTTCTGCTGCCGCCACCTCGGCCTCTTCCTCTGCCTCTGGAGGAACGTTGGCACCTGCCGCCCAGCAAACATGGGATGTACCACCAACACCACCACCTGCGTCACCAAGCATCTCAACCATGTCACACGGCAGCGTTCAGCTCTCCATCTCACAAACATTTGAGAGAAAGCATAAATTCTCACCTAGCCACCCTCGATCCCTGGCCCTGAATGCCAGCATTTATAAACTACTGGCCTATGAAATGCTGTCATTTAGGCTGGTGGACACACACAGCTTCAAACAGCTCATGTCACTTGCTGTCCCACAGTATGTTGTTCCCAGCCGCCACTACTTCTCCAAGAGAGCCGTGCCTTCCCTGCACAAACAAGTGTCCGATAAAATCAAGTGTGCACTGCGCAACGCCATCTGTGGCAAGGTCCACCTAACCACAGATACGTGGACCAGTAAGCACGGCCAGGGACGCTATATCTCCCTAACTGCACACTGGGTAAATGTAGTGGCGGCTGGGCCCCAGGCGGAGAGCTGTTTGGCGCACGTCCTTCCGCCGCCAAGGATCGCAGGGCAACATTCTTTGCCTCCTGTCTCCTCCTCCTCCTACTCAGCTTCCTCCTCCTCTTCTTCCACCTGCTCATCCAGTCAGCCACACACCTTCACCACCAACTTCAGCACAGCACGGGGTAAACGTCAGCAGGCCATTCTGAAACTCATATGTTTGGGGACAGGCCCCACACCGCACAGGAGTTGTGGCGGGTATAGAACAACAGACCGACGAGTGGTTGCTGCCGGTGAGCCTCAAGCCCGGCCTGGTGGTGTGCGATAATGGGCGAAATCTCGTTGCAGCTCTTGGTCTACCTGGATTGACGCACATCCCTTGCCTGGCGCATGTGCTGAATTTGGTGGTGCAGAAGTTCATTCGCAACTACCCCGACATGTCAGAGCTGCTGCATAAAGTGCGGGCCGTCTGTTCGCGCTTCCGGCGTTCACACCCTGCCGCTGCTTGCCTGTCTGCGCTACAGCGTAAATTCGGCCTTCCCGCTCACCGCCTCATATGCGACGTACCCACCAGGTGGAACTCCACCTTGCATATGCTGGACAGACTGTGCGAGCAGCAGCAGGCCATAGTGGAGTTTCAGCTGCAGCACGCACGGGTCAGTCGCACTGCGGATCAGACACACTTCACCACCAATGACTGGGCCTCCATGCGAGACCTGTGTGCCCTGTTGCGTTGTTTCGAGTACTCCACCAACATGGCCAGTGGCGATGACGCCGTTATCAGCGTTACAATACCACTTCTATGTCTCCTTGAGAAAACACTTAGGGCGATGATGGAAGAGGAGGTGGCCCAGGAGGAAGAGGAGGAAGAGGGGTCATTTTTAGCACTTTCAGGCCAGTCTCTTCGATGTGACTCAGAGGGAGGTTTTTTGCAACACCAGAGGCCAGGTACAAATGTGGCCAGACAGGGCCCACTACTGGAGGACGAGGAGGACGAGGAGGACGAGGATGAGGAGGAGGTGGAGGAGGATGAGGATGAAGCATGTTCACAGCGGGGTGGCACCCAAAGCAGCTCGGGCCCATCACTGGTGCGTGGCTGGGGGGAAACTCAGGACGATGACGATACGCCTCCCACAGAGGACAGCTTGTCCTTACCTCTGGGCAGCCTGGCACACATGAGCGACTACATGCTGCAGTGCCTGCGCAACGACAGCAGAGTTGCCCACATTTTAACGTGTGCGGACTACTGGGTTGCCACCCTGCTGGATCCCCGGTACAAAGACAATGTGCCCACCTTACTTCCTACACTGGAGCGTGATAGGAAGATGCACGAGTACAAGCGCACGTTGGTAGACGCGCTACTGAGAGCATTCCCAAATGTCACAGGGGAACCAGTGGAAGCCCAAGGCGAAGGCAGAGGAGGAGCAAGAGGTCGCCAACGCAGCTGTGTCATGCCCAGCTCCTCTGAGGGCAGGGTTAGCATGGCAGAGATGTGGAAAAGTTTTGTCAACACGCCACAGCTAAGTGCACCACCACCTGATACGGAACGTGTTAGCAGGAGGCAACATTTCACTAACATGGTGGAACAGTACCTGTGCACACCCCTTCACGTACTGACTGATGGTTCGGCCCCATTCAACTTCTGGGTCTCCAAATTGTCCACGTGGCCAGAGCTAGCCTTTTATGCCTTGGAGGTGCTGGCCTGCCCGGCGGCCAGCGTTTTGTCGGAACGTGTATTCAGCACGGCAGGGGGCGTCATTACAGACAAACGCAGCCGCCTGTCTACAGCCAATGTGGACAAACTGACGTTCATAAAAATGAACCAGCCATGGATCCCACAGGACCTGTCCATCCCTTGTGCAGATTAGATATTAACTACCTCCCCTTAACAATATATTATTCTACTCCAGGGCACTTCCTCATTCAATAATATTTTTAATTTAATTTTACCATTATATTGCGGGGCAACCCAAAGTTGAATGAACCTCTCCTCTGTCTGGGTGCCGGGGCCTAAATGTGTGACAGTGGCCTGTTCCAGTGGTGGGTGACGTGAAGCCTGATTCTCTGCTATGACATAAATACAGATTCTGCGCTGACATAAGGCCAGATTCTCTGTTACGGGACCTCTCTCCTCTGCCTGGGTGCCTGGGCCTAAATGTGTGACAGTGGCCTGTTCCAGTGGTGGGTGACGTGATGCCTGATTCTCTGCTATGACATGAAGACAGATTCTGCGCTGACATAAGGCCAGATTCTCTGTTACGGGACCGCTCTCCTCTGCCTGGGTGCCTGGGCCTAAATGTGTGACAGTGGCCTGTTCCAGTGGTGGCTGACGTGAAGCCTGATTCTCTGCTATGACATGAAGACAGATTCTGCGCTGACATAAGGCCAGATTCTCTGTTACGGGACCGCTCTCCTCTGTCTGGGTGCCGAGGCCTAAATGTGTGACAGTGGCCTGTTCCAGTGGTGGGTGACGTGAAGCCTGATTCTCTGCTATGACATGAAGACAGATTCTGCGCTGACATAAGGCCAGATTCTCTGTTACGGGACCTCTCTCCTCTGCCTGGGTGCCTGGGCCTAAATGTGTGACACTGGCCTGTTCCAGTGGTGGGTGACGTGATGCCTGATTCTCTGCTATGACATGAAGACAGATTCTGCGCTGACATAAGGCCAGATTCTCTGTTACGGGACCTCTCTCCTCTGCCTGGGTGCCTGGGCCTAAATGTGTGACAGTGGCCTGTTCCAGTGGTGGGTGACGTGAAGCCTGATTCTCTGCTATGACATGAATACAGATTCTGCGCTGACATAAGGCCAGATTCTCTGTTACGGGACCGCTCTCCTCTGTCTGGGTGCCGGGGCCTAAATGTGTGACAGTGGCCTGTTCCAGTGGTGGGTGACGTGAAGCCTGATTCTCTGCTATGACATGAAGACAGATTCTGCGCTGACATAAGGCCAGATTCTCTGTTACGGGACCTCTCTCCTCTGCCTGGGTGCCTGGGCCTAAATGTGTGACAGTGGCCTGTTCCAGTGGTGGGTGACGTGAAGCCTGATTCTCTGCTATGACATGAAGACAGATTCTGCGCTGACATAAGGCCAGATTCTCTGTTACGGGACCTCTCTCCTCTGCCTGGGTGCCTGGGCCTAAATGTGTGACAGTGGCCTGTTCCAGTGGTGGGTGACGTGATGCCTGATTCTCTGCTATGACATGAAGACAGATTCTGCGCTGACATAAGGCCAGATTCTCTGTTACGGGACCGCTCTCCTCTGTCTGGGTGCCGGGGCCTAAATGTGTGACAGTGGCCTGTTCCAGTGGTGGGTGACGTGAAGCCTGATTCTCTGCTATGACATGAAGACTGATTCTGTGCTGACATGAAGCCAGATTCTCTGCTATGGCATGAAGAGACTGATTCTCTGCTGACATGAAGCCAGATTCTTTGCTATGGCATGAAGAGACTGATTCTCTGCTGACGTGAAGCCAGATTCTCTGCTATGGGACCTCTGTCCAATTGATATTGGTTCATTTTTATTTTTTTTATTTTAATTTTAATTCATTTCCCTATCCACATTTGTTTGCAGGGGATTTACCTACATGTTGCTGCCGTTTGCAGCCCTCTAGCTCTTTCCTGGGCTGTTTTACAGCCTTTTTAGTGCCCAAAAGTTCGGGTCCCCATTGACTTCAATGGGGTTCGGGTTCGGGACGAAGTTCGGATCGGGTTCGGATCCCGAACCCGAACATTTCCGGGAAGTTCGGCCGAACTTCTCGAACCCGAACATCCAGGTGTTCGCTCAACTCTAGTTGGCACTACTGGAAAATGGGGGGGAAGGAAGGTTGGCACTTGATACTGGAAAATGGGGGGGAGGGAAGGAAGGTTGGCACTTGATACTGGAAAATGGGGAGGAGGGAGGGAAGGAAGGTTGGCACTTGATACTGGAAAATGGGGGGGGGGGGAAGGTTGGCACTTGATACTGGAAAAAGATGGGGGGAAGGTTGGCACTTGATACTGGAAAATGGGGGGGGAAGGTTGGCACTTGATACTGGAAAATGGGGGGGGAAAGGTTGGCACTTGATACTGGAAAATGAGGGGGGGGGTTGGCACTTGATACTGGAAAATGAGGGGGGGGTTGGCACTTGATACTGGCACACGGGGCCGTTGGCACTTGATACTGGCACAATATTGGGGGCACTATTGGGGACCACAGGGCACAGTATTGGGGTAGTAGGATGTTTTGTCCAGAAGATGGTAGGATGATGGAAAAGTAGTAAACTAAGATATATTTTTTTGTCAAACTGCAGAGATTAAAAATGGCATAAAAATGGTGGTCTGGTCTGAAAGGAGAAGACGAGGACAGAGAACATTTACATCGAAGGAGACGTCACTGGATGTAAGAGGTACGGGCGCGATTTATGGGTGGGGCTGTGTGTGTGGTTGACACAGGGGCCCCACTATCTCCTATTGCCCGGGGAAATGCCCCTCCCGAGACCGGGGGGGGAGGGACCCATGGATCAGTTTCGCACCGGGGCCCCATGGATTGTGTGTACGCCACTGCATGCAGCCATCATTGCGTTGCATAAAAATGGCTTCACAGGCAAGGATATTGTGGCTACTAAGATTGCACCTCAATCAACAATTTATAGGATCATCAAGAACTTCAAGGAAAGAGGTTCAATTGTTGTTAAGAGGGCTTCAGGGTGTCCAAGAAAGTCCAGCAAGCGCCAGGATCGTCTCCTAAAGAGGATTCAGCTGCGGGATCGGAGTGCCACCAGTGCAGAGCTTGCTCAGGAATGGCAGCAGGCAGGTGTGAGCGCATCTGCACACACAGTGAGGCGAAGACTTTTGGAAGATGGCCTGGTGTCAAGAAGGCCAGCAAAGAACACACTTCTCTCCAAAAAAAAACATCAGGGACAGATTGATCTTCTGCAGAAAATATGGTGAATGGACTGCTGAGGACTGGGGCAAAGTCATCTCTTTCCGATTGTTTGGGGCATCTGGAAAAAGGCTTGTCCGGAGAATAAAAGGTTAGCGCTACCATCAGTCCTGTGTCATGCCAACAGTAAAGCACCCTGAGACCATTCATGTGTGGGGTTGCTTCTCATCCAAGGGAGTGGGCTCACTCACAATTTTGCCCAAAAACACAGCCATGAATAAAGAATGGTACCAAAACACCCTCCAACAGCAACTTCTTCCAACAATCCAACAACAGTTTGGTGAAGAACAATGCATTTTCCAGCACAATGGAGCACCGTGCCATAAGGCAAAAGTGATAACTAAGTGGCTTGGGGACCAAAACGTTGACATTTTGGGTCCATGGCCTGGAAGCTCCCCAGATCTTAATCCCATTGAGAACTTGTGGTCAATCCTCAAGAGGGGGTGGACAAACAAAAACCCACTAATTCTGACAAACTCCAAGAAGTGATTATGAAAGAATGGGTTGCTATCGGTCAGGAATTGGCCCAGAAGTTGATTGAGAGCATGCCCAGTCGAATTGCAGAGGTCCTGAAAAAGAAGGGCCAACACTGCAAATACTGACTCTTTGCATAAATGTCATGTAATTGTCGATAAAAGCCTTTGAAACGTAAGAAGTGCGTGTAATTATATTTCACTACATAACAGAAACAACTGAAACAAAGATCTAAAAGCAGTTTAGCAGCAAACTTTGTGAAAACGAATATTTGTTAGGATCCCGAAAATTAAATATGGAGGGATCCTCATGGGATTATAATCATCCCAGAGGTTTTGCTTAGGAGTTTTTTGGCGCCAAGAAGATAAGGTTTATGGCTAAAAATAGGAAGATCACTGGGCAAAGTAGGGGAGGTTAGTGATTGGGTCAGGAAGGGACCTATGGGATTGGTTGCTGGGCAGAATTGTGTAGGGATACCCAGTAACAGGTTCGGGATTGGGTGGAAGTTTTGGGCTGGGACCAGGTTGGAGTGATAAAAAGAGGAGTTTGACAGCTGAGGGCTGTCAGAACGAATACCTGAGGAAGGTTTTGCTGCTCTCCTGTGAGGATTTGCTGTCCGTTCCTGTTTGCTGCTTTCCTTGGAGAATTGCGGTCTGTTCCTGTCTGCCACCTTTCATGATGGAGGATTTCATTGCGGAACTTCGGAGGCGTGCGGGTGATGGCGATACTGCGTCCTGGCTGGAGTCCTGGCTGGCTGATATGTCTCCCCTTTCTGCGGTCCCTGTGGCGGTCGGCGGTTCCGGTCCAGCGGCGGAGCAGTCTGAGATGGTGGCTCAAGATTCGGGTGTTCCCTCCATATTGCCTGCGCTGCGCTCTTCTGTGAGAGAGAAGAGGCAGCGCACCCGTTTTTCTCCTTCCCCATGCAGGTCTGGTCAAGAGAGGAAGAGGCTGGAGCTACGCAGTGCCTCGGCTAATGAGGGCGCCGGTAGCAGAAGCAGTCTGATGACGTCGGCGGTGCAGCAGGAATTGACGTCCCCAGAAATCGTGGACCTGAATTTTCGTTCCTCCTGCGGTTTTCAGAGTTTGGATCCTGTTCCTGAGGTCTCTGCGGCTGGGAGAGCTTCCACTGATGCCACCAATGTTCCGGTCCAGTCAAGAAGAAGGGGGAGGCGCAGAGAGGGACGGCGGCCTGTGCAGCATTCTTCCCAGCAGCTCCACTTAGGTGTTGAGCGCGGGGGGAGTGTGTGCCTGGAAGATTGACCACAGCTGCAGGACTTCCCTAGATCTTCTTCAGGTGTCCAGGCTTCTGCTTCTGAAGGTGGTGAGTGCACCAGTGGTCTGAGTTCTGTAATTGCTTCCTTATCCTCTGTGCTTTCCTCCTTGAAGAATTTTGTCGTCCCCCCTCCCCCTCCTCCTGAGTCGGCTGGTGTGACAGGCGATTTTTTGGACGCTTGGCGTTTTTCCGGTCAGGAGGTGGGTAGGGATTCAGATAGTGAGGAATCTCTCCCCAGGCCAGTTGCGAAACGGAAAGGTGTTTCCGAATTGTGCTATAAAGAAACGTTGCCATGTGAATTATCTCCTTTGGGTTTTCATCTCTCCATGTCGGTGAAGGAGAAGATATGGAGAAATGAATTTGTAGATATGTTATCTCTTCTTCCCGCTTCTAAAGATTTTGTTTCAAAGCTTGAGAAGCGGGAAGATAAGTCTGAGGAGGATAGAAGGCGTCCTATTCCACGGACCTTTAATAATTGGCTTCAAGCTACTGTATTTTTTGTAGCATGATGGGAGAGAAATTTCCTATGAAGTGGTCCGGCCTTTTTCAGCATTTAGATAATGTGTTAGAGGCGTATAAAAATTTTGGGGGAATTGGTTGGTTTATATATGATGAAGGTTTCAGACAGAGGCTGTCGGTGTATCCCAGCATGCGTTGGGGCGCAAAGGATGTTGGTCTGTGGCTGAACTTATTGTTGCCGCAGCGTTCATCCTTTGCGGCTGTGAGACAGCAGGCAGCTCCGTCAGCCTCGCATTCGCAGTTGTTTAGGAAAGGCACTTGCTTTGCATTTAATGAATCGCAGTGTAAGTGGCCTGCATCTTGCAAGTACTGACATGAGTGTGCTTTTTGTGGAGGTAGCCACCCGATGGTTCGGTGTTATAAAATAGCTAACATGCCGGCCCAGCCTTCCACAAAAGAGTATGTGTCTAAGAGCTTGGACACCAGTAAAGCTGGAGAACATGCGCCCTTGGCTCGAGCGTTACCCAAATTTAATGATGGCGGAGTTGCTTCTTGATAGCTTTGCTTTTGGTTTTCGGTTACCGTCATTTTGTGGCTCTGGTTGTGAATGTGTCAATAATTTGTCTTCTGTTGATCAATTCCCTTCAGTGGTTCAGTCCAAGTTGGCTAAGGAATTAGCATTAGGTAGGATTGCAGGACCTTTTTCCTCTCCTCCTTTTGCTAATTTTCGCCTTTCTCCATTAGGGGTGGTGCCTAAGAAGGAGCCTGATGCTTTTCGTTTGATTCATCACTTGTCCTTTCCTTATGGGGCGTCGTTGAATGATGAAATCGATAAAGCATTGTGCTCTGTTAGGTATGCCACCTTTGATTCTGCTGTAGATTTTGTGCGGGGTTGTGGTAAAGGTGCTTTAATGGCAAAAGCGAACATACAGTCCGCTTTTCGTTTATTGCCGGTCCATCCTTCGTGCTTTAATTCTCTAGGTTTCCAATTTAACGGTTTGTTTTACTTTGATAGATGTCTTCCTATGGGATGTTCTTTATCATGTTTTTATTTTGAGGTTTTTTCTTCTTTTCTTGAATGGGCGGTTTCTGTGAGATGTATGCGAGGAGCAGTTACGCATTACTTGGATGACTTTTTGTTTATTGGTCCGGCTGGTTCTGATGTATGTTCTAAATTGTTGGAGTCCTTCTTTACGGTATGTTCTGAATTCGGTGTTCCGCTAGCGGTGGATAAGACGGTTTACCCAGTTAATCGTTTGGAGTATTTAGGAATAGTCATTGATTCGGAAAAGGGTGTGTGTTGTCTCCCATTAGATAAGGTTGCCAAGATATGCACAGTTTTGTCTGATTTGTTAAAAAGGCATAAAGCTACAGTAAGAGAGATTCAGTCTATTTTAGGTATGTTAGCTTTTGCTAGTAGGGTAATGCCGATGGGCCGAGTATTTTGCAGGAGATTGTCTTCTAAAATTTCAGGTATTAGGAATTCAGCTTTTCATGTTCGGTTGGGCAAAGAGGTTAAAGAGGATTTTGTGGTTTGGTTGGAATTTTTTCAGCAGTATAATGGTAGGTCATTTTGGCAGGAGGATTTTGTTGTGGCTTCATCTTTGGATTTATTTACGGATGCTGCCGGTTCGTGTGGTTTTGGTGCATATTGGAATGGGCATTGGTGTGCTGCAGAGTGGCATCCGGCATGGGTATCGAATGGGGTCACTAAGAATATTGTTCTGTTGGAGCTGTTCCCTGTTGTGGTGGCTTTAGTTTTATGGGGTAGTTGTTTCTCTAATAAAAGGATTATTTTGCATTCTGATAATAAGGGTGTTTTATTTGCAGTTAATTGTTTGTCATCTAAGTGTCCGTTGGTAGTTAAGTTGTTGCGTCATTTAGTTCTTTTGTGTTTAAAGTTAAATATTTGGCTGAAGGCTCGTCATGTTCCTGGTATAGATAACTCTATTGCTGATTCTTTGTCACGTTTTCAGTTTCAGAGATTTCATCGGCTGGCAAAAGGGGCCGACCCAGAAGGGGAGCTATGCCCAGGGCATCTGTGGAATCTGATTTGGTCCTAGGCATGTCGTACTTGCAGTCATCTGTGGCTCCTGCAACGTGGTTGGATTACGGTCGGTCCTGGGGTCGGTGGTGTCGGTTTGCTGAAGGTAGAGGTTGGTCCCCTTATGTCTGTGGTGAAGTTTCGGCTTTAGCTTTTTGCTTAGCATTATTTCAGGATGGTTTGGCTTATGCTACAGTTTTGAGAGTTTTGTCTGGGATTTCCTTTTTTCTTAGAATTTTAGGTTCTCCTTCCGTTTTAGATTATTTTCTGATCAAGCAAGTTTTGAAAGGTTACAGGCGAGGTAATTGTTTTCCTGATAATAGATGTCCTATTTCACCAGTGTTGTTGGAGGCTTTGTGTCACGCTACTTCTAGGGTTTGCTTGGATGATTTTGAAGCATTGCTTTTTTTCACTGCATTTTGTTGTATGTTTTTTGGTGCGTTTAGAATTGGGGAGTTGTTTCCCAAGAATGGAAGGTCAAGTTTGGGCTTAGGGGCTCAGCACGTTCATATTCATGTTAATTATGTTTTAATTTTTCTTCCATCATCCAAAGTAGATCAATTAGTTAAGGGTACCTGGATTTGTTAGAACAAGATCAGGTCAGTTTCTATTTGTCCGGTGAGTATGTTATCTCGGTATGGGCATGTCAGACCGGTGGGTGGTAGCAGGTTTTTTATTCATGCGAATGCTTCTCCATTGACTCAGTATCAGTTTAGGTCTGTTCTTTCAAAATGCTTAAGGGATTTGGGACTTGAGAGTTTCCGCCTCACATCGCATTCCTTTCGGATCGGTGCTGCCACGTCGGCAGCGGAGTCTGGTTTGAGTACGTCCGTAATAAAGAATATTGGTAGATGGTCATCTAATCGTTTTAAACTATATGTGCGTCCTGATTTTATCATTGTTTAATTCTTTAAGTTTATAGCTTTTACAGGATTCACCGTATGGATCGTCGGCCATTCGTTCGTGCATTGGGCCCATAGAAGAGCTTTGGAAAGGTCGTACGGTGACAACCTGTCCTGGTCTACAGACATCGTTAGAGTGTATTGGAACGGGGTCAGGGGCTTGCGTTGGGGAGGTTTTTTGGATGTAGTTTTGGAAATGTGTTCTTTATACCCTGATCCTGATGTTATTATTTTTCATGCGGGTGGCAATGATGTGGGAAAATTCAGTACTATTGAGTTGGCATTTTGCATGAAAAGTACTATGGTCAGAAAGAGACGGTTGTTTCCTGACGCTTGTTTTTTCTGAAATGATTCCTCGTTTGTTATGGTTGTCTTGTCCAAATTTTAAGTACTTGGATAAGATCAGAATTCGAATTAATAGGATTATGGCTCGTTTTATGCCGCTAGTATGGGGATTCTCCTTTCGCCATCTGGACCTTGAAGGTGGTTTGCCCGGCCTCTATTTTTCGGATAAAATCCATTTGTCAGCAATTGGTTTGGACATTTTCAACCTAAACTTGCAGTCGATGATTGAATTAGCAGTTGGTGGGGTGGGTCCCATGCCGCCTGTTTAGTCGGCATGCTCCGGTGGGTAAAAGTCGCTCACTGATAAGGTGAGCGGACGAGTTCAGTCAGTAGTTTAGGCCGAGCTTATGGCTGGTCTAATGATTGGTTTGTTAACCACCTCAGCCCCTATGGCTTAAACACCCTGAAAGACCAGGCCACTTTTTACACTTCTGACCTACATAGAAACATAGAAACATAGAATGTGTCGGCAGATAAGAACCATTTGGCCCATCTAGTCTGCCCAATATTCTGAATACTATGGATAGCCCCCGGCCCTATCTTATATGAAGGATGGCCTTATGCCTATCCCATGCATGCTTAAACCCCTTCACTGTATTTGCAGCTACCACTTCTGCAGGAAGGCTATTCCATGCATCCACTACTCTCTCAGTAAAGTAATACTTCCTTATATTACTTTTAAACCTTTGCCCCTCTAATTTAAAACTGTGTCCTCTTGTGTCCTCTTGTGGTAGTTACACTACTTTCACCGTTTATCGCTCGGTCATGCAACTTACCACCCAAATGAATTTTACCTCCTTTTCTTCTCACTAATAGAGCTTTCATTTGGTTGTATTTCATTGCTGCTGACATTTTTACTTTTTTTGTTATTAATAAAAATTTAACGATTTTTTTGCAAAAAAATGACATTTTTCACTTTCAGTTGTAAAATTTTGCAAAAAAAAACGAGATCCATATATAAATTTTGCTCTAAATTTATTGTTCTACATGTCTTTGATAAAAAAAAAATGTTTGGGTAAAAAAAAAATGGTTTGGGTAAAAGTTATAGCGTTTACAAACTACGGTACAAAAATGTGAATTTCCGCTTTTTGAAGCAGCTCTGACTTTCTGAGCACCTGTCATGTTTCCTGAGGTTCTACAATGCCCGACAGTACAAACACCCCACAAATGACCCCATTTCGGAAAGTAGACACCCTAAGGTATTCGCTGATGGGCATAGTGAGTTCATAGAACTTTTTATTTTTTGTCACAAGTTAGCGGAAAATTATGATTTTTTTTTTTCTTTTTTTTTCTTACAAAGTCTCATATTCCACTAACTTGTGACAAAAAATAAAAACTTCCATGAACTCACTATGCCCATCAGCGAATACCTTGGGGTGTCTTCTTTCCAAAATGGGGTCACTTGTGGGGTAGTTATACTGCCCTGGCATTCTAGGGGCCCAAATGTGTGGTAAGGAGTTTGAAATCAAATTCTGTAAAACATGCCCTGTGAAATCCGAAAGGTGCTCTTTGGAATGTGGGCCCCTTTGCCCACCTATGCTGCAAAAAAGTGCCACACATGTGGTATCTCCGTACTCAGGAGAAGTTGGGGAATGTGTTTTGGGGTGTCATTTTACATATACCCATGCTGGGTGAGAGAAATATCTTGGCAAAAGACAACTTTGTATAAAAAAAATGGGAAAAGTTGTCTTTTGCCAAGATATTTCTCTCACCCAGCATGGGTATATGTAAAATGACACCCCAAAACACATTCCCCAACTTCTCCTGAATACGGAGATACCAGATGTGTGACACTTTTTTGCAGCTTAGGTGGGCAAAGGGGCCCACATTCCAAAGAGCACCTTTCGGATTTCACAGGTCATTTTTTACAGAATTTGATTTCAAACTCCTTACCACACATTTGGGCCCCTAGAATGCCAGGGCAGTATAACTACCCCACAAGTGACCCCATTTTGGAAAGAAGACACCCCAAGGTATTCCGTGAGGGGCATGGCGAGTTCCGAGAATTTTTTATTTTTTGTCACAAGTTAGTGGAAAATTATGATTTATTTTTATTTTTTTTCTTACAAAGTCTCATATTCCACTAACTTGTGACAAAAAATAAAAACTTCCATGAACTCACTATGCCCATCAGCGAATACCTTGGGGTGTCTTCTTTCCAAAATGGGGTCACTTGTGGGGTAGTTATACTGCCCTGGCATTCTAGGGGCCGAAATGTGTGGTAAGGAGTTTGAAATCAAATTCTGTAAAAAATGACCAGTGAAATCCGAAAGGTGCTCTTTGGAATATGGGCCCCATTGCCCACCTAGGCTGCAAAAAAGTGCCACACATGTTGTATCGCCGTACTCAGGAGAAGTTGGGGAATGTGTTTTGGGGTGTCATTTTGCATATACCCATGCTGGGTGAGATAAATATCTTGGTCAAATGCCAACTTTGTATAAATAAAATGGGAAAAGTTGTCTTTTGCCAAGATATTTCTCTCACCCAGCATGGGTATATGTAAAATGACACCCCAAAACACATTGCCCAACTTCTCCTGAGTACGGAGATACCACATGTGTGACACTTTTTTGCAGCCTAGGTGGGCAAAGGGGCCCATATTCCAAAGAGCACCTTTCGGATTTCACAGGTCATTTTTTACACATTTTGATTTCAAACTTCTTACCACACATTTGGGCCCCTAGAATGCCAGGGCAGTCTAACTACCCCACAAGTGACCCCATTTTGGAAAGAAGACACCCCCAGGTATTTCGTGATGGGCATAGTGAGTTCATGGAAGTTTTTATTTTTTGTCACAAGTTAGTGGAATATAAGACTTTGTAAGGAAAAAAAAATAAAAAATCATCATTTTCCGCTAACTTGTGACAAAAAATATAAAACTCTAGGAACTCGCCATGCCCCTGACGGAATACCTTGGGGTGTCTTCTTTCCAAAATGGGGTCACTTGTGGGGTAGTTATACTGCCCTGGCATTTTCCAGAGGCCCTAATGTGTGGTAAGTAGGTAAATGACCTGTGAAATCCGAAAGGTGCTCTTTGGAATGTGGGCCCCTTTGCCCACCTAGGCTGCAAAAAAGTGTCACACATGTGGTATCGCCGTATTCAGGAGAAGTTGGGCAATGTGTTTTGGGGTGTCTTTTTACATATACTCATGCTGGGTGAGAGAAATATCTCGGCAAAAGACAACTTTTCCCATTTTTTTATACAAAGTTGGCATTTGACCAAGATATTTATCTCACCCAGCATGGGTATATGTAAAATTACACCCCAAAACACATTGCCCAACTTCTCCTGAGTACGGAGATACCAGATGTGTGACACTTTTTTGCAGCCTAGATGCTCAAAGGGGCCCACATTCCTTTTATGAGGGCATTTTTAGACATTTGGATCCCAGACTTCTTCTCACGCTTTAGGGCCCCTAGAATGCCAGGGCAGTATAAATACCCCACATGTGACCCCATTTTGGAAAGAAGACACCCCAAGGTATTCAATGAGGGGCATGGCGAGTTCATAGAATTTTTTTTTTTTTGGCACAAGTTAGCGGAAATTGATTTTATTTATTTTTTTCTCACAAAGTCTCCCTTTCCGCTAACTTGGGATAAAAATTTCAATCTTTCATGGACTCAATATGCCCCTCACGGAATACCTTGGGGTGTCTTCTTTCCGAAATGGGGTCACATGTGGGGTATTTATACTGCCCTGGCATTCTAGGGGCCCTAAAGCGTGAGAAGAAGTCTGGAATATAAATCTCTAAAAAATTTTACGCATTTGGATTCCGTGAGGGGTATGGTGAGTTCATGTGAGATTTTATTTTTTGACACAAGTTAGTGGAATATGAGACTTTGTAAGAAAAAAAAAATAAATTCCGCTAACTTGGGCCAAAAAAATGTCTGAATGGAGCCTTACAGGGGGGTGATCAATGACAGGGGGGTGATCAATGACAGGGGGGTGATCAGGGAGTCTATATGGGGTGATCACCCCCCTGTCATTGATCACCCCCCTATAAGGCACCATTCAGATGTCCGTATGTGTTTTGCGGATCTGATCCATGTATCCGTGGATCCGTAAAAATCATATGGACATCTGAATGCAGCCTGACAGGGGGGGTGATCAATGACAGGGGGGGTGATCAATGACAGGGGGGGTGATCAATGACAGGGGGGGTGATCAATGACAGGGGGGTGATCAGGGAGTCTATATGGGGTTATCACCCCACCTGGAAGGCTCCAAGGAGACGCCTGTATGTGTTTTGCGGATCCGATCCATCTATCATTGGATCCGTAAAAATCATGCGGACGTCTGAATGGAGCTTTACAGGGGAGTAATCAATGACAGGGGGGTAATCAATGACAGGGGGGTGATCAGGGAGTCTATATGGGGTGATCACCACAGTCATTGATCACGCCCCTGTAAGGCTCCATTCAGACATCCGTATGCGTTTTGCGGATCCGATCCATCTATCAGTGGATCCGTAAAAATCATGCGGACATCTGAATGGAGCTTTACAGGGGGGTGATCAATGACAGGGGGGTAATCAATGACAGGGGGGTGATCAGGGAGTCTATATGGGGTGATTACCACAGTCATTGATCACGCCCCTGTAAGGCTCCATTCAGATGTCCGTATGCGTTTTGCGGATCCGATCCATCTATCAGTGGATCCGTAAAAATCATGCGGACATCTGAATGGAGCTTTACAGGGGGGTGATCAATGACAGGGGGGTAATCAATGACAGGGGGGTGATCAGGGAGTCTATATGGGGTGATCACCACAGTCATTGATCACGCCCCTGTAAGGCTCCATTCAGACGTCCGTATGCGTTTTGCGGATCCGATCCATCTATCAGTGGATCCGTAAAAATCATGCGGACATCTGAATGGAGCTTTACAGGGGAGTAATCAATGACAGGGGGGTGATCAGGGAGTCTATATGGGGTGATCACCACAGTCATTGATCACGCCCCTGTAAGGCTCCATTCAGACGTCCGTATGCGTTTTGCGGATCCGATCCATCTATCAGTGGATCCGTAAAAATCATGCGGACATCTGAATGGAGCTTTACAGGGGGGTGATCAATGACAGGGGGGTAATCAATGACAGGGGGGTGATCAGGGAGTCTATATGGGGTGATCACCACAGTCATTGATCACGCCCCTGTAAGGCTCCATTCAGACGTCCATATGCGTTTTGCGGATCCGATCCATCTATCAGTGGATCCGTAAAAATCATGCGGACATCTGAATGGAGCTTTACAGGGGGGTAATCAATGACAGGGGGGTGATCAGGGAGTCTATATGGGGTGATCACCACAGTCATTGATCACGCCCCTGTAAGGCTCCATTCAGACGTCCGTATGCGTTTTGCGGATCCGATCCATCTATCAGTGGATCCGTAAAAATCATGCGGACGTCTGAATAGAGCTTTACAGGGGGGTAATCAATGACAGGGGGGTAATAAATGACAGGGGGGTGATCAGGGAATCTATATGGGGTGATCAGGGGTGATTAAGGGTGATCAAGGGTGAATAAGGGGTTAATAAGTGACAGAGGGGGGGTGTAGTGTAGTGTAGTGGTGTTTGGTGCTACATATTACTGAGCTACCTGTGTCCTCTGGTGGTCGATCCAAACAAAGGGGACCACCAGAGGACCAGGTAGCAGGTATATTAGACGCTGTTATCAAAACAGCGTCTAATATACCTGTTAGGGGTTAAAAAAATCACATCTCCAGCCTGCCAGCGAACGATCGCCGCTGGCAGGCTGGAGATCCACTCGCTTACCTTCCGATCCTGTGAACGCGCGCGCCTGTGTGCTCGCGTTCACAGGAAATCTCGCGTCTCGCGAGAGCACGCGCCGGCGCGTCCACACGGAATGAATCAACCACCTCCAGGACGCGTTTGTGCGTACAGCGGTCCGGAGGTGGTTAATAAGATATTGATGATGAGTTAATTCATTGGTAATTTATTTTATGATGATTTATTATTAATTAAATTTAAGCTAGTCTTTAATAAAGTGGCCGTGGCCTTATTTATACCACCTATTTAATGTGTCCACGTGTATTTTTTGTATTGTTTAAGGTATTGAGTAGCTGGTTATAGGTTTTGGGTATGATTTATAATCCCATGTTAGGATCCCGAAAATTAAATATGGAGGGATCCTCATGGGATTATAATCATCCCAGAGGTTTTGCTTAGGAGTTTTTTGGCGGGAATTTTTCCCGCTAAGAAGATAAGGTTTATGGCTAAAAATAGGAAGATCACTGGGCAAAGTAGGGGAGGTTAGTGATTGGGTCAGGAAGGGACCTATGGGATTGGTTACTGGGCAGAATTGTGTAGGGATACCCAGTAACAGGTTCGGGATTGGGTGGAAGTTTTGGGCTGGGACCAGGTTGGAGTGATAAAAAGAGGAGTTTGACAGCTGAGGGCTGTCAGAACGAATACCTGAGGAAGGTTTTGCTGCCCCACCCGCCCTTCCCCTTTTTTATTTCGTTTTCTGTCACGGCCGCTTTGTTAGAAGGAGGGTAAAAGTCGCTCACTGATAAGGTGAGCGGGCGAGTTCAGTCAGTAGTTTAGGCCGAGCTTATGGCTGGTCTAATGATTGGTTTGTTAATAAGATATTGATGATGAGTTAATTCATTGGTAATTTATTTTATGATGATTTATTATTAATTAAATTTAAGCTTATCTTTAATAAAGTGGCCGTGGCCTTATTTATTCCACCTATTTAATGTGTCCACGTGTATTTTTTGTATTGTTTAAGGTATTGAGTAGCTGGTTATAGGTTTTGGGTATGATTTATAATCCCATGTGTCATTCTCAAAACTTTTGGCCACGACTGTACATTTTACCTTTCAAAGTTCAAATAATGTAAATTTTGAGACTTTGTAGGACCCTCAGGAGGATGATAGCGAACTGTAATTGCAGATTTGAGGCTGCACGAAGATATTAACTTACTGCATCGCACTCTCCCTGGGAGGGGAGGAGTTCCAGTGCAGAGTAGGAAGTGGAGCGTCGGGTGCTGCCTGGTGCTGCTGAGGACTTCAGGAGAGAACCCCTGTGGAGCCAGAAAGGGATTTGCGGCTCACAGGGGAGACGGACCTCAACCCCAAGGAGACACTTGTAGTGTTGGCCCTGGGAATCATGTGACTGTGCTGTCCGGTTCTGAGTGGACTGGTGGACCAGGGAGAGAACGCCAAGAGTCCGCCTAAGTATCCAAGGAACTTTGCCACGTCACATCACATTGCACCGTGACAGGGACACTTTGGGACATATATAAAAGCTGCAGGATACAGACTTCACCTTCTTTGGATTACACCCCAACGTTAAAGCTTGCTCAGGAACATTCAGGTGCAGCCAGGCTGCTTTATGGACATTGGGGAAATTCTGCAAGTACTAGTAACATAGTAACATAGTAACATAGTACATAAGGCCGAAAAAAGACATTTGTCCATCCAGTTCGGCCTGTTATCCTGCAAGTTGATCCAGAGGAAGGCAAAAAAACCCTGTGAGGTAGAAGCCAATTTTCCTCACTTTAGGGGAATAAAAAATTCCTTCCTGACTCCAATCAGGCAATCAGAATAATTCCCTGGATCAACGACCCCTCTTTAGTAGCTATATCCTGTAATATTATTACACTCCAGAAATACATCCAGGCCCCTCTTGAATTCCTTTATTGTACTCACCATCACCACCTCCTCAGGCAGAGAGTTCCATAGTCTCACTGCTCTTACCTTGGGTTAGCATTAGGCAGTATTATTCTTACTGTGCATTTATGCTCTGCTACCATTCTGTTTATGTATGCTCAGCTACTTGTTTACCATAAGGCCTCTTTCACATGGGCGTCGCGTGTGAGAGCCGGATAGGATGCGGGTGCGCCGCAGGAAAATGCACGATTTTTCCACGTGAGTGCAAAGCGTTTTAATGCGTTTTGCACGCGCGTGAGAAAAATCGGCATAGTTGGTACCCAGACCCGAACCCGGACTTCTTCACAGAAGTTCGGGTTTGGGTTAGGTGTTGTGTAGATTTTATTATTTTCCCTTATAACATGGTTATAAGGGACAATAATAGCATTCTTAATACAGAACGCTTAGTAAATTAGGGTTGGAGGGGTTAAAAAATAAAATAAATATTAAACTCACCTCATCCACTTGTTTGCACAGCCCGGCTTCCCTTTTTTCTTCTTCTTTGATGATCTGGGAGGAAAAGGACCTTTGGTGATGTCAATGCGCTCATCACATGGTCCATCACCATGGTGATGGACCATGTGATGTGCGCAGTGATATCACCAAAGGTCCTTTTCCTCCCAGGTCATCAAAGAAGAAGAAAGAAGGGAAGACGGGCAGCGCGAACAAGTGGATGAGGTGAGTTTAATTTTTTATTTATATTTTAACCCCTCCATCCCTAATTTACTAAGCGTTCTGTATTCAGAATGCTATTATTGTCCATTATAACCATGTTATAACAGAAAATAATAAAGATCGGGCCCCTATCCAGATCGTCTCCTAGCAATCATGCGTGAAAACCTCTTGCTTGCGGATGCTTGGGATTTTCACGCAGCCCCATTCACTTCTATGGGGCCTGCGTTGCGTGAAAAATGCACAATATTGAGCTTGCTGCGATTTTCACGCAACGCACAAGTGATGCGTGAAAAACACCGCTCATGTGCACAGCCCCATAGAAATGAGTGGGTCCGGATTTAGTGCGGGTGCAATGAGTTCACCTCACGCATTGCACCCGCGCTGAAAACTTGCTCGTGTGAAAGAGACCTAACTGTTCAGTAAATGCAAGTGTTGTAAAATAACCGCTGTCTGTGTGGCATCGTGTACCCTCTGAATCTGTGGGCCCAGCCCTCGGTCTTCTTTCAAATGCAAGTAGTTCCTAAAACAGACTCGTCAGGAGAGGGGGCAGGTAGAGATGAGCGAAGTTTACAAAACTTTAATTTGGCTGCTTCATCGAAATTCACTAAGAAATTAGTTTTGTGACGAATTACAAATTACTTCATCATGAAGCGCATTTCTTTGTAAGTAGCGGGCACAATGACTGGGAACGGCGAATGCGTCGCCCCCCCATCACTGAACCCCTCAGATGCCGCATTCATAGCTGATCGCATCATCTGAGATTAAAAAAAATAGAGCTTTTAGGGGTTAATTATATTAATTAAAAAAATAATACTGAGCACAAAGAGGCTGCCGTGGCCATCTTGATTGAAGATCCTGCGCAAAATCTCATGCGGTACATGATAATATCATCACGCTGGCCAGTGTGGTCACCGCTCACGAGATTTCGTTCAGGATTTTCAATCAAGATGACCGTGACGGCCTCTTCATGCTCAAATGGATGAGGTGAGTATGATTTTTTTTTTTTTACCGTTTTTTCAGGCAAAATTGATCTGTTACCAAGAAGCACAAGGAAATTCGGCATCGCCGCAAGTCAAGTTTTCCCTGAAGTGTGGATCGAAGTCCACTTCGGATACTTTGAATCTCTGAACACTAGTGACAGGTCCTCTTTAATAAGGAAGATTAAAAGAAAATGGCTGCCCTCTTCCATGGGTTATATTTGGTTATTGCAACTCAGCCCATTTCAAGAAAGTGCAATACCAGATACAGCCAATGGACAAAAGTGGCGCTGTTTCTGCAAGAAGCTGTCCTGATTTTTTAATCTGATACAACTTTTGTTCTCATTTTTACTGCCACTAAACCAACTAAAAAATTTTGAAGTTGTACTTAGTTATCATTAGTGATGACGAGCAAAGTATTGAAAAATTCAATTTGGCTGCTTCACCGAATTTTACAAAAAAATTAGCTTTGTGACGAATTACTTCATCACGAAGCGCATTTCTTTGCAAGTAGTGGATGCAATGACAGGGAGCGGCGATTGCAACGCTCCCCATCATTGTACCCCTCAGATGCCGCATTCATACAGGATCACAGCATCTGACAGTAATAATGCAGTGTAAAAAAAATTAAAAATAATAAAATCATACTTACCCTCATCCATTTGATTGTGAAGAGTCGGACGCCACCATCTTGATTGAAGATCTAGCGCGAAATCTCGTGCGGCCCTTGAAGATGTCATCATGTCGGCTGGCGTCATACGTCACCTCCTACGGGATTTCGTGAGAGATCTTCAATTAAGATGGCGATGGCCGGCTCTTCGTGCTCAAACAGAGTAGAAACTCGATTCGCTACCACGAAGCACAAAGAAATTCAGCTTTGCAGTGAATCGAATTTTCCCTGAAAATTCGATTTGTTCACCACTAGTTATAATCTGTAGAAAGACACATTTTACAGGCCCTGTGTTTTAGAAGCCGGCACTGAGGTACAGTGATTGTGACAGCCGTGTTCTCGGAAACCTGACACAAGTCCCCTGCCACAGAAAAGGAGGCCGCCCCAGCATATAAGCCCTGCCCGTGGGAACGCCCTGTTCGAACATGTGAACACCCACTTATGGGTGAAAATCAGGGACAGTCTTGTCAAATTCAGGACAGTCAGCAACTATTGGGGTCATTTATCAAACTGATGTAAAGTAGAACTGGCTTAGTTGCCCATAGCAACCAATCAGATTCCACCTTTCATTTTTGACACTCCCTTTGGAAAATGAAAGATGGATTCTGATTGGTTGCTATGGAAAACTAAGCCAGTTCTTCTTTACACCAGTTTGATAAATGAACCAAATAGATTCGCTACCATGAAGCATGAAGAACTTCAGCTTCGCAGCAAATCGAATTTTCCCTGAAATTCGGATCAGATTCCACTTTGTGGAGTTCGATTTGCTCAACACTCGTTATCATCTGTAGGAAGGCACATTTACAGGCCCAAAGCTGCCCTGTGTTTTAGAAGCCGGCACTGAAGTATAGTGATTGTGACAGCCGTGTTCCCGGAAACATGACACTAGTCCCCGATCTGCAGTTTAGTAAAACGACGCACACAGCCGGCCTTTGACTAAACACTTCATTATGATTTTTTATTCAGTTAGGAGGAACTAGATCAAACGGTGCAATCATTTGCTCACTCGATCAAACGGGAAGCTTCTATCCCCAGTTTCTGAGGAATGGCTCCAGATTCTGTCTAACGGAAAGGCGTTTCACCGCGTTAATCCCACAGCAGATGTGACATATGTCTGCAAAAAGCGACGCTCGCAATTATTTATTTATACCTGTTTATGCTTGACAGGACGCGGCAAATATGCTTTTATGCTGAAAATGAAGCCCCTGACGAGAAGGGATTGTTAGGTGGCCATTGTACAACACACGCTCAGTATTTCTGATAGCATTTTATATACGGAAGCGTTAGAGGACGGCCACAGGATCAGGTTTAGGAGCGGCCATTTGCTTCACTCCAAAAAGAAAGACATTGTAGGCCACTCCCCAAATCCCGCTAAGCCACGCCATGACTCCGCTACGCCACATCCCACTCCCAGTAATGGGGCCTGGCAAAGGCAAGTAAAACAAGATGGAAAGACCTTAACCCTTTCAGTACCGGGCCACTTCTCACCTTAAATCCCAGGCTGATTTTTGCAAATCTGACATGTGTCACTTTATGTGGTAATAACTTTGGAACTCTTTTACTTATCCAAGCCATTCAGAAATTGTTTTCTCGTAACACATTGTACTTCATGACACTGGTAAATTTGAGTCAATATATCTCACCTTTATTTATAAAATACTCCAAAATTTACAAAATATTGGGATAAATTCACAATTTTTCTAAATTTGAATCTCTCTACTTTTAAGACAGATAGTAATACCTCATAAAATGGTTATTAATCAACATTCCCCATATGTCTGCTTTATGTTGGCATCATTTTGTAAATGTCATTTTATTTTTTAAGACGTTAGAAGTATATTTTTCTAATTGTCACCAAAATTTCCAAAACCATTCTTTTAAGCACCAATTCAGTTATAAAGTGATTTTGAGGGGCTTACGTAATGGAAACCACTGACAAATGACCCCATTTTATAAATTACACCCCTCAAATTATTCAAAACTGATGTTACAAACTTTGTTAACCCTTGAGGTGTTCCACAAGAATTAAAGGAAAATAGATTTCACTTTTTTGGAAGTTTTTTTATGTTAATCATGTTTTCTTGCAACACTTGCAAAGGTTAACAGCAACATAAACCTCAATATATACACTGCTCAAAAAAATAAAGGGAACACAAAAATAACACATGCTAGATCTGAGTTAATTAAATATTCTTCTGAAATACTTTGTTCTTTACATAGTTGAATGTGCTGACAACAAAATCACACAAAAATAAAAAAATGGAAATCAAATTTTCAACCCATGGAGGTCTGGATTTGGAGTCACACTCAAAATTAAAGTGGAAAAACACACTACAGGCTGATCCAACTTTGATGTAATGTCCTTAAAACAAGTCAAAAGGAGGCTCAGTAGTGTGTGTGGCCTCCACGTGCCTGTATGACCTCCCTACAATGCCTGTGCATGCTCCTGATGAGGTGGCGGACAGTCTCCTGAGGGATCTCCTCCCAGACCTGGACTAAAGCATCTGCCAACTCCTGGACAGTCTGTGGTGCAACGTGACGTTGGTGGATAGAGCGAGACATGATGTCCCAGATGTGCTCAATTGGATTCAGGTCTGGGGAACGGGCGGGCCAGTCCATAGCATCAATGCCTTCTTCTTGCAGGAACTGCTGACACACTCCAGCCACATGAGGTCTAGCATTGTCTTGCATTAGGAGGAACCCAGGGCCAACCGCACCAGCATATGGTCTCACAAGGGGTCTGAGGATCTCATCTCGGTACCTAATGGCAGTCAGGCTACCTCTGGCGAGCACATGGAGGGCTGTGCAGCCCTCCAAAGAAATGCCACCCCACACCATTACTGACCCAATGCCAAACCCGTCATGCTGGAGGATGTTGCAGGCAGCAGAACGTTCTCCACGGCGTCTCCAGACTCTGTCACGTCTGTCACATGTGCTCAGTGTGAACCTGCTTTCATCTGTGAAGAGCACAGGGCGCCAGTGGCGAATTTGCCAATCTTGGTGTTCTCTGGCAAATGCCAAACGTCCTGCACGGTGTTGGGCTGTAAGCACAACCCCCACCTGTGGACGTCAGGCCCTCATATCACCCTCATGGAGTCTGTTTCTGACCGTTTGAGCAGACACATGCACATTTGTGGCCTGCTGGAGGTCATTTTGCAGGGCTCTGGCAGTGCTCCTCCTGTTCCTCCTTGCACAAAGGCGGAGGTAGCGGTCCTGCTGCTGGGTTGTTGCCCTCCTACGGCCTCCTCCACGTCTCCTGATGTACTGGCCTGTCTCCTGGTAGCGCCTCCATGCTCTGGACACTACGCTGACAGACACAGCAAACCTTCTTGCCACAGCTCGCATTGATGTGCCATCCTGGAAAAGCTGCACTACCTGAGCCACTTGTGTGGGTTGTAGACTCCGTCTCATGCTACCACTAGAGTGAAAGCACCACCAGCATTCAAAAGTGACCAAAACATCAGCTAGGAAGCATAGGAACTGAGAAGTGATCTGTGGTCACCACCTGCAGAACCACTCCTTTATTGGGGGTGTCTTGCTAATTGCCTATAATTTCCACCTGTTGTCTATCCCATTTGCACAGCAGCATGTGAAATTGATTGTCACTCAGTGTTGCTTCCTAAGGGGACAGTTTGATTTCACAGAAGTGTGATTGACTTGGAGTTACATTGTGTTGTTTAAGTGTTCCCTTTATTTTTTTGAGCAGTGTATATTACTCTGATTCTGCAGTTTGCAGAAATACCCCATATGTTGCGGTAAACTGCTCAATGGGCACGTGGCAGTTGTCAGAAGGAAAGGAGCGCCATATGGATTTTAGGGGTAGATTTCTCTGACATACCCCTACAGTGGAATACCTCAAAAAGTGACCCCATTTTGGAAACTGCACCCCTTAAAGAATATATTAAGGGGGGTACTGAGCACTTTGAACCCCTAAGCGTTTTAGGGAAAAATGGCTGTTTTGGCATAGTGAGACAAGCCATTTAAGATGAGCTGCGCACAGGCCCTGACATGTCGGCCAGCTCTAGTGACTGACTGGGGTTGAGAGAAAGCCTCAGTCAGTCAGTTTGTACCTGCAATGCTTCTGTGTGCATACTTACTAACGTTTCAGTTGGTAAAATCGGGCCCCTGGGAACGCCCCTATCCAGCATGTGAACACCCACTCATGGGTGAAAATCAGGGACAGTCCCATCAAATTTGGTACAGATTGCAACTATGTGTCTGATGATGGAGCCACAGAAAAGGAGGCCACTCCAGCATATAAACCCTGCCCCTGGAAACTCCCCCATTCAGCATGTGAACACCCACCTATGGGTGAAAACCAGGGACATTACCATCAAATTCAGGACAGGTGGCAACTGTTGGAGTCATTTATCAAACTGGTGTAACGTAGAACTGGCTTAGTTGCCCATAACAACCAATCAGATTCCACATTTCATTTTTGATTGCCCCTTTGGAAAATGAAAGGTGCAATCTGATTGGTTGCTATAGGAAACTAAGCCAGTTCTTCTTTACACCAGTTTGATTAATGACCCCATATGTGTCTGAGTATGGAGCCACAGAAAAGGAGGCCACCCCAGCATCCATCCAGGCTGTGCCAGACTGGGACAGGATGCCAGGAAACCAGACGGACCGGCCTAAAGCCAAAAGTCTAGCCACCCTAGTCAGGTTTCCTGATGCAGTTTTCGAGCCAATGGAATGGATCATAAAAGGAAAGAAAGTATAAAGGACTGATACAACTTCTCCATTTTTTTTTTTTTACATTCACTCCTGTTTTTGTCTTCCAGAACTGCATCAGGAAACCTGACCTTATGCAGTCCTCTTCGTGGTCTTGGTTGAAAGATTGCAAGACAGGACTCAAAGAGTCATCAAAGCTGTTACTATAGCATACCTCCCAATCGTCCCGGATCCAGCAGGACAGTCCCGTATTGCAGTGGCTGTCCCGCGGTCCCGGTACGGGGGATGTATTTCTGCAGCTGTCCTTGCGTCCATAGGATGAAGAGACAGCTGCCTGTAATGATGAAGCAAGAGCAGTCCATCGGCTCTCTGCTTTATCATTCCTCCCCCCTGTCTGTGCTCCACACTGCAGGTCTGGGCAGGGGGCTGGGCCAGCCGGGAGCTTCGTGTGTGGACTGGTGTTGGTGTTGCTGCTGGGTAACGAAGTAAGTATGAGGAGTTTATTTTTTCTTAACTGCCTGTGAAGGGGGCACAGCACTGGGCATATCACTGTGAGGAGGCACAGCACTGGGCACATCACTGTGAGGGGGCACAGCACTGTGCATATCACTGTGAGGGGGCACAACACTGTGCATATCACTGTGAGGGGGCACAACACTGTGCAAATCACTGTGAGGGGGCACAGCACTGCGCATATCAGTGTGAGGGGGCACTGCACTGTGTATTTCAGTGTGAGGGGTCACTGCACCGGGCATATCATTATGAGGGGGCACAGCTGAGCATATCACTGTGAGGGGGCACATATCTGGTATAACTACTGTGAGGGGGCACATATCTGGACATAATCTGTGAAGGGGGGATATGTGGGCACAAATACTTGCGGTGGCATAAAGAGGGCCTTCAAGGGAATTGGTGGGATTAGGTGTATAGTTATGTTTTGGGTGGTGTTAGAGGCGTGGCCTACGGTGCAAAAAATTTGCCTCGATGTGCTTCGCAAGCCACACATGGTCTTCTTTCTTCTCAAAAGTTGGGAGGTATGCTATAGAGAGAATGAGTGATATGTCCAAAGCAAATAAAATATGGTTGGTATTAAAGGGGTTGTCTGGGCTCAGAGCTAAACCCGGGCATATCCCCATTTTCACCTGGGCTCTCCATGAGGCTGCCAGGCGAAGGCTTCCCCCATCAGTGAGCCCGATGACGTCACCGGCACTGATGGGCAGGCTAAGGCCCGCCCATCAGAGTCGGTGATGTCACCAAACACACTGCTGGGGGGAATCCTCCGCCTGGCAGTGTGTTATTATAAATAAAAGAGCCCTTGCCCTGCGCGACCCAGCTAACATCAGGGGGGCTGCCTGGGTGAAATTATGGGTATGTCCGGGTTCAGAGCTGAACCCCTTTAAAGAGGAGCTGTCACCACTCCTGACATGCCTGTTTTAATAGCTTCGTGAATTCCCCGTGTAATAATTCTGGAGCATCTATTCTTATGGCTCTGTCTTGTGCCATTCCTTTATTATTTCTACTAGAAGTTATGATTGAATTGCTAGCAGTCTGCAGTAAGGGTACAGAGGGGAGGTAACAAGTTGGGTGTGTACCTGCACAGTGTGAAAATGGCATCACTGATTGGATAGAGTGAGTCCGTGCAGGTACACACCCCTAACTTGTTCCTGTTCCGCAAAATTGTTCCCAGGAAAGTATTGTGCAGCCTACCGTACATCAGTATAGCCATGTGCATGCCACCTGCCGGCTATTGGACTATGGAGGGATATCAAGGACCAGTTGCATGGTCGAGCAGTCGCAAGACCATGTATGTATTAAATAGATAAAAATATATTTATTTTCTGAATTGAACGAAATATTGACGGAATGAAGATACAGAGCGGAGGCCAGATGGATATTTTTATAATTTGCTTTTTTTTACTGTTCTGCATTGTACTGCATCCTTAGGACATCTTTCTCTACTGTAGAGTCTGTCCAGCTGCTCAGTTCAATACTTTTAATTGGTCCCTGCAATTATATTTATATTACACACAGGAGTTTCAGTCTTATCTCATTACTGCCCTCTAATGGTGAAAGTGTGTACATACCTAAATTAAATATTGATAACTATTGGAAAGAATGTATTTTTAGCCGTGACACTAGTGTCCCTTACACCGTGTGGGAACAGGGAAATAAATACAAGCTGTTTTAAATATTTATGGCCTATTTGAAATCAGGTCACTTTGCTGGGAAGTCTGCCATCCAAAATGAAAAAGAAATTGCTGAAAAATGGTATTGTTTGTAAAGAAAAATGTGAACGTCATATAGAATAAGTGCATGCTAGTATGGGTATTGACTCATTTTAACTATACATTGTCCAAATTAAGATACCGTACACTACATGGACAAAAGTATTTGGAAATCTACACATTACTTCTCCAGGAGTTGACACCCCATCCTAAATTCATAGGCATTATTATGGAGTTGGTCCCCTCTCTGCAGCTGGAACAGCTTCCACTCTTCTGGGAAGGCTTTCTACAAGAATATTGGAGGGTCCTTGTGGGAATTTTTGCCCATTTATCCAGGAGAGCATTTGTGAGGTCAGAGACTGATGCTGGAGGAGAAGACCTGGCTCACAATCTCCTTTATAGTTCATCCCAGAGACGACTCTGTGCAGCCATCAAGTTCTTCCACACCAAACTCCCCCAATCATGCCTTTATGGACCTTGCTTTATGCCAGGGTCACAGTCATGCTGGAACAGAGGTCTTCTCCAAACATTTCCCACAAAACTGGAAGCTTACAAATGTCTGAAATGTTTTGGTATACTGAAGCATTATGATTTCCCTCCACTAGAACTAAGGGGCCTCGGCAAAACCCTGAAGAATTCCCCATAACAACATTATCTCTCTTTCACCAAACATTACAGTTGTCAAAATGCAGTCCAGAAGGTAATGGTCCATAAGGTATACCTTCCATCTATACAGATTCACTTCTAACTGTATTGTAATGTATGTTATCATTATACACATGATATGTAATCAAGGTCTATAGCTTGCTGTACACTTTGCATTGCGGTCAGCCGCACAGGGCTACAGCAGTGGTCCCCAACCTTTTGTACCTTGTGAGTCACATTCAACTTTGAGTGATGGTTAGTAGTGATGGCTTCACGGTTCGCCCGGCGGTCGATTCGTGGCGAACTTTGCACGTTCGCGATCCGCCGAACATGCCAACATATGGCGATGTCCGTGCACGCTATATTCTTTTGCATTGCGCCGAACTTTGACCCATGACACATCCATCAGGTGGGACAGGACAGCCAATTGAGATGTTTCAGCACATGGACACACCACCAACCCTATAACAGAACCCGATCTGGCAGCCATTTTACATTATGTGTTTTGCCAGGCTTTGCTGCGAGAAATGCTGCATTCTCCTGTTGCAGGCACTGGCAGAGGAATTTCCACCCACAGCGAAACAGGTGGGGGTACCAATCCTACCGTGCCTGCAAAAAGAGGGAGGTTTGAAGATGTGTTGGTCACTTAGGATATGAGATCATTCTTGCAGCCAACCCATCGACAGCCGCCCTCCGTATCCAGCCTCAGAGCACACCTAGACAGACAGGTGTCCGACTACATCGGGTTATCAGCTGTGGATGCTCTGAAAAGCGAGAAACCCCTTGACTACTGGGTGTGCAGGCTAAACCTGAGGCCAGAGGTGGCACAATTTGCCATGGAACTCTTTGCTTTCCCCTCGTCGAGTGTCCTGTCCAAAATGACGTTCAGCGTATAGGGAGATAGGGAGGAGAAGGAGGAGAAGTGTTCATCTGGCATAAGGCAGGCTTCCGTGGCCCAAATGTTATAGCGTAAAAAAATTATGACGCTGGATAATCCTCTTGCCCAACGGCTGACCGATGGCTTGTCGGAACTCCTAGCCTGCCAACTACTGCCATATAAATTGGTTGACTCAGGCCTTTAGAAAATGTGTGGCCATTGGCACACGGCAATGGAAGGTCCCCGGAAGGAAATATCTATCCCAGAAGAGCATCCCTGAACTATATGGCCACGTTCAGCGGCAAGTTAATATATCTGTGTTAATATTGCTCTGGCAGTGTAGGTGCCAAGATACATCTGACTACAGACACGTGGTCTAGCAAACACGGGCAGGGAAGGTACATAACTTTTACTGCCCACTGGGTGAACCTTCTGACGGCCCTCAAGCATGTAACCCGTGGCACCCGTGTGGATTTGGTGTTACCGCCACAGATTGCATGCAGGCCTGCTTCTTCTTCTCCTCCTCCTACTCCATCTTCCGTCTCCTCCTCGACTGACTCCTCCTTTTCAACTGCTACCGCCTCTACCGTTGCACCCCCCAAGCTCCCCAGAACCTATTCGATGTGCCAGGTGAGATGTTGTCATGCTGTGCTGCGGCTGTTGTGCCTGGAAGCCAAGAGACACACCGGTTCATGCACTGCTTTCAGCTCTGCGGTCACAGGCCAATCAGTGGCTAACCCCGCTCAATTTGACAGTTGGTAAAGTGGTATGCGACAACGGTGCCAATCTGCTGAGCGAGCTGAAACAGGGCTAAATGACACAAATGCCGTGCATGGCACACGTCCTGAAATTAGTCGTGCAGCGATTTGTTGCCAAATACCCCAGGGTCCAGGACGTCTTGCGGCAGGCCAGGAAAATCTCTGGCCATTTTAGAAGATCCTACACGGCCATGGCTCGCCTTGCTGATGTTCAGCGGCGACACCACTTGCCCGTCAGACATCTGATTTGTGACAGCACAACGAGCTAGAACTCCACCTTGTATATGCTTGATAGGCTGCTCCAGCAGAAACGTGCCGTTAACGACTACCTGTATGAACTCTGCGGCAGGATAGGTTCTGGGGAGCTTGGTTTCTTTTCACCGCGCCAGTGGCTGCTCATGCACGACGCATGCAGACTTCTGCGGCCATTTGATGAGATCACAAAACTGGTCAGTCGCAGCCAGGGCGCCATCAGTGACATCGTACCTTACGCCTTCTTTCTGGAGCATGCATTGCGTTGTGTCATTGATCAAGCCATCGAGGAGTAGGAGCAGGAAGATGAGGAAGTCGCAATGCTGAATGAATTCTCAGGGGGCTACTCCATCTAAGACAAGTCAGCAGGAGTCTGAAGAGGAGTCAGAGGAGGATGGTGGCAGGGGGGAGGAGGAGGAGGAGAAGCAAGAAGAGCAGGCTTTTAACTTTTCGGGGATTCATGGTGTTGTCCGTGGCTGGGGGGAGGAGACTGAAGACGACATTCTCCTGGGCGATGAGCAGGAGCCAGGGCGCTCCACCACTTCCAATTTAGTGCAGATGGGGGCCTTCATGCTCCAGTGTTTGAAGAGGGACCACGTATAAAAAGCATAAAGGTCAAGGACCTTTACTGGGTGGCAACGTACTTAGACCCCCGGTACAAGCACAAAATGGCGGACATGTTACCAGCATCACAGAGAGCTGGCAGAATGCAGAATTTCCAGGCTTTGCTGCGAGAAATGCTGCATTCTCCTGTTGCGGGCACTGGCAGAGGAATTTCCACCCACAGCGAAACAGGTGCGGGTACCAATCCTACTGTGCCTGCAAAAAGATGGAGCTTTGAAGACGTGTTGGTCACTTCGGATATGAGATCATTCTTGCAGCCAACCCATCGACAGCCGCCCTCCGTATCCAGCCTCAGAGCACGCCTAGACCGACAGGTGTCCGACTACATCGGGTTATCAGCTGATGTGGACGCTCTGAAAAGCGAGAAACCCCTTGACTACTGGGTGTGCAGGCTAAACCTGTGGCCAGAGGTGGCACAATTTGCCATGGAACTCTTTGCTTTCCCCTAGTCGAGTGTCCTGTCCGAAATGACGTTCAGCGTAGCAGTGGTGATCGTGACTGATAAGCTCACTCACCTAGCTCACGACAGTGTGGACTACCTCACATTTACCTCAAAAAAATGAATGAGGCATGGATCTTGGAGGAGTTCAACACCTGTGATGACCATGTGTAATTGAATTTCCTCATGCCAGCCCACACATATCCGCCACCACCCAGAACAAAAAATGGTCCTTGCCTTATGTATATACAGCAGAATAAAAGGCCTTTTATGTCAGATGAATGCCTAATTTTTGGGGCCTATACTGGCCGACAGTTACATGCTTATCCTGTGACCGCCTAATGTATAGTGATGAGCGGCAGAAGCTATATTTTAATTTGCGATATTTCACAAATATTTTGTAGAATATTCGTCATATATTTGCGAATTTCAAGAATTCGAGATTATTTTATTGAATGCGAAAAATTGGCAATGTATAAATCGCGTAATACGAATTTGTAACACAAAATACAGGCGTGGGTCACTTTGGCTATATTTTTGAAGCTGGTATAAGTTTTCTGAGGCTGGAGAAAATGGTTGGCATGGCAGAACATTAGAATAGCTTTATATGCAGATAGAGTCAAATGCTCCAATATATTCGCGATTGCACTAATCGGCAGTGATTAGAATATTTTCTCGCACTACATGCAACTTCATATTTTAGCAGGTCTGACTACAGATTACTGATTGTTGCACTAAGTACTGTTGTGAACTTGACATTGCTTCCTTCTCATTGGCCCACAAGCAAGAAGCAGAGAGGAATTATGTGTACAGATGGAAAAAATGCACTAATATTCGATATAACGAATATATAGCACTATATTCTAAATATTTGCAATAACATTTCGGTATTCGAATATTCATGCTCAACACTACTAATGTACCTCCAGCCACAGAATCCAAAGTTCTGTGCTGTCAGGTGAATGCCTATTGCCTAATTTTTGGGGCCTGTACTGGCCGACAGTTAAATTTTTATCCTGTGACCGCTGTGGTAATGTGAACAGTGCTGGAAGGTGTGTTGTCCCACTTCAGGTACCTCAGATGGGTGAGACAGGTAAAATACAGAGAGTGGCAGTAGTCTCAGCAAAGCATAGTTTGCTTGAGACATTTCAGTATACATTTTCTGGGCTGGATTTTACTTGGACTGGTGGCTAGGCTTGGTAGAGGGAGTTCCCAGTCCACACCCTTCCAGTACGGGTTTTCCTTTCTACCTGAGGTGATCGCAGGTGAGGCCTGCTGTAATCAGGCTGGCATAAAGCGCCTCAGAGTAGGTCAGTCTGGGGAGAAATACGCTGTGAGATACAGAGACCCAGAGCAGAGGCTCTGTGCGTGGTCTCAGCTCGCCAGGCTGAGAGACCCCGGGGCACTGTGACAGCCCCGAAGTTTGGGGAACGCCGTGACGGGGGGATTCAAGGGTCACAAGGCCGGAGTCGGGAGGACTGTTGGGCCACACTTCCCCATACAGGTACGGGACTGATTACAGCCGGAGAGGCTGAGGAACTACGGGCTGAGAAAAAGCTGCATATGGGTTCTGTGTGAACAGTGTTCTAAAGCTGAGTCAGGGCCACGTTAACAGGTGTAGTGGGAGCCCAGCCGGGCAGGTATTTGTTTTGTTTTGATGTATGTGGGAACCTCACCACACCCAGTGATTTTTTCCCTCCCCTTCTCCCCTCCTTCTCTCCCCCTTTCCTTTCTTTCCCTTGGTCTATCACTGACAATTGGTGAGGGTGACAATTCACAAGACACTATATGAATTTGTACATGTATCTGAGATGATATATTTATTATAATGCACTTTGCACCTTTTTAACACTCACTGGTCAAACAGTGAAGGACACGTATATAAGTGTTGATCTGTATCTACATAACATGGGTTATGCTCTCTTTTTATATACTTTCACTTGATTTATGATTCATCAGTGGCATCAATACTGAGGGTCACACATATAACATATATATATATTTTTTATGGATTTTTATATATCCTCTAATAGTTTATGCACTTTGCACTTTTCACCATCATTTCTAATATTAGATTATTTATAGACTTAGTTTTGAATGTAATGGATGGGTATGAGCTTTATATGATAGATGTATATCTGTTATTATATCAATGAGGGATAAGATGCCCTACCCATCTGTCTATTGGCACTGCTGTGGAATAACTTGGTGTGTGACGTGTGTATGTAGTGAGTAATTCCGTATATTAACTTTTTTATATTAACTTCTTTTTTGTATGTTCACATCAAATGATTACTGTATATGTTCTCCGATATGTCTTGATTGCGTGTGTATGTCTTTTCTGCCTGTCAAATGCACGGATATACCAATATGATGGATCCGAATCATGTAGTAAGGTTGGATGACGCCACTGAGCTGCGACTATGCTGTGCGCGTTCAAGTGACGTCATCCGGATCACGTGACCAGAAGCGGATCACATGTTTCCGGGTGGTCACGTGCTCCTTCAGATGCCGGCATCTAGGAAGTCCATTAGATAAAATCCGGCGCAGTCCGGTGATGTATGAACCGATGATTACTGGTATGTTGATTGGCTGACACTTGTATTTAAACCATGACCTCCAGTGATGACGCTACCCCCAGACGAAGGTACGCCGAAACGCGCGTTGGGGTTGGCGCCATCCTGGAGGAGACTCTGTATGGGTAATTGTCCCTTTTCCCCACAATGTATGATTCTATGTATGCATAATTTTTTCTGATCAATCATGTTTAAGGATAGGGACTCCGTTCATTTTATGTCTCCTTCAGTGATGTTGCTTTTTATCTCCTGCACTGATTCTTTTAATCATGTATGTTGTTTAATTATTAATGTGATTTTGTAATAAAGAATTATTTAGTACCAGCGGTCTGGCATTTTCTATGTAGGTTATTTTTTTCCCAGTGATTATTAACTGGACTGTTCCGTGTATGAAAAATGTCCCAATAAATGCAATGTTTGACCCCGAAAGCTGCGGTGGATGACGATTCTTGTGAGAATGACCCCCCAAGTACAGCGTATCCCTAACACCGCCTAATGTACCTCCAGCCACAGAATCCACAGTTCTTTGCTTTCAGGTGAATACCTGTTGGCTAATTTTTGGGGCCTGTACTGGCCGATAATTACATTTTTTTTATCTCTAGCCACATAATCACACCCCTGTCTCACTCCTCTGCCTCTCATTATGGTGGCGTATGAACCGCATTCACCATAAGGACCTTCTAATGTCACAGGGTGGTGTGACTGTGCCCCCACCCCGTACTGTGCCCCTCAACCCGTACTGTGCCCCTTATACCCTGCATTGTGCCCTCTTACAACACCTTGTGCAGTGCCCCTAGTCATTCCCTGTACTGTGCCCTCTTATACCCTTTTATCCGGTCACGGTATGGCGGTGTTATTATCCGGTCACTGTACAGAGGTGTTATCCGGTCAATGTACGGCGGTGGTATCCAATAACTGGATGGCCATAACTATATCCCTTTCCCTGCCCACGCCATCCTTTTTTAGACCTGACATTAGCAGGAAAAATATGCAGATTGCGGTGCTAAGGATCTTTGCGCCACAATCTGTGTCAGAAATACGCCTAACATAGACGTATTTCTATAGAATAAATGACCACCTAATTGTATTATTATTCGGGGTTAGGGCTAATATCTTTAAATTATATAGTGTATACAATATGTGAGAGAGAATCTAAATCGCACATCCTCATTACTATGCTTTTGATATAACAACTCTTTTAAATTTCAGCATGATAAAACATGGCTATGCAGCACTATTATCAATCTATTGCTGTGCACTATTAGGAGGCATTAGTATACAGTTTGATCAAAGAGCATAGGCCCACTTACCACGACAAGGTTACCTCTTTCAAGTGGGGACCTACTCTAACTTTGGCGCGGCACCGTGCGGCGACCATCGCGCCCCCACACCGCTCCAGCAGGCAATCGGACCCACTGTCTGGCAAAGCCACCTAGGCCCTGGGTCCCATCACTCCTAATAGTGCACAGCAATAGATTGATAATAGTGCTGCATAGCCATGTTTTATCATGCTGAAATTTAAAACAGTTGTTATATCAAAAGCATAGTAATGAGGATGTGCGATTTAGATTCTCTCTCACATATTGGATACTTTAAATTATATAGATTCTAGTGTATTATACTGTGCCCTGTATTTCCCAGTAGAAAATGATCCTTGGGAAACACAGTCCTCATCCCTGACCACCAGGACCAGATAGCGCTCTGTCAGTACATGACGGCCTCCCCTCTCCGCCGCGCTGCTCCGCTGTGTTCTGGTGCTTATTCTGACACTAGGGCTGGGTTCACATCCTATTTTTTCCATCCATTTAATGCCTACCAAAAATGTATGTGTTAACAGATGCCTCAGACTGATGCCGTACAGTGGCGTCCGTTCACCATACAGTCCCATGGTAGAAAAAAAAATTACGTTAACGTATGCACTTTATTTTTTTATGGACTCTGCAGGATACAAAAACGTGGAGTGCTGCACATTTGTATACATCAAACCGATAGGAAATAAAAAAATTCTAGGCTCCAGCAGGGCACATATTTGAGAGTTTCCCTTTAAGACTCAGAAAAATGGCCCCTGATTAAAATACATATTTTTTGTGGGAATTTTTGCCAATGATCCCCCTCTGGTATGTCACTGCCCTTGTTGTGGGACTATTTGTGCACTTCTAGTAAGTGTTTGTTGGCTGCAAATATGACCTGAAGGTTTTTCAGGTTTGCCTGTCATTAAAGTGAATGGGGCCTGCCGCAAACGCGCAGTTTGCGAATCGTACAGGCCAATGTTTGTCCATCACTAATGGTCAGGAGCCATACTAAACTTAGAAATGGATATAAAGAACCAGTGCGCCCTTCCCATCACTACACACCAGCCCTGGAAGATACAGAAAACCGTGAGAACATCTGGCCACCCACACTGGTCACTGCATATGTATTTCCCTCAACCCCCCACCCCGTATATATGCACACTCAGTTCAGCCCAAATATTCTTTAACCGAACATCTGTCATTGGGTTAGACTCAGGACACCACCATACTCATTAGGTGGTTGGCCAGTCTCACTAACATTGGGGTATTTAGCCAACATTCTACTAATTTGTATGGCCACCTTAATAGATTATTTGTGATTCAACCCATAAGAAATAGACCCTAGTGGCAAGTGAATGGCTTCAAAATGAATTTCAAATGAGACTGTTTTCAGCAGGATCTTTGGGGACCATTATTGGACCAGAACCTGAGCCCTGCAGAGGATTCTTTGATATGTTGGTAGGCCAGTCCAACCCTGGATATCAATCATTTTATGACTCAACACACAGGGTAAATGAATCACATATTAGCTAATCCATATAGCAATGATCATTAATATTTTAAAAGGAACATTTGATTTTTACTAGAAATTTACTGTATATTATATTTGTCATTTTGTGACTTTCATCCAGTTACCTAGAAACTCTGAAAAATACGCATCAACTGTTGTTCCAAAATGAACATTTAATAATTTCTACATGCACAGTCAATACGTTTGAAAACTGAAATAGCTAAAAACAACTAAAGAAAATGTCTGGAAAGAAGCAATTTATGATACAAGTGTAATCATTGTAGAATTGGCTCCTCATTACGACACCACATGATTTTCATTATGTGAAAATATATTGTGAATATGAAACTATTATTGTCCCATTAGTTGACCTTCAAGAAATCCATGTCTGTGACATGTCCATAATATGGAGAACAGACAGTACAAAAGTAATCTTTGCTGTCCCCATTAAGGCCTACTGTCCGAAATGTCCTCGAAGGAGTCTACTATCAGGTGGAAAATATATAAGTCAAAAAGGAGAGCACTTAAAGGGGTTTTCTGAGATTTTGCTACTAATGACCTATCCTCCTTGGTGTTGTATGCCCACTGATCAGATATTGATGAGCTATTTAGAAGATAGGTCATCAGTAGTAAAGTCTCTGAAAACCTTTTTAAGTTCCAGGGCCGTGCAGTTTTTCTATGAATTATCTACTCCACAGCTTCACATGAATATCACAACTGAGGTGGAAAATTCCTTTTGGGACAGTTCTCTTGGTGGAGATGTGGGTCTGCATTTGCACATTGATAACTACTTAACTTGCCACGTCCCAGCTGCATGGACATCGCCTTGTGCCAAATAATGGGGTCTGCCATTCCATTCCTGACACTTGCCAGGAGAAAATTAGTAAGATTTAGCTTGGACGGTGCAGAACCAGCTGCACTGGCCACTGATGTAATCACTTAGGCTTCCAGTCCTGGCTTTCCACAATGGTGATTTGCCACAACACATGTCCTGTGCTGCCAGAACTACCTTATTATTAACTGCTGCTTGACTTAGCTCTGGCTCTTCTGCACAAGGAAATGCGAACTAACAGAATTTAATTGTGCTAAATGTAACATTACTGATTTCATGAATCTAATGGGTATGGATGAGATAAATGTTGAATATGTTTAAGTCATGTTTCTAAATCGTGAATATTTATCATGAATTACTAAAGACGCATGGTTAAAGGTCTTCAGTGTGCAAGCAACCCCCTTTGAAGACTGCTAACTGCCCTCTTATGTGATTGTAGAGTCAGGACTGATGTGGAATCTACTCTATGTTTCTATCTACTCAACCTTTAAAACCATTGATGATATTCATAAAATGTAAAGGTTTTTTTTTGAGAGCTGTATTATTTATGGTCCTACTCCTGGTAGGTGATCAGTATTAAAGAGGCTGCAATACCCCATAGATGTGGCTGTACCTGGCACTGCACCTCAGTCCCATTCCCTCGACTGAGACTGAGTTATAGAGAGCTACATTACCAGGCACAGCCACCGGAGCACTCTGGAGCCTTCATTCAACATAGCAGTAGGGGTTTGCAAGAGGCGGAACACCACAATTAACTATTGACAGCATATCCTAAGGAGAGATCATTATATTTAAAGTCTCAGAAAACTCTTAAAATAATTAGCATTATAGAGATACAGTAGAATACTACAAATAACCAACCAAACCTGATCACGCCACTGACAGTACTATCTATATTGCCTTCTGCAGGACTGACTTGTTTGGATGATTCCAAGCTGAAGGGCAGTGAATAAAAGAATATTTATAGACTAGTGGCGCACTGTAGAAATGGTGCTCTGACTTGAGTGACTCACCAAGTCACTAAAAAAAGGAGAAATCTTAACAGTATAATAGGCAGGCACCCAACATCTGGTATAATTGGTATAATTTGGTCAGATTTAAATTAATATATAAAATCCTTATTTATTCTGGTACATATCAAATACATATCAACTTAAAATCCCAAACATAAAATGCATAAATAATGCAATACCCCAAAAAAAAAAACTTGTATGAAAAGTAAAATGTAGTTAGATCCATATAGTTTCTAGGCATATATAGAGTCTCAATTTGGGCGTGCCGTAATATAACCTCGGAGGAATATGTTGACCTTCAAAGGTTTTCCTTTATATATACAGGGAGTGCAGAATTATTAGGCAAGTTGTATTTTTGAGGATTAATTTTATTATTGAACAACAACCATGTTCTCAATGAACCCAAAAAACTCATTAATATCAAAGCTGAATATTTTTGGAAGTAGTTTTTAGTTTGTTTTTAGTTTTAGCTATTTTAGGGGGATATCTGTGTGTGCAGGTGACTATTACTGTGCATAATTATTAGGCAACTTAACAAAAAACAAATATATACCCATTTCAATTATTTATTTTTACCAGTGAAACCAATATAACATCTCAACATTCACAAATATACATTTCTGACATTCAAAAACAAAACAAAAACAAATCAGTGACCAATATAGCCACCTTTCTTTGCAAGGACACTCAAAAGCCTGCCATCCATGGATTCTGTCAGTGTTTTGATCTGTTCACCATCAACATTGCGTGCAGCAGCAACCACAGCCTCCCAGACACTGTTCAGAGAGGTGTACTGTTTTCCCTCCTTGTAAATCTCACATTTGATGATGGACCACAGGTTCTCAATGGGGTTCAGATCAGGTGAACAAGGAGGCCATGTCATTAGATTTTCTTCTTTTATACCCTTTCTTGCCAGCCACGCTGTGGAGTACTTGGACGCGTGTGATGGAGCATTGTCCTGTATGAAAATCATGTTTTTCTTGAAGGATGCAGACTTCTTCCTGTACCACTGCTTGAAGAAGGTGTCTTCCAGAAACTGGCAGTAGGACTGGGAGTTGAGCTTGACTCCATCCTCAACCCGAAAAGGCCCCACAAGCTCATCTTTGATGATACCAGCCCAAACCAGTACTCCACCTGCACCTTGCTGGCGTCTGAGTCGGACTGAAGCTCTCTTCCCTTTACCAATCCAGCCATGGGCCCATCCATCTGGCCCATCAAGACTCACTCTCATTTCATCAGTCCATAAAACCTTAGAAAAATCAGTCTTGAGATATTTCTTGGCCCTGTCTTGACGTTTCAGCTTGTGTGTCTTGTTCAGTGGTGGTCATCTTTCAGCCTTTCTTACCTTGGCCATGTCTCTGAGTATTGCACACCTTGTGCTTTTGGGCACTCCAGTGATGTTGCAGCTCTGAAATATGGCCAAACTGGTGGCAAGTGGCATCTTGGCAGCTGCACGCTTGACTTTTCTCAGTTCATGGGCAGTTATTTTGCGCCTTGGTTTTTCCACACGCTTCTTGCGACCCTGTTGACTATTTTGAATGAAACGCTTGATTGTTCGATGATCACGCTTCAGAAGCTTTGCAATTTTAAGAGTGCTGCATCCCTCTGCAAGATATCTCACTATTTTTTACTTTTCTGAGCCTGTCAAGTCCTTCTTTTGACCCATTTTGCCAAAGCAAAGGTAGTTGCCTAATAATTATGCACACCTAATATAGGGTGTTGATGTCATTAGACCACACCCCTTCTCATTACAGAGATGCACATCACCTAATATGCTTAATTGGTAGTAGGCTTTCGAGCCTATACAGCTTGGAGTCAGACAACATGCATAAAGAGGATGATGTGGTCAAAATACTCATTTGCCTAATAATTCTGCACGCAGTGTATATGTAGCAGGATATATAGTTCTTTCTGATTATCCCCACAGTCCAATGTAAGTTTCAATACACACCCATATGAATAAAATGTATCCAAATTAGGTCAAAACTGAGGCTAGGATACATATATTAATACTTCAGTTGGATCAAATGTGCATATGTAGCATATTGTTAAATTCAGTTCATTCATACATGTAGATAACTTATTAGTTTTAGTTATAATGTTTCCACATAAAATGTTGTTGTCTCTACACTCCAGTGTAAGATAGTTACCTCCACCACCACCACCCTGGTCTTCTGGTTGACACTAGTGAGGATACCAGTTGGCGCATGCACAAAACCAATCACAGGACTCGGCTGTTCCACCAATCAGAAGGTCTGGCAGACTGCTCGATCAGGAGGCTTAGTCAGTGGATGAGTCAGTAGGCTAATAGACTGTGCAAACCAAGCCCCCAGTACTCTGTTCTGTGCCAGTTATTGCTTCCTACAAACTTAAATGATTAGATGTGCATCTTCATCTTTCTGCCCTGTCTCTCTCTAGATTAGTGTCTTTGATTAACTTTCCTTATCTGAATTGTATTGACTGTGCACTGACTAATTTCCATTTGCCTCCTGTTTAGTCTCTCCTGGTTGGACTCTGCTCTGCCTCAGACACTGTTTTAGAATTTTACCTGGCTTGGACGTTCTCTCTGCTGTTAGTTGGCATTGACCTTTTGGATCCATTTGGTTACGCTCTCCACCAGTCAGCAACTACTCTGAAGATGCAACCTGGAGACTAGCAGAATTGAAGACCAGATCCTTCTACTGGGAATAATACACCTCACCAATCAATAAGTGCCACTCCTGAGTGCTGATCGTTTGCGGTCTGCCTCCAACCCCAACCACTGGCATATCGATCTCCTCACTTAGAACAAAAAATAGAAAAACTAGAGCTCATGAACAACCAATTGAGAAAAATACTTTATTGTTACATGATAAAAATAATTGTATATATTGCCATTAAAAAAGGGGGAAGGGGGCAGAAAAAAAAACACCATCCCGGCGTTATACAGACCACTGAAATGAAGGTAGAATACATGTAGTCAAAGATCCTTAAGTCAAATACATAGCATATTCATTGATTATAAGGTTATCCCACAGAATTAGTAAAATGGGTAACATGGATAGGGCTAAAATGGACCAATAAGAAAGCCAATAATACATAGGTCCTCACATAAAAACCATTTAGTGGATGAAGTGTACACAGTCCTAATCTCCCCTAAACATAACCTGATACCATGGTACAAGAGATAACAACCTGAATAGTATGCGAGAAGCCAGGTCAGACTCACCTAAAACACCAGTGGAATCTGTATGCCGGGATGGCATTACCCCGACGCGCGTTTCGGCATGCCTTCGTCCGGGGATCTCCTCACTTACAGTCTGTGCTGACTCTGAGGTCTCTGGCTCAGGCGAGGTCTTGTTAGGAGTCACTACTCTTCCACTTTCCTCCAGATCTGCACATTTCTTGCGGTACATGACAACATCTTACTATTGCTGAAGGCAAAGTGAATTTTGCATCAGACCCAATACACTATTATAGTTTTTGGTTCCTTCTAAGATGGTTGGTACCTGATTTTCACTAAAGGATCTCATCTTAAAAGGGTTGTCCAAATATTTAATACTGATGTTCAAAGAAGGAGTCGCGCTGCCTCACTTGGCTATATTTCATGAGTCCTGATCAGGATAGGATACAACTGCTTTCTGGTGATGCCAAACAACGAGGTACCACAGGAGGATTAATCTCGGTCACAAAACCACCCCTCTGTAGATATAAAGGTTTAGGCACATAGTGAAGGTCCACCAATGTTTCCGATGAGAATAGATTTTATTATACTCGCCAAAAAAAGAAGAAAACACAGTGGTGAACTTTAATTATTATTTTTTATTTTCATTATTTCATTTTTTCATTCTAATTCATTTTTATTTTTATTGAAGAGATTTAATACTGATGACCTATTCCGAAGATAGGTCATCAGTATCTGATTGGTGGGGTCAGATTCCCTGCACCCCTGCTGACCAGCTGCTTGAAAAGACCGCCGCATTCCATGAGCGCTACGGCCTCTTTCTAGGCCAATGACGTCATGTTCATTGGTCACATGACCTAGGCGCAGCTCAGTCCTATTCAAGTGAATGGGGTGCAACTGCAGTACCATGTAGAGCTGCTACCCAATGAACAGCGTTTTGCTTGGTAAGCTATGAGGAGGCCACAACTCTCACTAGAGCGCCGCAGCTTCTAAAAACAGCTGATAGCAAGGTGCCAGGTATTGGACCCCAACCAATCTGATACTAATGGCCTATCCTGAGGGTAGTTCATCAGTATTAAATGTTGGGACAACCCCTGTAACAAGCGCAGAGCTGGATCCAGTAAAGTAGAAGTCACAATAGCTTCAGGATCGTGTAGTTCAAGTCAGACCATTGAAACACTACAAATAATTGACCTAATATTTCAATCCTTATACAATTTATGGAGGCATACATACCAGAAATGTAAAAAAAAAAATGTACAGACGAAAGCATGAAACCCTGTAAAGGTATATAACATAACAGATATATCAACCAATATTATCCAACAGCCGCCTCAGATGGTCTGGAGAAACTGATGGTACTGTGCAAAGAAAACGATAACTCTGTATTATTGTATCGTTCTAAAATATAATAAAAGAAAGTTGTAAAGGTCTTTTAATTTAGTTCCAGAGAGAAATTTACTAGAAGTTGCTGACCACAAAATTTTAGAGTGAGATAGCCTCCAGGAGACCGGAAGTGCTTTTTCCGGCGTCCGGACGCATCGACCAGACCCTATAAATGGGTTTTATATTGACTGGCATCCTACCTGGGCCCAAAGCAGGCTACTGGGGGAGTCTTGGCCAGCACCAGCACTATGTAAGTCTTGCTATCCTTTTTAAATCTCCTGAGAGTTATCTACTGAGCTGTGATTGATTATTATATCTTATACTGAAGTGTCCCCTTTATACTAATTTTTTTCTAGGTATCACGTGTTGATGTAGTTATCCTGCCCTTGGTAATACTATATCTACGCTCCCTCCATTTACCATCTATAGCTAAGTATCGGTTTAATTATATTGTCATTTTTTTTGTATCATTGGTCACATCTACATCTTTGCTGGACTCTGTCCAAATGTTTACCTACCTCCTGATGAGCCTGTTTCTATACAGGTGAAACGCGTTGAGGTTTGTGTTATAAGATTGGCATATTTTTTTTTTTTTTTAAAAAAACGTGCGTACTGTGTATTGGAGTGGAATGGTGATCCACAGAGCATCTGGACCCCCTGCCACCCACTTGTTTATATTTATTCTTGGATTCCGGAGAGGAGGGTTGGTGACCTTGGCCATCTTAACCACCGGTCCCCTCCGGTGTATAATTATATTTTTTGATACTGTCACTGTATTTCTATTATCTTTCCCTGGTTAGGGTTAATCTAGGGATTTGACAGTCCTAGGTTCGGGGACAGGGAACCTCCACCATCAGGGGGTTACCCTGGGCTGAGCAGTTTTTAGGGCTTTTAGGGTAAGCATCCTGTCTGCCCTGCCCTCCTCAGACCGTGTACTATTTTTCGATTTAATCCTCGATCCGCCTGAATCGATTGACAGTTTTTTTGTGTCACTAGCATATGTGTTAACCAGGGGTCACTACTCCCCTGTCAAAAGAATTTTATATATAAATCCTTTTGAAATTGTAGTACACCTTTTTTGGTATGAACATACCTATACCCGCACTATAACAAAATAAAGGTATTTTTAAAAGTCACTAATTCCGAATAGCAATTTATGTTAAACTTCTGTGATAAATTAATCCAATAAAAATCAAATTATTAGGCAATTATTGTTTGAAATTAAGTATGGCCAGTTTCCTGACGGGTACTATCTTTACTGAGGACCTTATCAAAGAAGTTAAGGAAATTTTCTCAGACAGGGAGGTTGCTGGACTGACGTCTTCAGCCAGTTGCAAAATTGTTTTCAAAGATCTTTACCAGGGGTATAAGGATAACATCAAATCGTGGTGGGAAATCAAGTCCCTAGAAAATTATTTGGAAAATAAAATCGTGCCAAGAGGCCTGCGTATCCCCCTTAGACCGGCAGAACGTGTCCAGTCCCCAGAATTTGTGACTAAGTGGGAGGAAGAGATCACAACTAGTTCCCTTAGACTGATGTCACTTCTCCTTGGTGAGGAAAAACAAATCTTTGAGAGCACAGCATCCAAACTAAAGGGACTTATTGAGTCAGCATTAAAACTTAAATCGGATCCCGATTTTGATAAACGGGAGTCCTCATTACAATCAGCCGTTGAAAGATTTCAGAACCTCATCAAGGAGAGGAAACATCGACAGTTTATTAAGGATCTGGGTGAATTTAGAGACAATAGAGCCTACACCTCTTTGAGCACAAAAAATTTAGTGACTGAGTCAGAGATATCATCCTCAGATCAGGAATTTTCTGACTCAGAAACTATTGGTGTGTCCTACACACGAGGAACCATCAGAGGAGGTCGTTATTCCAAAGGGAGAGGGTCTGGTCAAAGATGGAGAGGTCCAAGAGGGCAGAGGGGCAACTACTGGGGAGGACGAGGATCCGGAAACAGAGGATCCGGACCATCAGGGCCACAATACCGTACACAAATGGACAATCACTCCCAGTGTATTCCGTATCAAGGCCTACCTGTAAACAATACTGCTTCTGCCGCCCCATTAGTGGATCTCAATCCTCCTTCAGCTTCCTCCTCATCTTCCTCTTCTTCTTCTTCTTTTTTAGCCAAGGGCCAGGCCGCATATCAACTGAGGGACCGCAGTCGAAACAACTGACTGATCAGCTGCAGGTAATCAACCTGTCAGAGTATCACCTGACCCCCGCTGAGACCATTTTACTCCAGAAGGGTCTGTCCTTTGTGCCGACAACCAAACATGATACCTTTACTTGGGTAAAGGATTTGAATTTATTTGCCAGAAAATTGAAATGGCATAAATTCTTTAAAAATCACAATAAAAAAACATGTTTAGACCTGGGAATCGATCCTGATGATTTCGGAGATTTCCAAAATCTAATGGAACTCAGCGAAGAGGGAACCAGGGTCCCAGGAAAAGGCCCCTTTACTGAATTGCGGCCACGAAGTACTAGGTTGCCACCCCCCGTCAGTACGGAGCATATTGACATTTTCTTACGCCTTGTTATTGCCGATATCGAGAAAATACAGGGTTTGCCCCTTCATTCAAACCTCTCGGCATCAGAGTTCCAGGCTCTGAGGAACCTAGAAAATAATAAGGACCTGATTATCAAACAATCAGATAAGGGTGGGAACCTGGTACTTCTGGACCACCATAAATATCAATCCATGTGTTTGACCTTGCTGAACGACAAAAATAATTATAAAAAAATCCCTGTGGACCCGACGGAGGTATTCCGTACTGACCTTACTGTGATCCTCGGTCAGGGTCTTCAACAGGGTGTCATCAGTAAGACTGAATTCGATTTTCTTCTTCCAAAAACCCCTCAAACGGCCACCTTCTATTGTCTTCCAAAAATCCACAAGGGGATACACCCCTTGAAAGGGCGTCCCATTGTCTCGGGTATCGACTCCCTGACGCATCACGGTGGAATATACCTAGATAAGGTACTCCGTGATTTCGTCTCTACCCTTCCATCGTTCACCCGTGATACAATGGATTTTCTCCGTAAAATTGAAACCCTCACGATAAATCCGAAAAGCATTTTGGCGAGCATCGATGTGGAATCGCTTTACACCTCGATTCCACACGACAAGGGAATTTTAGCTGTGAATTACTATCTGAATACGAGAGGAACCCAGTTTAGTGCACATAATGGTTTCATCTTGCAACTACTGGAATATATTCTAACACATAATTTTTTCCTTTTTAAGGGCTCCTTCTACCACCAGCTCAGGGGGACCGCGATGGGGAATTCCTGTGCCCCCACGTATGCGAATCTCCTCCTGGGCTGGTGGGAGGATACCGTCGTCTTCCCAGATCAGCACCCATGGTGGAGTGAGAACATCTCTTTTTGGACTCGTTATATAGACGATGTCTTCCTGATCTGGGAAGGAAGTATTCCAGCTTTCCACAGTTTCATTGATACCCTCAATCACAATGAGATCGGCTTGAGCTTCACCTATGAAACCCAATTAGAGCAGATTACCTTTTTGGACGTGGTGGTGAGTAAAATAGAGGGTACCTTAAATACATCTGTTTTTCGGAAACCCACGGCAACTAACAGTATCCTCCATTGGGAGAGCCATCACCCCACCGCGGTCAAAAAGGGTATCCCAAGGGGACAATATCTGCGAGTCCGCAGAAATTGCTCGTCGGGAGGCAACTTTTACCAAGAGTCAGCAAAGCTCAGGAAGAGACTGAGTGAAAGGGGTTATCCTGCCAGGATCCTTAGGGACTCCTTTCAGTTTGCAGAGTCTAAGAAAAGAGACGAGCTCCTGATACCAAGATTGAGAGATACAGACGACCACCTGATACGTCTCATCTCTACTTTTGACTCTGGTAATGGTGAAGTGGTGTCTATACTTAGAAGGCACTGGGCAATTTTAACTATGGACCCTGACCTCACACAGGTAATTAGGGACTATCCGCAGGTAACTTACCGTAAAGGGAGAAGCCTGCGAGATCGTTTAGTCCATAGCCATTATGAGGGCCCAAAGAGAGAAGGCACATGGCTAGACCGTAGGCCCCTTGGTGTCTTTAAGTGTGGTTCCTGCAAAGCGTGTAACTTCATAAACCCATCTAAAACAATAACGTGCTCGGTAACCCAACGATCCTTTGCGATTCGTGATTTCGCCAATTGCAAAACCAAAGGCGTAGTATATATTTGCCAATGTAGCTGTCCCCTGGACTACATTGGCAAAACCAAGAGGGAATTACGGAGAAGAATCTGTGAACATCTGAACGATATTAAAAAATTAAAGGATACCCCGGTGGCTCATCATTTTAATAATTGCCACAAAGGAGATGTGAGCTCTGCTCTTTTCTCGGTGTTGGAGGTGGTCCCCTTTCCTGAGAGGAGGGGCGACTGGGACAGAAGGATTCTTCAAAAGGAGTCCTCCTGGATTTACCGTTTCCAATCCCAGTCCCCCCTCGGTCTCAATGAAAGACTCAATTTCGCTTGCTTTATTTAATATCCTCCTTGTCCTGTGTTTAAATCCATGACGCTCCTCAGTAAGTTTATTTTCTCAGTATCACTGGTATGTGACCCATGGTCTCTGTGCCGATCAGTGCGAAAAGCACCACATTTTATTTAAAAAAAAGGGGGTACTCAAGACTGATTCCCCCATATCTGTAAATACTACCTGTTACCTCCTAAATTTTATCAATATCAATAAAGAGGCAGGTTGTCACCCATCATGATAGATATCTTATACACCCTGTCTGCTCTGTGATTCTTGTCTGTCCTCTCTGGGGGCTGTTACTATGGGTTTCTTTTAACAACTGTGCCCCCAGGGTATATTTTTGCTGATCCGTCAGCACAGTTTTATTGTGGACATACTTTCTCACAGCCGTCACTCTCAGTGTTAACATGCTGGCCATTCTTTCCATCTAAACCCCCATTATAAATTCTGCATCGTTAGCACGGCCTCTGCTGTCCTCCGGCGCCGGCATCGGGCCCTATGCGGCTCACGATGCGTTCCACGGCACCGGAAGTGACGCGGACCGGAAGTCCTTTGCGTTCCATTATGCGTTCCAGGAGACCGGAAGTGCTTTTTCCGGCGTCCGGACGCATCGACCAGACCCTATAAATGGGTTTTATATTGACTGGCATCCTACCTGGGCCCAAAGCAGGCTACTGGGGGAGTCTTGGCCAGCACCAGCACTATGTAAGTCTTGCTATCCTTTTTAAATCTCCTGAGAGTTATCTACTGAGCTGTGATTGATTATTATATCTTATACTGAAGTGTCCCCTTTATACTAATTTTTTTCTAGGTATCACGTGTTGATGTAGTTATCCTGCCCTTGGTAATACTATATCTACGCTCCCTCCATTTACCATCTATAGCTAAGTATCGGTTTAATTATATTGTCATTTTTTTTGTATCATTGGTCACATCTACATCTTTGCTGGACTCTGTCCAAATGTTTACCTACCTCCTGATGAGCCTGTTTCTATACAGGTGAAACGCGTTGAGGTTTGTGTTATAAGATTGGCATATTTTTTTTTTTAAAAAAACGTGCGTACTGTGTATTGGAGTGGAATGGTGATCCACAGAGCATCTGGACCCCCTGCCACCCACTTGTTTATATTTATTCTTGGATTCCGGAGAGGAGGGTTGGTGACCTTGGCCATCTTAACCACCGGTCCCCTCCGGTGTATAATTATATTTTTTGATACTGTCACTGTATTTCTATTATCTTTCCCTGGTTAGGGTTAATCTAGGGATTTGACAGTCCTAGGTTCGGGGACAGGGAACCTCCACCATCAGGGGGTTACCCTGGGCTGAGCAGTTTTTAGGGCTTTTAGGGTAAGCATCCTGTCTGCCCTGCCCTCCTCAGACCGTGTACTATTTTTCGATTTAATCCTCGATCCGCCTGAATCGATTGACAGTTTTTTTGTGTCACTAGCATATGTGTTAACCAGGGGTCACTACTCCCCTGTCAAAAGAATTTTATATATAAATCCTTTTGAAATTGTAGTACACCTTTTTTGGTATGAACATACCTATACCCGCACTATAACAAAATAAAGGTATTTTTAAAAGTCACTAATTCCGAATAGCAATTTGAGATAGCCTCATTATCTGAACCGCAGAAAATGTCGCACTGGACACGAAGATGACCTTTTAGGCGTTAAGCATCGGTACCCTGCAGAGATTCACACTAAGTGGAAAACATTTCAATCTCTTTTTACTTCATGTGATTTAGGGGAAAAAAATCCCTTTCGTAAAAATATCCCAGTAAAAAGACTACCAGACTGACAATGTTCTCTGCCAAAATAGACCGGTATTAACCCTTACTCCTCAATTAGGATAATTTAGCACATGCATTCAATTTCTTACTGAGCTGAATATATTTTGATGAAGAATAGAAAGGCACCTACCTTTTCCTTGTGAAATTTCAATATATTTATCACTCCCTCATATAATGGTTCTCAAAGCTGATTATCGGGAGTTTAAAGGGATCTTCCCACAACAGATTTATGGTGCATTGACTGGTTAGACCCTTATTCTTCAGACCCTCACTGAATTTAAGGGTAGACATGCCAGGTTATCATTTTTTGGAGAAGTGGCATAAAACCCCTTTAATATACAACACTTTCTTGAAGTTTGTGAACTACAAATAGAAATATTGTAAGGGGCAGAGCACTCGGGAGCACACAGAGTCCAAACTGACCAATCTTCTATCCTGTGGAAGAAATATCATTTGGTTAAATGGGTTGACTCAGCTCAAACATTTGGTAGGATATGCCACCAATGTCAGATAGGCACCCACACCTATCTCTAGAAGCTCCAAAAGTGACACTGCGCAAGAATGACCACCCTCCATTCATTTCTATGAGAGTACCGAAAATATCCAAGCAAGCATGCTTGGCTATTTTTGGAAATCCCAGAGAAATGAATGAAGAGGACATCACGCAAGTGCAGCCACCACTCCATTCACTTCTATGGAATTGCTGGAAATAACTGAGCCAGCTCTAGGCTATTTTCAGGACTCCTATAGAAATGAATAGAGGGCAAACTCACCCCACATTTGACCTCCATAAGAAAAAGTTGAAGCAGCACTCCTTAGATTTTCAAGAATTGAGGTGTAATTTATTGCAGATGCATTACCAGATGCGACGTTTCAGGTATAGAGCCTTCCTCAATCATATAGGATAAAAATTAATTACACATCAATTCTTGAAAATCTATGGAGTGCTGCTTCAACTTTTTTTTTTTTTTACATCCTAGCGATGTGACACCAATGTATGAGAAAACAGCCCCTTTATACTTACCCATCCCATGCTCGGATGATGCCCCCCTTCCCACTACACTGCCACAGGGTGCAGTCTCTTCCACACGGGCCCAGACCGGATGTGTGCCCTTCTGTTCCTGTTCAGCTGTATAATACCAAATGTAGGAAAAGAAGCGCACGCATCTGGTTGGGATCTGGGTGGAAGAACATGCGGCCTGTGTGAGTGCAGCACCAGCAGAGAGAGGGACGGGTAAGTATTAACCAATCTTTCTTCTGCAGGTTAGAAGAAAGGCCTGTTTTTATAAATAGCTCAGAGAACCCCTTTAATGTTAACTATACTGTCTAAAAATATGCCACCCCAGAGCACTCTTAAGACGATGTTCACACTGACTTTGCTAGGTCTGCAGTCAAAAAGTCGTTCCTGGGACTTTTTAACGCCACTTTTCAGGTACAGAGCAGATGATAAATCTCCCCCTATATGACTAGACGTTGTATATGTTGGAGGTATCTGTCATAAAAGTACATTTTGCAATCTTCCCAATATATTCCCTGCAAGCATGGGGGGAATGGACCCTAAGATTGGAAACCTCTATCAGAAAGTCAACTATCCCATTAGATAGTTCTCCCATTGTGCCCCAGCTGAAGAATATCAAAAAGATCCAACTTAGGTCCTCATGAATGATAGCCACCACCCCTGTAAGTCCCAGAAATAGTTTCCCCATAATGTTGCTACAGATGCCAACCATGGAGAACCCATAAAAGTGACAGCCACAGTGCTACAGCACCCAGAGACTTCTTCAGAGTTTGACCAGTATTATATTAACATTTTCTGGAAGGTGCCACATTCTAAAGCCCAATGATGGCCTGAGGAGGGTGATGAGGAGGGTAGTTTGAGAGGTACCAATTTACTGGAGAGAAAAAGACCAGCCAGAATATGTATTGTACAGTATGATGTGCTCACTACTGACTCTTTTACTACTCAATTTATCAACTATTTTAAAGGTTTTCCAGATAATAAATATTGATGACCTATTCTTATTATAGGTCATCAATTTCAGATCAGTAGGGGTTTGAATGTTCACATGATGCAGTTCCACACATTCATCGTTCTCTAGCAGGGGCTCCCAAGTTGCAGCATCTGACTTCTCAGCCACTGCACACACTCTTATCCTCCTTGGTATCTCTGCCGCACCACGCACAGTATGCACACAGTCTCTCAGCCCTAGTCCCTCACCTCCCGGAAGTGTCTACAAATGCTGGTTGTAGCTGTTTACCCTTCATCCTGTCTTTTCAAGGATTCACTTGAGGCTTAGAATAAGGTGTCTCTAGAGAACCAGGAGCAGGAGCTCTGAGGTGTGCATCCACTCCAGTCTGTAACTCAACAGGAACCCCCATCCTAGCAGAAAGCAGGACCAGAGCACTGGTACCAAGAGGGGAGGAACTGGGTGGTCAGTCTGGTTCCTGGTTAACCCTTGCCATACATGTCCTCACTGGAACAAATGTCCAGAAACATACATAAATACATAACAATACATAACATTACATAACAATACAGTATAAATACAAACTACATACTAAATTGTAGTACCCCCCTCCCCCAGTTCTGGTGTACTACACATATTTATAAATACAATGTGACAAAAAGAGACATCCATTGCCCCTACATTAGCTTGCAAGGGGTGAAGGGGTGGTTGGCTTAGTGGGAAAGCGTGATGTCTAAGCAAGAAATCGACTTTGGCCTAGGATGCAACCATTTTGGCATACATTTCTGTTGCAAAGTAGGTGGTGTAAAATTAGACATAAGTATCTGGCCATGCATCACATTCATGAATGGGTCTCTTTTCCGCATCTTTAGACTGCTTGTTTACGTTTATTGTATGTTTTCTACATTTTAGACAGGATAAGTTAAAAGGGTTTTCTGAGATTTTAATACTGATGACCTATCATCAGGATAAGTAATCAGTATCTGATTGGTGGGGGCCGATACCTGGGACCCCACTGATCAGCTGCTTGAGAAGGCACTGGTGCTCCTGTTACCGCCGCGGCCTTCTCTCTGCTCACCAAGCACAGCGCCGTACATTGTATAGTAGCTATGCTTGGTATTGCGCTCATCCTCTTTCACTTCTATGGGTCTGAGGTGCTCCTAGGCCATGTGAACGATAAACATGTCGCCATTGGCCTAGAAAAAGCTGAGAGACGGCCGCAACGCTAATGCCAGCACCGGAGCCTTCTCAAACAGCTGATCGGCGGGGGTCCCGGGTGTCAGACCCCCACCGATCAGATACTGATACTGGAGGATAGATCATCAGTATTAAAATCTCCGTTTTCTCTGTCGGACTCCGTATAAATGCGAGCATTGGATTCCTCGTATACAGCGGTGTTCTCTTCTTGTACACAATGATGGAGCCTGTTCGTCTCAATGCCAGTGTATCAGGCCCGATGCCAGCACTAATGAGCAGGAAGTATTTTGTGTTCATGCTCCGGCTCTGCAGTCCTCCTAAAGAAGCGGACTACTCACTCCGCAGGACAGGAAATTTTCCATCATACTTTTTTTTTTTTTACTGCAATAAGTGTGACTCCCTTGTTGCTAAAGTTATTCTTTAAATGACTCTATTAAGGCGCCGCATCATCTACTTCTCATCGTAATGTCCCGGTGTTCGTACAGCGACATATATAATATCAGATGCGCCAGCTGTTTCTTCTCTAATATTTGTGTGTTTTCATTGTTATCAACAAACTATAAGCTCAAGACGCTTTGTGACAAAAAAGCCTCGGTGCGTATTATCTAATTAATCTGTGTGGTTAGAGGTGTTATGGGAGAACACCTGTTATTCATTAGTATGGAAATCAGCAGCGAGGACTCTACCGTATGTCACCGGAAAATACAGGAATAGCAGAGCTGAATTTGTCATTTAAGTATTTCTGTTGTCCATTGTAGTAACAAAGTCTAAAAGGGGCATGTCCCCTCTCCTGACACATCTGTTTTATGAAATACTTGCCTTCCCCATGAAATAACAATTTGGGAGCATCTGTCCTAGAAATGCGTGAATAAAGTGCCAACTGGAAGTTACTATTCCTCTTGTAAAGGCGGGAAGGGGGGCCCTACACAGTCCGACACTGGCAGCGCCGATTGGACAGTGTGGGACACACGCCCCAACTAGTACCTCCAAGTTCTAAATTTCTTCATAAATTTGCAGTAGGAATAACATAGGAATCTATGTTCTCACATCTCAGAGTTATGGGTAAAAGAGTGTTAAATAAAACAAGCAATGCAACAGCTCACTGCAAACCAAATAAAGTACAAAATTGCATCATAATAGCAAATGCTGAACTAATAAGTTAGAGATACTTGGCAAATCGTTTTGTACAAAATTATTTGAGCCCGTCTGCCGCATGTCAAGGCAATCTCTAGTTAGATGGGTTCCTAACACTAAATATACCTGTTGATATGACCAACGCCAACCACCCTTTGCCTTCAATGCAGCCCCAATTCTTCTAGGTGCACTTGTGCAAAGTCAGGGAATTTGTAGGATTATAGTAAGGATCTGTCCTGCCGCAAGTGTGAAAGGGCCCTTACACAGCGGTCCGGCGGCACGGCGAAATAGCGGAAGGACGGATCCGACATGGTGAACAGCATGGCGGATGTGTCCTGCCGCAAGTGTGAAAGGGCCCTTACACAGCTGTTTCTGGCTCAGTCAATGACTCTGTGTTAACTTACATATAAAGATCCTTATCACCTGTGTGATATAATTAGTTAATCATACACCTTACTATAATCCTACAAATTCCCTGACTTTGCACAAGTGCACCTAGAAGAATTGAGGCTGCATTGAAGGCAAAGGGTGGTTGGCGTTGGTCATATCAAATATTGATTTCAACAACTTCTAGCTCTACCACTTCTTTTTTTGAAAGCATTCTTACTGTAGTTTGCAGCATTCTTTTCCACACCCACTTAAAACTGTACTTTAGACTATACATTAGGCATTCCTACTTGAAATTGCACGGTAACTGTATCTACAGGAACAGTAACTGCAAATCAGTACCTTGGACAGTTCACATCAAACATGTGAAAGAGAGGAGAACTAGCATGCAGAATCAAGTCCAATGATTTTCTGCTTGGTAGATATCTCATTTTTATTATGTATCCAGTAACATTAATATAGTACTTATACCCTTAAGAAGACCATGACATTTTATCCCGGGTACACAAGATCCTTAATTGCAGCAAAGTGTAAATGGATTCATTCTGGTTTACTTGTTCTTATCAATAAAATCTTCATTTTAATTGTATAACCATATGTTGGAATCCTCTAACTAAATAATGATATTTTACCAAATGTTCATGTAACGGTTTCTACATTTCCCAAATTTCGGGAGAGCACCTTGTATTCATTTCTATGGGAGCACCAAAAATAGCAGAGTGGCATGCTCAGCTATTTTCAGCAGTCCCATAGAAATGAATGGAGGCTGGCCACGCATTTGCAGTGTGCTCTTGTTCCTTTTGGTAGATTTGTTCTAGATATACTGTAGGTGTGGAACCCACACTTATCTCACATTGGTGGCATATCCTAGCAATATGCCACCAATGTTTGAGGTGAGACAACTCCTTTAAAGGCTGTAGACACATTTTGCACAGATTTCTTTTTGGTCATTTGCTTCCTGAATGCAGAATTATACATTTAAAATAAACTATAGTAAAAGTATCCAATGATCTTGCTGCTGTAGAGTCTGTACAACTCCTTTACATAGTTGGCTGCACTGCTGTTTAGGACAAATTCATCAACACACTGCTCCTACTTGCCATCAGCTCATTAATGACAGTCATCAGCACACTCTCTTCTACCAATCTCTTATTCCGGAATCATCTAACTAAATAATGATATTGTACCAGGGGTGGAGCGGTTAGGAGGTTGTACACCAACTAGTATACCAGGCTAGTAATAAGAGGATCCAGGCTCTGCAGGGTGAGGGATTATACAGGCTGTATAACAAGAAAGAACACTCCACAGTAGAATCTGCAATAGGATACTGAGACATCACATGGATAGGCAGCATCAGTGTAGAGAGAGAAGAGAAGCCAAGGCAGATGCAGATGAAGAAGAGAAGAGATCATAAAGAGAGGAGAGATCTCACGCACTTTTCAGGATCATGTTAACGTGTCCATACAGAGTTGATGAGCTCCCTCTAGGGCTGTAAAATGAAAAATCAGTACTGGAATGAAGCTCTGCTGACACTTGAGAGCTAGTAAAGACAGCAGCATCCTGGATCTAGAGACCTCACATCAATCATGTATTGTGGATAATAAGACCCTCAAAGTCTAGAACAATTCGGAAGTACATTAATAGTGTAGAAAACATAACTACAGCAAAACCAAATCCAGACACAGAACTCATAGGTGGTACCATATCTAGCACAGTTGATCACAACCAAGGTTTTGAAGGAAGATGGTTTGGGCAATAAATGAATGACCAAACCTGGTCTAAATATCCAATAGTCCAATTATATCAAGGGAAATGTAATGCAACTAAGTGTGAGAAGCCTATCTAGTCCTGTCAACATGTGGCACATATTGCTAATGGTCACTGTGACTACTACCAAGACCAGTAATGGAACAATGAATAGTGAGGGAAAATGTGATTTTTACAAGATCATATCACGATTATAAAAATAAGATGTTTTATGACCAAACTGTCCACAGCCAGACCTGAAGAGGAGGAGGTGAAGCTCCACCTGCCTCTGTCACTGAGATTTAGCTTGTTAAGGAATATGCTGCTATAGGTCATCTTTTCAGAGTTTTATGACATAATGTTCCCGCGGAGAGTTTTTATTGTACTTTTTTATTCTTTATCCTCAATCTTGCAACAAATAGATTTACCAAAATACAGAAAGGACAGCTGCACAGACATTTACATGACAATTTCCCATCACAATGCAAATTCTCATGCTGGGATCTTAGTGAAACTCATTTATGAATGGCATACCAGGCATGAATAATGATAAATCCATCAGCATGAGCCATATTAGACTTGTGCCTGCAACTCACAGATTTTTCTAATGCTGGGTAATCTCTGCCTCCAGAGTTAAATTGAGAGAATTTTCAGACTCCTGTTTTTGATTAGACATGTAACTTGGCGCTTTCTGTGCCTGCGGTATAGGCAGATATGCCAGCCCTGCGTGACAGTGAGAAGCTGAAAGGAGGTGCACGGAGTCAGGAACTGGGCAAGTGGGAGAGAAAACAGCTTTTATTAAAGGGAGTCTGTCACCAACCTGACTGGTTTTAAACCGATCACATGGTTCAGTGGGACACAAAGACATGACACAGATGGTACCATTGTTTTGTCTTTCAGATCATCCAAATCGCCTAAAAAGTAGTTTTTATGATATGCTAATGAGCCGTCACAAGTGCCCAGGGGCAGGGAGTTTGCTGAAAGTGCCCAAGTTCCCCTGCCTCATTCGCGCCTAACTCCGCCCCTCAGTAAGCTCCGGTCAGCCCTGTGGTTCTGTGACATCATATTTCCCTATAGGAAATAGGGAAATATGAGTGACCAGCCCTATAGGCCCTGCAGTGCGCATGGGCCGGTTTTTAAGCCAGTAACTGGCGCATGCGCACTGCATATCTCTGTGCCTCTTCCCACTGTGGGCAGCCCCCCCTGACTTGAGCATCGGAGCAGTTCATGCTCCGATGCTCTCCCTTGCCCTGAGCAGGATCGCGCAGGGCAAGGGCTCTTTTATTTACTATAACACACTGCCAGGCAGAAGCTTCCGCCCGGCAGTGTGTTTGGTGACGTCACCGCCTCTGATGGATGAGCCTTAGCGCTGCACTAGCCGTTTTACAGACTAGGGCAGCACTAAAGCCCGCCCATCAGTGCCAGTGACATTACCGGGCTCACTGCTGGGCGGAAGCCTTCGTCACCGGAACTCCACAAAATGCCTTTTCCCTACGCGACTCAGCGCAGGGAAAAGGAGAGCATTGGAGCATGAACTGCTCTGATGCTCTTGTTAGGGGGGCTGCCTGGGTGAAATTCTGGGTATGTCCGGGTTCAGCTCTGAACCCAGACAACCCCTTTAAAGGAGTTGTGTCTCGAAGCATATTCTACATTTTTCAAACCAGCACCTGGATGTGAATACTTTTGTAATTGCATGTTATTAAAAGTTTTGTATAGCCACTGAACTATGCAATAAAATGTATCTGTATAGTGCCACCTGCTGTTTGTTATTTTCCTTAATTTTTTGTCCGTCTCTAGTCGACAACTGCCACCAGCCATATGTTCTGAAGCTGTGGCTGTTACAGGGAGAGAGCTGCAGTAGAAAGGACACACCGCTGAGCTGCCTGCCTGAAGAGAATCTAGCACAACGATTGAAGCAAGGAATGGGGAGATCTCTGGATCCACGTGAGGTACGGGGCTAGGTATTGTCATGTATTATATGATATCAGATTTTCATTTTTTACATCATTCATGGCATAACCCCTTTTAAATGGGGTTTACAAGTGTTTATATACTGATAACCTATCCTCAGGAGAGGTCATCAATATCTATTGTTGGGGGTCTGACTCCTGACACCCCCACCAATCACTCAGGTGAGTGCTGTGGCCTCCTCCTAGTCCAGTGACGTCATGTTCATCGGTTTCATGGCCTAGGTCAGTCTTCTTCAAGTGAATGAACCGGGATACTAATAACAGCTGTTATCCAATGGCCAGAGCAGTGCTTTTTAAGCTGTGAGAAGGCTGCAGCACTCATTGGAGCACAAGGCCTCTTCAAACAGGAGGTGCCAGGAGTCGGACCACCACCAATCACATACTGATAGGTCATCTTCACCATAAAATATTTGGAAGACTGTAACAGCTTTGTGTTGTGCAGAGGTAGCATGCCAACCAAGTCCTGGTGCTAAGGGTGGCCCAAGAAGAAGACACCACTATTATAAATACTGTGCCAGGTAAGTGGGGGCCATGTCATAGGTTTTGCAATGTGGCACAAGAACTTCAAGTTGTGCTTCTAGACTCAACATATTTTAGGAAACAAGTGCTAATGTTGTGAATGAGGGTACACAGTAGTACCAAAAAAATCTAATATTACTGTATGTTTCAAGTACAGTTGGTGCATAACAAAAATGGCTACCACTACAGTTTCCAGAGAGGGTATCGGAAAATATCTCTGGAAGAGTTGGATGACAAATATTTCCAAGCTATAACAATGACCAAATTGGTGGTCACCCCGTGCTAACCCTACCCTACCGTGCCATCGGAATTCCGCTCCAGCCACATTCACTATAATGGGGGCGGGAGGTCTGGCTGCAGCACGGCAAACAAGCCAAGAGGCGGCTGGACAAAAACCACAGCATGCTGTAGTTTTTGGCCGGCCTCCTCTCTGCATTTTTGCCTTGCTGCGACCCGACCTCCGGCCCGCCCTATTATAGTGAATAGGGTCGGAGAGGACTTTCAGCGGCATGGTGGGCTAGCGTTAGCACGGATCTGGCAGGCTGTTCCCTCGCCGGAAAAGCCTGCAGGACCCTGCTGCCGCAAGTATGAAAGTAGCCTAAAATGGAAGGCTGGTAGGTTGGAGGGGGAGTGCCTGTGCAGTAATAGAGAGGGGAAGAAGCACACTTTTGAGCTTCTGCTGTGAAGAAGTCTCCAGAGAGAATAACTAAAGACTTGTAATGAGAGGCAGGGGCAATATTTGAATTTGCGATATTTCGAGAAAATTTTGTAGAATATTCTTCATATATTCGCGAATTTGCAATTATTTTCTTGGTTGCGAAAATCAGCAATGTAATATTCACGTAATGCACGCGCAATACAGGCGTGGGTCACTTTTGCTACATTTTCCAAGCTGTTTCCTGAGACTGGAGAAAATGGCAGGGCAGAACATTACAATAGCTTTATATGCAGATAGAGTGCTCCAATATATTCGTAATTGCGCAAATCGGCAATAATGATGCGCATATTTTTGCTCAATACGTGCAACTTCACATTTTAGCCGGTCTGACTACATATTACTGATTGGTGCACTAAGTATTGTTGTGACATCACAGCACTATGTCTGTAGCATGTATGTATGGACAGCACCTAACACCCTGCACTGGAACCTATCAGCTACACTATATCAGGATATAACCTACACTGACTATCTCCCACTAACTATCTGTATTAGCTTTTATATAAATATATATATATATATATATATATATATATATATATATATATAAGCTATCTAACTATCTAATGTAATGAGTGGAAAGCACAGAGCACAGACACTGCTCTCTCTCTCAGAACTTAAAAATAAACTGTAGAAAATGGCTCCTGGGGAGTTTCTTATATAGTAAGGGGTAGGCAACTTTCCTATTGGTTGCTAGGGATGTTGCTAAGCTCAGAGAAAGACATTGCAGCCTTCTCATTGGCCCACAAGCAAGAAGCAGGGAGGGATCATGGGTTCAGATGAAAAAAAATCTAGAATATTCAAAAATACGAATATATAGCACTATTTTCTAAATATTTGCAAATTCTAGAAGTGCCGATATTCACAATTAATATTCGCGATTCGAATATTCGCGCCCAACACTACTAAAGACATTCTCAAGCAGATACTTGAGAGGAATCAGAGCAGAGTGACCAGCTAAGACCTGAATTAAAGACACTGCTGTAAAGTTAGGGACTACAGCTAAGACACCCATCACCCAGTCTACTACTAGTCCAGTACAATACAAGTGCTAATTTGCAGCCAACCAATCTATTCCTTAGTGTCATAAAATTGCGCTTGGAATCCACTGCTATTGAATGTACGTGAAGTACCAGGTAGGCTGGTCCTGCTTCCTGCCAGGAGGGGAGTGTCTGTGCAGTGATAGAGAGGAGAGGAAGCACACTTCTGAACTCCTGCTCCTGTGAAGGCATCTCCATAGAGAATAACCAAAGAAATTCTCAAGCAGATACTTGACAGTAATCAGAGCAGAGTGACCAGCTGAGATCCGCATTAAAGACACTGCTGTAAAGTGAGGGACTACAGCTAAGACACCCATCACCCAGTCTACTCCTAGTCCAGTACAGTACAAGTGCTAAATTGCAGCCAACCAAACTATTCCTTAGTTCCCAAAAATTGCACCTGGAATCCACTGCTATTGAATGTACCTGAAGTTATAATTTGCACTTAGTAAAAGAGCCTTTAATTCTGGCCTCCTTCTTCAGTACTACATTTCCACTGCACCTATCCCCTCGTGATAATACTCTTCATCAGGGTCACTACCACTGCCATTTTCTGCACCGTTTCCAACGGGTGGCTCTCCAGACATAATTGTAAATCACAAGTCAAATCTTTATCGCCATCCGGTACAGGTAACAGGATTCAGTATAGAGGCCGTCATAGCAGCAGAATCATAACAGTGCTTAGAAAGAAATCTGTGTTCGAATATAATGAAAAGGTGCACACTAAAATGTCTGCTTTAAGTGACATGATGCAATCTTCGACCTAACCCATTTCATCCAGATGACATTTTAATTGCCTTTGCATTTTACCCTTGACTTCCTGGAGAATTAAGAAGGATGCATTAAATGATGTATAACTTCAATTAATTAATGAAGTGCATGTGAATTCAGTCAGAAACTGAACACTAAATGAGGGAGAACACAAATAATGTGCGATCCTGCGGATGAAATGATCCATTTCTGTATTCTCCAGTAAGCAGTGATATAGAGACTGCAGAATTATAAAACTAACAGGAAAATAGCAACCAATCATAACTCGGCTTTCATTTCTCAAGAGTAGAGTAAGGAATGAAAGAAGCGCTGTGATTGGTTGCTAGGAGCAACTAAGATACTTTTTCTTTTCAACAGTTTCCTAAATTTGCCCCATTATTGACTCTCCACATTTATAGAAACTAATCTTACAGCTCATCATTAGAATGTCCCCTTATTCATTCTTATTTTCCTCACTATATGTGTGGAGTTTACCTGATAATCCATCACTTATACTTTTTCTAACTGTAAAAGGCATCTGTCAGCAGTTTTGTACCTATGACACTGGCTGATCTGTTACATGTGCACTTGGCAGCTGAAGGCATCTGTGTTGATCCCATGTTCATATGTGCTCACAAATGAGCCTCTAGGAGCAATGGGGGCGTTGCCATTACTCCTAGAGACTCTGCTCTCTCTGCAGCTGCTGCTCTCTCTGCTCTTTGGTTGACAGGGCCTGGCCTGATGAGGTTTACACTGTCTGGTTCTGCCAAACTGTAGAGGGTGCAGCAGTTGCAGAAAAAGTGGAGCCTCTAGGTGTAATAACGATGCCCCATTGCTCCTAGAGGCTCATTTGTATATATTAAAGCACACTTTTTCTCATCAATGTGTAAAAGTAGACCAGGGGAGAGCCTGGCATAGTTTGTGACTTTTTTGCGACATTAGAAATGTTGCAGTTAATAAATGAAAAACAGGTGTAATCCTAATTATTTACATAGAACATACAGGCAAATATTATGTTGCAAAAATTAACGACTAAAATTAATGTGCAATATTTCATGCAACATATACGCACCAAAAAGAGACGTAAATCTAATAGTAAACGTCCTCCATAGAGATTACATATAACACATAGGGTCACATTTATTAAGACCGCGCAGGCGGTGGATCCTCCGGGGGTTATGAAGAGGCGCCAGCCTCTCCATAACTACAGCACATCTGCAGGGGCCGGGTTTGGGGTGGCCACAATGCTACACCGTCGAGGTGTCACCACGTGTTGCTGCTCTCCGGAAGGCGTGGTGCACCCCAATTGGAAATGAGTCCAGAGAGTCAGGGTCTGCAGTAAACCAGGGTGCTTCTTTACTGGAGGAATTCAGGTACAAAACAATACAGGCGAGGCATTGGTCTGGCTTTTTCAGTCTCCTCCCTGGTAGAAGAAGGGTTTGATGCTGAGGAAAGGCGTGAGCTAGCTGTCCCTCTTTCTCTTCAGAAGGCTGGTACCCTGGTCTAAGGCTGGTGATCCAGGGTCTGTGGCAGCGTATCCCCGTCTCAGCGTCTTCTGGTCACTCATGGAGGCTGGCATGAGTCTCCCCTCCAAGCACTGTTCCCTAACTGTAGAACAATAGGGGCTCTGACTGCTATCCTTATATACAGTTTTTGCTAGACTAGAACCTCCTAGTGGGAGGTGTGGAGTGGAGAAACTCAGCACAAACAGATACATTGTTTCAGCTCCCGTCTGGTATAGACTTACATTAGAGCTTCAATGATACTCAATGGCAATGACACAGCAGGTTTTACAGACAAAACAAGTTTCCAGACATAACAACATAGCTAAAACCAGACATTTAAAAGGTCAGGCTGTCTGCTTTTTGGTGGTGAACAAGTCTGTGTTTTTCCCTCCAAAACATGGTCTTCTTTAAACCCTATAGCAGCTGTGGCAAATTACCAGCTTCTCAATCAAAGCCCTAACAGTCTCTCAGTATTCATTAACCCTTTCCACAGAGCTATGTAAATACAGCAATAATGAACAGGATATATATCACATCATATATATATATATACAGGGTGGGCCATTTATATGGATACACCTTAATAAAATGGGAATGGTTGGTGATATTAACTTCCTGTTTGTGGCACATTATTATATGTGAGGGGGGAAACTTTTCAAGATGGGTGGTGACCATGGCGGCCATTTTGAAGTCGGCCATTTTGAATCCAACTTTTGTTTTTTCAATAGGAAGAGGGTCATTTGACACATCAAACTTATTGGGAATTTCACAAGAAAAACAATGGTGTGCTTGGTTTTAACGTAACTTTATTGTTTCATGAGTTATTTACAAGTTTCTGAGCACTTACAAAATGTGTTCAATGTGCTGCCCATTGTGTTGGATTGTCAATGCAACCCTTTTTTCCCACTCTTCACACACTGATAGCAACATCGCAGGAGAAATGCTAGCACAGGCTTCCAGTATCCGTAGTTTCAGGTGCTGCACATCTCGTATCATCTGAAGGCAATTGTCTATGCTGTGAAGATACGAGATGTGCAGCACCTGAAACTACGGATACTGGAAGCCTGTGCTAGCATTTCTCCTGCGGTGTTGCTATCAGTGTGTGAAGAGTGGGAGAAGAGGGTTGCATTGACAATCCAACACAATGGGCAGCACATTGAACACATTTTGTAAGTGGTCAGAAACTTGTAAATAACTCATGAAACAATAAAGTTACGTTAAAAACCAAGCACACCATTGTTTTTCTTGTGAAATTCCCAATAAGTTTGATGTGTCAAATGACCCTCTTCCTATTGAAAAAACAAAAGTTGGATTCAAAATGGCTGACTTCAAAATGGCCGCCATGGTCACCACCCATCTTGAAAAGTTTCCCCCCTCACATATACTAATGTGCCACAAACAGGAAGTTAATATCACTAACCATTCCCATTTTATTAAGGTGTATCCATATAAATGGCCCACCCTGTATATCTAATGCAGTTACACAGTATTAAACAGTGCAAGTTAACCCTTTTAGTTGAAATTAAGTAAGAAGGTTTAACTTTGCATAGGGGAAATAGGCAAATGTCCAAATGTCAAAGTTCTCCCTGCTCCAAGGCACTACATATCCACCACCACTTCTAAATGTAAGAACGCTTCTTAGCTGTGTTAGATTTATACCTTTTTCTACGCCTAAAACAGACGAAGAAAATGGTGAATGAGACGGCCACGCCAAGCCCGCAATTTTAGCACTGGCATTAGCTAGGCGAAGTCGCAGATAGCCACACAACTGCGCCTGAAATACTCCTTATTTTGGGGTATTTCAGTATAGTAAATGACCCCCATAGTATTCAGAAGACGGCATACTGATTATGTCACAAAAATGCCTTTTTTGGACTTAAGGTTACTGATTTCCATGAAGCTTCCATGGTGCTGAGATTGTGAGAATTATCTGGTAAACTGCTAATAGAAATACATTACTAGACAATTAGGGATTACCGGACCACCTCTGGTGCCAAGAAAGTGAGCATTAAAATCAGCCAAGGGTGATTATAACCAGGTGAGAAAACAAATCCTTTTTTCTAATTTGTTTTTATTTTCGGATTGTAGATTAATTTAAATTCTCTGAACATGATTATGGGGGCAGCCAACTTGCCTGAGCTGCTGTTTACATCATTTAGAGATCTGCTTTACAACAGACATATGGACAAAGGACCAATGGACAGAAGATGACTCATTGACTTCTACAGAGGAAGTTTTCTAGCCATGCTTTGTGGTCTGTGCAGAGCAGAGGCTATTGTGCAGGGAGGGGGAGTAGATAACCTGTGATCATCAACTAGCAATAGTAGAGACATTGACCGGCACTGCAACACTGTAACTCAAGAATATGCACAGCAACCAACTCCCACCACATTCACCTGGACCTTGAGTGAGTGCACAAAACTATTTTCTATTTTTACCTATAAAGAGGTTTCATCTTTCATTGTGAGGGCTCATTTACACGATAATATGAATGGGTCAGCATCCGTTCCGCAATTTTGCCGAATGGGTGCGGACCCATTCATTTAAATAGGGCCGCAAAAGATCTGGACACCATGTGCTGTCCGCATCTGTTGCACCGTTCCATGGCCCCGCAAAAAAGATAGAGCATGTCCTATTCTTGTCCATTTTGTGGACAAGAATAGGCATTTCTATAAACTGCAAAACACTGTGCGGTCGTCTGAATGAGAACTTATCCTGCCTGTAATAATAATCAGATGACTACTGAAATGTGATCTATACAGAACAGGACATTCCATTATTATGATTAGTGGCCAGAACAAAAATGGCAGCCATATGTATGGGCATCTTGGATTCTACATTGCTGCAACTAGTGACTCATTACTCCACGACTGCAATGTTGTCATGCATATGCATCCCTATGCAGGTGTAAGCATAGCAGAACACACGTTCATCTGACCTCTTAGCTCCATCCTGGTTGGAAAACGATTAGCAAATGGCCATTGCAACTAAGCTCAGGTAACCAGATATAGATTTTTTTTATGTTATCCAGGCCTTGAGTATGAACTGGGGCTGACGGGTAATACCGATCTTCGTACTTACGTTTGTTCGTCTGTTCTATTAGATGACAATTAGAGTTTTTTAAACATAGTAGGGGACATCAATTAAAGGGGTTGTCCCACAAAAAATATTCTACAGTTTTCAAACCAGCACCTGGATCTGAATACTTTTGTAATTGCATGTAATTAAAAATGTATTATGGCCAGTGAGTTATTCAATAAAATGTATCTGTATAGCGCCACCTGCTATTTGTTCTTTTTCTTATTTCTTTGTCTGGCTCACTGAGATGGCCGCACATGCTCAGTGTCATCTTTCAAATGCCTCCTGAGCTGTGATAGGGAGAATAAGGAAACGCCCCCTGAGCTGTGATAGGGAGAATAAGGAAACGCCCCCTGAGCTGTGATAGGGAGAATAAGGAAACGCCCCCTGAGCTGTCAGCTTGATATAAATCAGAGCAATGAATGGGGAGATCTCTGAAACCATGTGAGATACAGAGCTCGTTCTAGCTTTGTTAGAATGAGATTGTCATGTTCTATATGATTTGATTAATGTTTTACATTTATCATCGGTGAAACCCTATAATCTGCATTTAATTAATTAGGTGCATCTAACTCCAGAGCAGGAGGATCAACACTGGCCTATGGGAATGCCAGTCTTGATAAATCTCCCCAAGGACTGGAGCATTGTCTGCAGGAACAATACTTCTGTCATCACAAAGGCTTCTCTATGTTATATAGATACTGTATATGGATGCTCATTCCAATACATTGCATGTCTACTTGTCATGGAAGTTTAAAGGGGTTCTCCAGGAATTATTTTAAACGGCTACCAGCAACCTGTCCTAGAATGTGAGCAGAACTAGTTGCCTTCACTTTCAGAGCTGCCTACGGGGTGAGAGGACAGGGCTTTACTACACACAACACTCTGGTACTTGCATATACTACATATCGTTGATTTTCCTGTCGGACTGGTCAGCCATGGTGACATATTGTAGGCAGGATCACATCATTCCCATCTATTGTAGAGCAGTGTGGTGTGTAGTGAGGCCCACCCCCTCAGTACCCTAGGCAGCTCTGCTATTTGTGGCAACCAGTCCTGCTAACGTTCTAAGACAGGTTGATGGTGGCCATTTTAACTAATTCCCAGAGAACCCCATTAAGCAGGCAGCAAAGTAAGGTTGCCATTTAATAGGATTCGTCTATAACTCGCATCTCTGCACATTTTTTTTTAATTCTTACTTACCGCAGTTTTACTTACCGCAGTCTTAATCCCTGACAGACAGCATTGCACCAAAACCCCTATCTTCCCTGACTTATTTTGCCTCTCTGTTTACAGCTCGGAACTCATTCAAGACCTGATTAGTTTCTATTGATTCTGTCATAAAAAAAAAATAAAGTCAATAGTTTTTTCTTTGTACTCCTCTTCATACCAACCATATAAATCCCATTGTCGCATTCAAAGTATAATTATCTGTCTTTCAATACAGCCGATAACGTTTGGTAATACCTTTAACTTACAGATTTTTAGAACTTTCAAGAATGTTCAATGTCTTCTTAAAACTATTTGAGACAAATGTGAGGGAAAGAACTTTTCTCTTCAGTGTCTGCAGAATGTCTCGAAAGGAAAAAATACTTTACTCTGGGCTTAAATAGCCTTACAGTCAATCCTCTATGTGTGAACCAGATATGTCGAGACTGCTTTGCCCTGTCGATGCCCAAGGTTTCATCCAACAATGCAGGATAGTGATTAATACCAAAATTGGAATCATCATCCTCATCAGACAGGTGTATGATAAGTAGGATAGCTTGAGGGCCCATTAATTTATATGGAAACAGGCTGTGCCTACTTGGCCAACTTCATGTGACCCCTTCTTTTTCATAAAGAAGAGATCCTGGGGACAGGAACCTCTTCAGATGACCTGTCTATGGGCAAAATTTTTGGTCATTATTGTGGAACAAACCCTTTAACCCCTTAAGGACACATGACATGTGTGACATGTCATGATTCCCTTTTATTCCAGAAGTTTGGTCCTTAAGGGGTTAAGGAATTAAAGCCTGATCCCCCCTTTGTTAAGGGTACAGCCACATATGGCGTATTTTACTTCTAAATATCCACCACAGAATTTGCTGTGGATCCGCAGCTCAATCTATATCAAGTCTGTGGCAAAATCCACAAAAGTTACACGAAGATATTGCTATGGGTTTGGGTATGAATTTATCTCTGCATGGAAAAGTGTGTAAATAGCCACAAAAATCCACTGCATAAATAGGCATATTTAGAATCCATTGAGGAATGTTTCCAAAGAGTGTGGATGCAGTTTTTTTAATTTTCTGCCACTGGAAATGCTGCATATTTTCCACAAACAATTCCCTTGCGAATAATCCACAGCGTATATATGCCAAGTCTGGTTATATCCTAATAGTTTAAACCTTCAAGACCAGCACTACATTTCTTCTTTATGTTCTTCTTCAGCATTCTTCTATCACCAGGCATGACCTTCCCACTCCGTCTGTATTATGAGCAGGTCTAGCTTTACTGCTTAGAATAAATTCTGATGACCACATATATTGGGGGAGATTTTCTGTAGTAAGTAAAAAGTACTTTGCCATAAAGCCCAGATTGGCGGAGTGCTGCAGTGATGTTTGATCTTTTGGAAATGTATCCCATCTGCACACAGGAACGTTGGAGCTCAGCCAGATTGACCATTGGGTTCTTGGTCACTTCTATTACCAATGCCCTTCTTCCTAAATTACTTAGTTTGGTGGGGCAGAAGAAGATTCCTGGTTGCTCCAAGTTTCTTCCATTTAAGAATTAGGAGAGCTATTGTGCTCTGGGGAACTTTAAGTCTAGCAGAATTTTTTTTTTTACCCCCATCCATCTGTGCCTCCATATAATCCTATCTCTGAGCTCTACAGGCTGTTTTTTCCTTCTCATGTTTTTTTTTATGCTCTGATATGCATTGTCAGTGGTAAGACCTTCTATAGACAGGGCTGTGTCTTTCCAAATCATGTCGAATCAATTGACTTTACCACAGGTAACTGCAATCAAGGTATAGAAACATCTCAAAGATTGTCAAGAGAAATGGGAGGCCCCCAGAGCTAAATTTCAAGTATCATAGCAAAGGGTCTAAATACTTACAGTGTCCATGTGGAATTTTAGTTTTTCCTTTTTTAAAAATTAGCAAGCATTTCTAAAATTCTGTTTTCTCTTCCTCTTTATGTTGAGTGCAGATTGATGGGGGAAGACTTCAAAACAAAATGTGAAAAAAAATAAAAGGATCTGAAGACTTTCTGAATGCATAGTATGTAGTTTAATTGAAGAGGGCTGTGCCCATTAGCAATCCCTTCTATAACAGCCAGACTTAAGCCTCATGCGGATGTCCGTGGAACACAGTCCGTGAGATACCGGACTCGCATTGCAGAAGCGCACAGCGTCATTGGTTGCTATGACGCCGCACGCTCCTGCAATGCCAGTCTGGTATCTCACGGACCGTGTTCCACGGACGTCTGCATGAGGCTTTAGGCTAGGGTCACATGGTAAATGTTGCAAAAAGTCTGACTTTGATTTTTTTTTTATCATCTGTACATTTGATGGAGTCCAACAGATGTCACACAGCCTGGGTGGTCAAAGGAGGGACCTGGACCTACATATCAAGCATTTATGCCATTTCCTGAGTCTATGCTAAACATATTTAGTATGGGAATACCCCTTAAGCACAGAGCATTAGGCAGTAGACTGAACAACCATTCAGATGTATAACCCATGTATTTCAATTCTTATATTTTTTCTCATAAATTTTCACTCTTCTTCTGTTTCTGAAACTTCTGCATTGTCAGCACAGGGCTTCCATGTACGAACTGATACCATCACGCCGGCTGGCTATTCTCCAGCTTTATGAAAAATGATTATATGCAGAATATAAGTCAATGGAGGACTGCTTGGGAAGGTTAAAGTGATTCACGACCTTGTGACCTTGATGTCTCATCTTCTCTACCTAAGAAACCACAAGTTATTCTCCCTATGACTTCAACTCCAGCCGTATAAAATTAATGTAAGTAAATACATTAAAAAATGTGAATTCACAAACTCCACTACATACAGTATGTATGAAAATGAAAAAAATCTAATTTTGATGTAAAAAAAAACATAAACACACATACTGTAATAACACATCATCTACCAGCTCATCATACATTTGTTCCATTGTGTTTTTCTTAAATTATAATGAGTCTGTAGCTGAAGATTCTCATTATGCTAATCCAGATTCCTTCAGGAAAATCCAAGATAAAACCTGGAACTGACAAAACCTATTTGTGGCAAAAAAAAAAAAAAAAAGCAGATGCTGTTCTCACATCTGAACCTCACTGAAACTTAGTTCTGTAATAAAAAAGAAACCTCTTTCTTCTCAATCTTCTGAGCTCCTGCTTATTAGATATGCAAACCTCGTTCTCATATAATTTGCCCAGTTTGCAAAGACAAACAGAGAACTTGAGATTATTAGCAAAAAAAAAAAAAGAGATATGGTCTAGGAAAAATAATTAAAGCATTTGTCAGTTCATTGCGTTCTTCCCACATATGGAAATGCCACCACGATCTTATCACCCAAATAACATGTTCTGCAGCGATAATAACACATGTCCTGATATATTCATTACTGATGAAGAGAACATTATGGAATTATTACATCAACTGGATTTTACTGTTCTTTACAGGCATTTAGTACAAAAAAAATTAAAATTAAAACAAGCCAAAAACTATAGACTTGCTTCTGGCTTGGTAGTCTACAGCTAAACAACTAAAACTTGGCCTTAATAAAAACCAATGGTCAACCAAGTTGAACTGAGACTGTATGGAAATCCCACATCTAAAATATAAATTTTAATTCTATGACTTATATCAAATCTCTGTACTAACTCCATGTTTTAATTGGGCCCCCAGTAGAAGTGTATGGGACCCTACTCACCTCCATATACCATCCACATTATACTGAGTCAAATTATTTTGAGCCATGTTACATTGGATGTTGTATTACAGAGATATTTTCCTGGAGAAACATTGACCCTAACGTGATTGCGCCAAGAGTTCGGTGTAAAATTTGGTGCCAAAATTTGCCACATTGTTGGTGCATGATGTTGGGTCACATTTTAGACCAATTTATGAAACACATGCACAAAAATTAATAACACACTATGCCTCACTCCATAAGGTAAATGGCTTAGCGGGAATGACATGTGAATTGGCAGAAAGGGGCATGGCTTCTGATGCAACATGTGGCAAATTTGTGTAAGTCACATCAGACGAAAGTGTCTAGCCATGCACCAGATCCCCTTTAAAAGGTCTCCTTACACTCAGGGGGATGTAACGGGGCATCTCCTGTGTGTAGATGAAAAAAGGCTTCACTGTTGACATAAATCATAGACATACTTTTTCAACTGGAAGACCGTGATTAACAACCTCCATTTGTTAGACTACGAGTGGGTTATTTGTCATTACAAGTCTCCACTTCTAAATGGGTACAATGACAAAGCACCATATTTATTAAATAGCAAATCTTTTATAGACACTAGAAAATCAAGACTGAATTGTAAAAATGTGCTGCGGTGGCGGTCTGTGCCAGTCTCTACTCTGCCCGCTTAATACTGTGTTCTGTAGATAGAGGTTATATAATAATATACTAATATGTACAATATAATAAACCTCAAAGAGGTGTTCCAGCTTTCAAGCACTTTTGGGCAGACCTCTCTGTTGGACTTATGGAGGGAAATATACATACGTGCTCCCTGTCGCCCGGTGCCGGCTCCTTAGAACCACACTTACTGGTTTACTGGGTCATGTGCTGGTTGTGGAACGTCTCACCGCTACGGGCACTCTTTGACTGCATTGGCACACGTGACCTCTGGAAGTTTACAAGCGGGGATAGGAGCGTGGTAATTGAAGCAGTGGACCAAAGGAGCTGGAACCAAGTGGCAGGAAGCAGGTAAGTATGCCTCTCTCCACAGGTCTGGCTGGGAGGGGTGCGGCTGCCCGAAAATGTTTGAAAGTTGGACAACCCCTTTGATGTGTGCTTTGTGGCATTCTCATGTATTACAGAAAGGGTTTAGGGGGAGCTAAACCTTTGTACCAACACTAATAAACTTACCTTTCCAGCAAAGTCATCCTCTCGACCTACAACGTCTTGGGTGGGCAGAATGGAAGGTGGCACAATGGAAGGTATCTACAGACATCTGGCCAATCTAAGGTTTTTTAATTGTAGGTTAGGTTCTGCCTTACCTACATTACCTGACCTTGACTTGCCTGACTACACTTTTTGATTACTTCGCCGTACTGCATCACTTGTGAATCTAACCATCATTACTGATCCCATCTATTCTGGCTACGACTACCTACATTATCACTGTCAGTATTTTATCTGCATTCAGTGATATTTTTCTGCATTAACTTGCAGTATCGTTACCTTTAGCAACCAATCTGACTAGCTTACAGCACAAAATTTCCAGGTCCAACTGAGACCCAACACCTTAACCCAAAAAATTCTTTGCAACTTGCTGTCGCGCAACTGTTTCAGAGATGTGATTTTGCAGTGAAAACAGCCAAGTCGCAGGTGAGTCGTGTGCCGTGTGCGACTTACTTTACAGTCAATGGAGAAAAAGTTATGTGTGACCTGTAATGTCGCACCGTGTCACAGCGACACCATTGACAAACATTGCATAAAATGTTGCATAACTTTCTTGTCGCGCGAAACATTTCACTAACCAGGAAACAGATGAAAGAAGACCTAAAGACCCAAAGCTAGAGATGAGAAAATTTCTTACAATTCGATTTTGATCCCAATAAGTTCTACTTGAATCAAAAGTGGTCTGATTGCCTGTAAAACTTGCTGTCTGTCTCTCTAATTCTCTCTCTTTCTCCCTTCTCCTTCCTTGATTTTTCCAAATTGAGTTACAAATTTCAAATTAGTTTTAATCTGATTTAAAAAAAGAAAAAAGTGAAACTCTCAGAGCCAAAACCATATGCACATCTCATGTTCACACCAACTTTGCGGTGTATTCAGACATAGCAGAGGCAGGGCTGAATTAAAAGAGGTATTCCTGACTCAGACATTGATGACATATCGCTAGGATATGCCTTCAATATAAGATAGGGGCTGGTCCCACCTCTAGGATCCGCTCCTATCTCCACAACGGGCCACCCAAAGTTAAGTAAAGCGTGCGGAGCAAGCGCGACCACCCTTCATTCACCATTAAAAGAGTTTCAAAAATAGTGCTGGCCAGGCTATTTCCAGTAGTCCCATACTGGTGAATAGAGGGGTGCATGCACTGCCACCCTCCATTCACCACTATGAGAGTTCAAAAAAAAAGCCGAGTGCTGGCTCAGCTATTTTCTCATTTCCCATAGAATCGAAAGGAGAGCATGTTGTGCTTGCACACCTCACTTTGGGAGCCCCGTTCTGAAAACAGGAGAAGGTCCCACAGGTGGTATCCACACCTTTCAGATGTTTATGGCATGTCCTAACGATATGCCTTCAATATCTGAGATGTCTTGTACCATAATGACTCAATATGCTATCAAAATGTTATAAGATTAAAGGGGTATTCCCATCTCAGTCAACAGGGGCATATTGCTAGGATATGCCCCCATTGTCTGATCGGTGCGGTTCCCACCTCTGGTACCCACACCTACATTGAGAATGGATCCTTGAAAGTGGTGGAGGGTGCACTGCGCATGCACAGCTGCCCTTAATTCATTTCTATGGGGCCGCCGTAAATAGCGAATGGGAGTGCACCGGAGAGCACTTGGAGGTGGCTGGACCCAGGGTCCTCCAGCTCCGTTCTCGGTGTGTCCTAGAGGTGGGACCCGCACCTATCAGACAATGGGGGCATATCCTAGCGATATACCTCCATTGTCTGAGATAGGAATTCTTCTTCAGGTCACCCGCAGTCCATTGGTAACACTTCCTTATGTCCAGCATAACTTGATTTTCCTTGCCCCCCTTTGCAAAATCATTTTTTGGGCCCCCACCAACTTTTTGCTATTTATAATACTTGTATATTTCTATAGGGTAGACACCAGGACCCGGGCGCCACTGCAACTGCTGCACCCCCTACTGCCATGCCCCTGTTCATATTATGAAGAACTGCACACAAAAAAAAATCTCAACTCTGCTAGATCTTCACATGAACAGCCATGTAATGCCATTTTTCATCAGTTAATAGGAGAAAAGTGCAGAAGGAAAGTAAAGTTTCAGGAAGGCTTGTAAAATAGATAAAAATACTCTTACATTATCGGAAGGATAGAGACGCACAAATAATAACGGAGCTCGCTGTCGATTGCGACCATTTCCTTTCCAGCGTCTCTTCCGCTTAATGATTAATGAGAGGAGCAGGAATTCCATATCTACGCAATAACCTTGACCAGAGAGAAAACATATAGTGCTTGTTGCTACATTTTCCGTCTGCACCATAATGATATAAGCAATATTTCTGTCTAAAAGCATTTCAGTGGAAAAGCACTATGTAAGCAGCAGTCTGTTCTGTGATCCCTGTCTCCACAATCATCTCCATCTGCCAGAGCAGCACAAACTCCATCTCTCGCCTCTATAGCAGCGTACGTTGCACATGGCAGCGCTGGGGGCTGATCTATCTAACGTCAGGACAACACAAAGGGCCTGAAAATTATCACCGAGCACAATGCCCGAGCTTCCATTTCCAGCACTGCAGCTTCAATGCTATCTAATAACTGATGGAACATCTTTCTGCAGCTTCAGCAATGAAACGCATAGGGAATCGATGAAGAGAAATTAGTTGCAAGCCAGACAGGCAATAAGGCACTTTTTCCGTATGATTCATTGGGCCGACAGGTGCGAATTGCTGATGTTTATCGCTCCTTATCTCCCATTTCTCTGCATGCAAAGTTTTTCGATGTTAGCATTATACTTAACCAGAGCGCGAAGTTATAGATTCTAATTCATGCGGCAGAAACAGAACAAAATTCTTAGCTTATTGAACCCCTTAAAGGGGTTGAACACTCCTCCGCTATTGATGGCATATTCTCAGGATGGGCCATCAATATCTGATCGCTGGGGGTCCAACACCTCTTCCACTGCCGATCAGCAGTTCTAGAGCAGCTGCAGTGGCAGACGTTGGTGCAGAAACGGTAAAACTCCGCCCCCTGTGCAGTGGGTGGAGCTTGTAACTGCAGTACTGCTTCCATAAGCAACGCTGCACTAAGCAGCTACGTCCACCACACAATGAACAGAGCTTTGTACAAAAAGGAGTGCTAACCATGTTACATCCGTAGCTCCGGTGACGACTTCTGGCGTCAGAGCTACTCTGAAACAGCTGATCGGTGGGGGGTACAGGGTGATGAACCCTCCCCAATCAGGATACTGATGGCCTATCTTGAGTATAGACCATCAATAGTGAAGGAGTGGACAAAACCATCTTTACACTTCAAGGGAAAATGTCTACTTGACATTAAATTGATCACATAAGTCAATTACAAAAATTTTGGATTTCCCCCCTTTACTGGCAGAAAGTGTTAATGCATTGGAGTCTATGAGAGAAGCAACCGAATGATTGCTTTTTATAGTTCCCTTAAAAAAAAGTGTAAAAAAAAATATAAAAAATATTAAAATTCAAATCACCCTCCCTTATCTCCAAAATTCAAATAAAAGTACATGAGCAATTAAAAAAATAAACATAATGGGTATCGCCAAGTGTGAAAATGCTCATGCTATGAAAATATAAAAGTATTTATCGCATACGGCAAACAGCGAAACGAAAAAAATAAATCAAAATGGCCAATTTGTCATTTTTGGCCGCTTCACCTTCCACAATTTTTTTTTAATAAAAACTGATCAAAAAGTCATACACACCCCAAAAATGAAATCAATGAAAAGTACAGATCACTTTGCAAAAAATGAGCACTCACACAGCTCTGTACACATAAAAATTAAAAAGTTATAGGGGTAAGAATATGGTGGCGCAAAGAAAAAAATAGTTTTTTGCTAAGTTTTTTTTTTTTCAGCATTAAAACACAAGATAAGGCCTCATGCACACGACCATTGTTTGGGTCCGCATTCCGAGCCGCCGTTTCACTTCAATGGGGCCGCAAAAGATGCAGACAGCACTCTGTGTGCTGTCCGCATCCGTGGCTCCGTTCCGCGGCCCCGCAAATAAAATATAACATGTCCTATTCGTGTTCGCGTTTTGCGGACAAGAATAGGCATTTATATTGCCGGCGCCCGTTCCGTTCCACAAATTTCGAAAGGCAACACAGGCGGCTTTCGTTTTTTACGGATCCGCGGTTTGCGGACCTCAAAAATCGGCACAGTCGTGTGCATGAAGCCTAAATTGTACATACAGTATATGGTATCGTTGTAATCATACTGACCGAGAGAATGAAAGTAACTCAGTTTTACTGCATAGAAAATGCTGTAAAAACAAAACCCATAAAACTGTGACGGAATTGTGTCTTTTTATAATTCCACCCTATTTGGATTTTTTTTCCCGCTTCTCACTACATTGTATGCAACTGTAAATGGTGCCATTAGAAAGTACTTGCCCCGCAAAAAACAAGCCCTCACATAGCTATCTGAATGGAAAAATAAAAAAGTTACGGCTTAGGGATGGCTGGGAGTAAAAAATGAAAAAAATTGAAAGTTTCCCAGTCATTATAGGGTTAAAGAAAGTGACCTAGCGTTTTGCTAAGGGGATCTGTCACTAGTCTATACTACACTTAGATAGGGCTCCAAAAAACTGGTGGCAGATTAACATGTAAAAAAAAGTCTGACCTTTAGAAGATTAGTTAAGGTTAAAGCTTCCTATAATAATATAATTACAATAATTGATTGTCAGTTAACCACTAAAGCACCAGAACGCTGCAGGAATATTAGAAATTGTAATAACCATGATTTATGTTATATCAACATCTATAGTATTAATTGCCAAAAACTACACGGAGGACAACTATCATTAAAGGGGTTTTACGAGAATTTATATCCTCTGGATAGGTCATCAGTATCTGATCCATGGGGGTATGACATCCAGGACGCCCGTCGATCAGCTGTTTGAGAAGGCACCGGAACTCAAAGTAGTGCCGCGGCCTTCTCACAGCTTTCCCTAGGGCCTAGGCCATGTAACGTCAAGTTCATCAGTCACATGGCCTAGAAGCTCAGCCCCGTAGAAGTGAATAAGACTGAGCTGCAATACCAAGCACGGCCACTATACAATGTACGGCGCTGTGCTTGGTGAGCTAAGAGAAGGCCGTGGCGCTCAGAGGAGTGCCTGTGCCCTCCCAAACAGCTGATCGGCAGGGGTCTCGGGTGTCGGATGGCCACCGATCAGATACTGATGACCTATCCAGACGATAAGTCATCAGTAAAAAAAAATAAAAAATCGGAAAACCCTTTTAACCCTGAAACCATCCCTTGGAAAAACCATATGATGTGATATATGTAGAAAGTCTGTATATCCAGCAACATTAGACTACGTAAGTCTGTATATCCAGCAAAATCGGAAAACCCTTTTAACCCTGAAACCATCCCTTGGAAAAACCATATGATGTGATATATGTAGAAAGTCTGTATATCCAGCAACATTTTTCACTGGCACCAATTCACTAAGCCCCCCCTTCCCCTATAAATCCTGTGTTTGTCTCTGTATTCATATATTTTTTATAAGTTATGTCTTGTCTCCTGCTCCTCAGAGACAGGCCGCTTCTTCCGTCTTCCAAGTAAGGCTAGTTTCAATTCTGTGGCAGAAATTCCAGCGGGTTTTTCCAGTGGAGAACTCTCCCGATCCGGCATTGCCAGATCTGGCAAAAATGCAGAGAATTGGCCGGACAGAAGCTACGGCACACTGTGGTTTGTATCCAGCCGGATATTAGAATCACAGATGAGCAGCGTCTTTGTTAGCAGTTTTTTGTTTTTTTTTCAAAGGGCAATTTAAGAGGGACACTTTCCCTGACAGTGCTGAGAACTTAATGTCGACCGAAACAATTTCATGGTGAAAAATTAACCTGATTATATTATATATATGAAAAAAAAGTGTATGGAACATCTGCAGAAATTTTCAACATTTGAATCGCGGTGATTGGAATAATTTGTTATCCCTGTCACGGTGATAAATATTAATTTGCATTTTGAATATTTTGCTGTGTATCTATAATGAAGGCAGCACTGTTAGCATGGCGGGGATGACAGCCTATCCTAATTATGATCAGTGCTTTCAAAAGCCCAGACAGCTCTTTGCAGGCGGTGCGATCCTTTTATGCTGCAGTTTAAAGGTAGTTTGGCTCTTAATTAATGGGGAATTTTGTAGCTCATGTAGCATTTAGAGAGGAACATGTGCGCTAAGTGCATAAAGATCTGTTATAAGCCATGAATAGAGATGCGGCTGCTGTAGATGAATCGCATGAAGCATGTGCAACGGGCAAGACCGATGCTAGGGGGTCTCTTCTACAGGTGTTATGTGAGTTTTTTCAAGTTTTCGTGACGCCAGTTGCATTTCAGCAACGAGGGACTAAGTCCCCTATGTAGAAGGTGATGGTGGAAACCAGGTGTAGGAATGCCAGACTATAAGGGATGCCTAAAGTGTCCCTTTAGGTGCGGCTTTGCACTTGTCACGGTGCTCCTACCTGGATATCCAGAACCCTAAGATTTGCAGAATAAATTGAGTCCAGACTGGTATTGAAGTAATTAACAGCTTTACTTGAATAAACTTTCATCAGGAAACAATCTTCCAACGTTATCTTGGTCATCAGCAGATTTTGGTATAGGTTTTGGCTGGCAAACACAATCAGCTCTACTATACAATCTGTACTCTTTCACCTCTGCTATGCTGTAGGCTGCTACTTAGCTTTCTGTAGTCTGACTCTGTTTTTATCTTGATCTGTATCCTTGTCTTTATCTCTGTCTTTATTCAGGGAACCTTTACTCCTGACTCTGGAGGCATTCAGCTTAGACCTCCGGGCCCAGCAGAGCAGGCAGTGCTCTGCTGGCTAGAACACAGCCTTCCCCTTAAAGGGGTTAAGCTAAACTGTCTTCTGTAGGCTCGCCCAGGAGGGACGAGGGCCTGCTCCTGCCCCTTACAGGGGATAAACTAGACCAGTGATGGCGAACCTATGGCACGGGTGCCAGAGGCGGCACTCAGAGCCCTCTATGTGGGCACCCGCACCCAGGAAAAACTCTATGGCTTACCAATATGCTTTAGACTTTTCCTGCCATTCATCAGCACAGGACGAACTATGAACAGCACAGGCAGGGCACTGAATGTAGGCTATTAAGCTATTATAGCTATATGATAAAGTACATGAAAGATATACTATATTGGTATTCAGGTTAAATTGTCGTGTTGGCACTTTGCGATAAATAAGTGGGTATTTGGTTGAAGTTTGGGCACTCGGTCTCTAAAAGGTTCACCATCACTGGACTAGACTCTACAACCTTTCCCCTAGGAGTGGTAGGTTAGACTGACTCTAATTAACACCTTCCTCTCTAGAGAGGGCTGGAATGGATAGAAAGGTTCCACTCCAGTAAAACTATCTTTGCCAATACTGCCGCCATCTGCTGGTAAGCTAGGCACATTACACTTTAACATAACCTTTAAACAGAAATAGATATACACATTGTGCAGGATCTGGAATAAATATGTAAGATGATAAAGGATCAATCATAAGAGATAGTGATGGGGCAAAAAGAGTGGTAATGCCCCGTGTCCTGCATACCTACCACGTCATGGTGTAAGGGGATTACAACAGCAGAGCTATAATAACGTGTGGTTCTGAAAAGAACTTCTAGTTACACAAGATTTTAACCCCAAGGGCTTTCAGGTTAGCCTTTTCGTGGCTTCTGTTTATAATGAAACTATGTCAAATCCATTGAGTTTGACAGGGTTCGTCAGGGTTTTGGTATTTTTGGTAAGATTGAAGTCACTGACAAAAAACCCAGGCAGGCGCCATGAACTCAAGTGTGAACGTAGTCTAAGTTGTCTTAGGATAAAGTATGGTGGCATATTATAAGGAAATGATACCAATATCAGACCAGTTGTAACCTTTTGTTGATCTATAGAAGTACAGTTAAAAGGGTATTCCGATTATAAAAAGTTACCCTCTATCCACGGAAAGCTATTAGATTGGTGGGCGTGCTACCGCTGGGAACCCCATTGATCACAAGAAAGGGGGTCCTGCACTCCCTGAAGTGAACGGAGCAGCAGGTTGGGCATGCAAACTGCTACTCCATTCATCTATTAGGGGGTTCATCTATTTATCTACACTGCTCAAAAAAATAAAGGGAACACAAAAATAACACATCCTAGATCTGAGTTAATTAAATATTCTTCTGAAATACTTTGTTCTTTACATAGTTGAATGTGCTGACAACAAAATCACACAAAAATAAAGAAATGGAAATCAAATTTTTCAACCCATGGAGGTCTGGATTTGGAGTCACACTCAAAATTAAAGTGGAAAAACACACTACAGGCTGATCCAACTTTGATGTAATGTCCTTAAAACAAGTCAAAATGAGGCTCAGTTGTGTGTGTGGCCTCCACGTGCCTGTATGACCTCCCTACAATGCCTGTACATGCTCCTGATGAGGTGGCGGACGGTCTCCTGAGGGATCTCCTCCCAGACCTGGACTAAAGCATCTGCCAACTCCTGGACAGTCTGTGGTGCAACGTGATGTTGGTGGATAGAGCGAGACATGATGTCCCAGATGTGCTCAATTGGATTCAGGTCTGGGGAACGGGCGGGCCAGTCCATAGCATCAGTGCCTTCTTCTTGCAGGAACTGCTGACACACTCCAGCCACATGAGGTCTATCATTGTCTTGCATTAGGAGGAACCCAGGGCCAACCGCACCAGCATATGCTCTCACAAGGGGTCTGAGGATCTCATCTCGGTACCTAATGGCAGTCAGGCTACCTCTGGCGAGCACATGGAGGGCTGTGCGGCCCTCCAAAGAAATGCCACCCCACACCATTAATGACCCAATGCCAAACCGGTCATGCTGGAGGATGTTGCAGGCAGCAGAACGTTCTCCACGGCATCTCCAGACTCTGTCACGTCTGTCACATGTGCTCAGTGTGAACCTGCTTTCATCTGTGAAGAGCACAGGGCGCCAGTGGCGAATTTGCCAATATTGATGTTCTCTGGCAAATGCCAAACGTCCTGCACGGTGTTGGGCTGTAAGCACAACCCCCACCTGTGGACGTCGGGCCCTCATATCACCCTCATGGAGTCTGTTTCTGACCGTTTGAGCAGACACATGCACATTGGTGGCCTGCTGGAGGTCATTTTGCAGGGCTCTGGCAGTGCTCCTCCTGTTCCTCCTTGCACAAAGGCGGAGGTAGCGGTCCTGCTGCTGGGTTGTTGCCCTCCTACGGCCTCCTCCACGTCTCCTGATGTACTGGCCTGTCTCCTGGTAGCGCCTCCATGCTCTGGACACTACGCTGACAGACACAGCAAACCTTCTTGCCACAGCTCGCATTGATGTGCCATCTTGGATAAGCTGCACTACCTGAGCCACTTGTGTGGGTTGTAGACTCCGTCTCATGCTACCACTAGAGTGAAAGCACCGCCAGCATTCAAAAGTGACCAAAACATCAGCCAGGAAGCATAGGAACTGAGAAGTGGTCTGTGATCACCACCTGCAGAACCACTCCTTTATTGGGGGTGTCTTGCTAATTGCCTATAATTTCCACCTGTTGTCTATCCCATTTGCACAACAGCATGTGAAATTGATTGTCACTCAGTGTTGCTTCCTAAGTGGACAGTTTGATTTCACAGAAGTGTGATTGACTCGGAGTTACATTGTGTTGTTTAAGTGTTCCCTGTATTTTTTTGAGCAGTGTATATAGCTGAGCCTATCTCTGGAACTCCTGGAGAGATTAATGGAGCGGCGGTGCGCATGCTCGGCCTGCTGCTCAGTTCATTTCAGGGGCTCCAAGGGGATTGGGATCTCCATTGTTATGATCAGTGAAGGTTCCAGCAGTAGGACTCCCACCATATTCTAGTTATCCCCAATCCTGTGGCTAGGGAATAACTTGTAACAACTGGAAAAACCATTCATGACTTGTCTTCTATCAGCGCTGATAACCTTTATCCAGACAGCTGCATAGTTGGTCAATGACTGATCAGCAGCTCTGCAGTAGGTTCATCCATCACGCAGTGGACAGAGCTGATTACTGCAATGCAGCCCCCATTCATTTCAACAGAAGCAGTACTTCAGTAACCAGCACCGTCCACTGCGCAACAAATAAAGCTGTGTAGTTCCAGTCTCGAGTTCCGGAGCTACTGCCAAACAGCTGATCCACAGGGTTGTGGTGTGTCGGATGCCCACCGTTTAGACAGTGATAGCTCATTCTAAGCATAGGCCATCAATTGTAAAGGAGTGGACAATCCCTTTAAACTAAAGTGTCCACTTCTGAACCCAGCATGGTGATCACCAGGGTTGCCAACAATATTTTTTATTTTTTATGGACAACTTATCCTAAAATCCCAGATAGCCATCATTTTAGCTCAATATACTGATAGGGACCCATTAGCAGCATTTACTGTGAGATGTAAAATGATGATAATAACCACCAAAATGATCTAACCAAGTACCACCAGCCCCCAAAAAATTACGGACACCTATTTTTAAAGCATGTCCAGAAATTTTTGGATGGTTGGCGACCCTGGCGATCACCTGTTATTGAAAGGGTAGATTACAGCCACTTATACATCTTGCCTACAGCAGACAGTAAAGGGAAATGTAGTACTACATGCCAGCCATTATAGGAATGGCCAACCATATAATACACGATGACACCAGGGACGGCAGATCAAGAGCTTCTCTTTTTAATGGTTCTTCAAACTCTCTAATAGAAGGGTGACCCAGGAACCTCCCTTTATGTCTTCAATATATATTAGGGCATATAGAAAGGAGATTTTTAATGCAAAAACTGTAAAGTAAAAGTGAATTTATTGAACCGTAACCTTAAAGGGCTTTGGGGTTTGGACTACTATTACTTGTTAGAAGGGTCCCTTCACAATCAGATGATCGCAAAGTGTCCCTCTGCTAAGCCACCAACGATCAGCTGTAATCTGTAGGAAATCTTTCAATTATCCTGCAGTGCCCCCACAGGGGAAATGAAGCATTGCAACATTTCCATCCAAATCAATGGAGGCCAGGACAGGTCCTCCAGACTAGGAGATGCTCTCTGTCTGTAACTGCTCTATCTCTACACTAAGTCCCAGAGATGAGGATCCTAAACAGAGAACTTAGAATTCCCCACTTGATTGTGTGAAAATGGATTTCCTAAACTGAACATCCTCTTTACTGTATCCACGTTTCAGTAAACTATTTGCATATTTATAAAATATGTATAATGCATAATTGCCAGACGTCTCAAGATTGAAATATGGTTCTGATCATCCGGAAAATGCTGACTTCTTCCTTATGTAGGAAGCTGCTGCCGCTGCATCCTCAAGTGAGAGTTGTACGATGATGATCCTGTTAGTCCACAAAGGCTGCAGACGAACCGAGGAAGCCACAGTCTCCTGTTCATGAAGGACATCTACTGTCGGCTGAAACATTTTGCTTCCAGCACATCTGAATAGCAGGTACATGCAGTATGCAGTGGTTATAGACACACATGGTAATTCCTGCCTGCGTGAGTTTAGAAAGTCTCATCCACACACTGTGAAAAAAAATATCTACAGCATAAATTGACCTGAGGTGTGGAGCATATCTATTTATGCCATGGATATCTACTGTGGATTTCATCGTATGCAAAGCAGAGGGTGAAATTGATAGAAATTTTCTGCTTCAAAATCCATGACAAATCTGCATGTCACTTATTGTTTGGGATTTCCACGTTGATGGCCTATCCCCAGAATAGGCATCAATATCAAATTGAGAGGGTCCAACAACCCGCAACCCGGCCGATCAGCTATCACCATGTAGATCTGCAGCAATGCAGTTATTAGTTCCATCCACTACACAATGGATGACTTCCGACAACTGGAGCTACGAGGTAGCAGCTGATCAGCAGGGGTGCAGGTTGTAAGACCCCCACTGATCTGATATTGATGGCCTATCCTGAGGATAGACCACCAATATCAAAATCTTGGACAACCCGTTTAAGGCTTTGCAGTGTAGCTTCCCCTTGATGTGCAGTAAGCCGGATTGGGACTGATGCACGCTGGCGCAAAATTAATAGTTTTTAGTTTGTGACGCCAATTGCAATGTGCGCAGGTTATTGTATCAGGGCCCTTTAAGATGTAATAACTCACGTACCAGGTGAGGAATGCCAGAGGGGGGTAATGTCTCTGTGTAATAGGTATTGTGTCAACGGTGTCTCCTACCTTGGTATGGCTGGACTCCTCGATCCTGGCTCACTTGCAATAAAATGAGTGTTGTTAATAGGAGCAACTAAGGAATGAATGAGATCCAAACAGGTTATATGATCCAACTTGTCTTTACTTAATGGGTGCAGCATAAATCCATATGAGTACAGCAACAGTCCTTAGGTCCCAGCAGGTATTGGCAATGTATGGCAGGGGTTAATGCCTCTTCTGCTCCTATACTATAGGCCTGGAGAATCTGGCAGGTATTTATCTTCTGCTCTGTCTTCTGCTTGATATGGGCCTGACTAGCTGAGAGGAATTTGGCTTCTCCTGGTCTCTGGATATGTACTCACAGCTTGGCTCACAGGGAATGATTCTTCCTGGAGGCTGGAGATGGCTGCTTTTCTTGTCAACCAGCTGAGGCTGATGGCTCAGGCTGGGAAGAGTGATCTTGGCCTCAGCCGAGGCTCGATCCTGTCTTGGAATCCCTGTTTCTGGGAGCTCCTACTAACACAGCCTTCCCCTAGTCGGGGTGGCTGGTACACTAACTAGAACTTTCTTTCCTCCCCATGAGGCAGGATGTGGGAACATTCCACACCTCCTCAAAGAGGGGGGGAGCTAGATTGGAATGTATTATTCCAGTCTAGATATGCTAAACTGAACTAAACACATTGCTGCCACCTGCTGGTGTACATGGAAAATTACAGCAATAATATGAAACAGGCATAAAAAATACATATAATGGAAAATGCAATGTTAGACTACACAAGATGACAATGCATATGCACCTGACATGTTGTAGCAGGGTGAAAGAGTTTAGTGACATACTCCAGGATGTTACAGATGTACCTCTATTCTAAGAATTGATTGATAGAATAGATGCATCTAGTGTTCGTTGTCACCTCCAAGCTTTTTCCACGACCCTCAGTCCAATTTCAAACACCCTTGTTTTCAGTTCCTCTGGAGAGGGGAGTCCTGTACTAATTTTCACCCGGCAGCAAAAAGTATGAGCCGAATCAGGATTGACCCCCCTCTCTACAAGGAACCTTTGGCAATCACATGGTCTTTCTCTATGGTACTGTATGTACACCCTTGAGTGCAGTCCTTTTTACAATGTGTGCAGAGTTAGTCTTTCATATTTACTATGGTGAGGGAACCCTCTCAAATTAAAGTCTGAAATACTGATAATAGCTGTTTTAAAGTAATTTGTTTGTTGCTGTTTCTAACCTGGATAGAATCAGCCTCCTTCTCCCTCTGGCAGCTGATGATATAGTCCCTTCTCACTTCCCCGCAGAAGTATTCTCAGCTGTACTGTCATACCACTACTCTGTAGTGAACAGAGAATCCCTATGCAGAAACCTGGCTGTGGGCAGAGTAACTGAGCATGTCCATTACGCGGACACATACTCTTTGAACACCAGGTGGCGCCATACTATTTTATAACTCTTATTTTTTTTAAATGTATGTAAATGGAAAAATTGTTAACATTTTCATTGTTTTATGCTATTTAGTGGTGCGTGTACCCTTTTAGGTTTTAGATTAGGCAGGACTGCGGACATCATTTTTTGCCCCCAGGGAGCAATACCCTGCTAAGCCTTTGAGCAAAAAGTGGGGCATTCTATCTAATTTCCCACAGTTGGTCTATTTTGCAGCACTTCCCTGAACCGCAGACTATATGCTACTGAGTAATTTACCCACACCTTTATTGCACTCCCTGAGACTAAAACCCACTTGTCATCTATTCCATTACCCCACTATTCCTAAACCAGCCAAAGAGTTATTAGTCTCACCTTTTCTTCTGCCCTCTCACCTGGCCACTTCTGCTGAACTAAACTCTCAAACCTTCTCATCTAAACATGGTCAGCCACCTCTTGCTATATCCTACTCTCACTTGCTATCCCTCTCTCTACTTCTCCTTACCGTTGGAGACATATCTCCTGATCCTGGACCCCCTTGTCTAATCCCCACCATTCTATCTTCCATCTATCGCAGAGCCCCTGCCACTATCCTCTTACCCTTTCACCTGACCCCTGCTCTCTCTATCTGGAGCATCCATTTGCAACAAACTTTCTTACATCCACGACCTCTTAATTTCCCAGAAACTTACATTCCTTGGCCTCATAGAAACACCACTGATACCGACTGACACAGCCTCCCCTGTCGCACTATCCTATGTGAAACTTCAGTTTAGTCACACTCTCGGCCCAGACAGACATGGTGGTGGTGTCAACCTCCTCCTATCAGGTAACTGCTTCTTCAACCTATCTCCACCCTTTCACAATCTCCCCTCTTTCGAAGCCCACTTCGTCTGCATCTTCTCTCCCTCCAACCTCCAAATAGTCATTGTCTACAGTCCACCAGGCTCTATTATTGCCTTTTTTGACCAGTTTAATACCTAGCTTCTACATTTCCTCTAGACAGACATCCCCACTTTTATCATGGGAGACTTCAACATCCCTATTGACACACACAACTCGATTGCCTCCAAACTCCTATCTCTTACTGCCTCCCTTGGACTCACACAATGGTCCTCCACAGCCACCCACAGAGACGGACACATGCTAGACCTTGTCTTCCCCCGCCTCTATTCCCTATCTAATTTCTCTATCTTTCCTTTCCCCGTTTTAGACCACACTCTTCTTAAGTTCTCAACCACTGTCTCCTCAACTGCACCTCCAGTCCATAAACTAGCACACCCTCATAGAAACTTAAAACATCTCTATATTCCCACATTCTCTGACTCTCTCACCACTATCCGCCATATCTTCCCTTCATGACAAAGACACAGCCTCTCACACACATCAGAACCTGGCAGATCAATTGACAACCCTGGCACACTCACCAGACAAAAAAACTGAGACGAGCATCCAGAGGTGCAGAACAACGCTGGAAGAAAACCCATTCTAAAGAAGACTTCATCTCATACAAACAAGCTGTTCTGAAATTCAAGTCTGCACTCACCTCTTTTAAACAGGACTAATTTACTATTCTCATATCATCTCTTTCCTGCAACCACAAACAACTGTAATACCTTTAATTCTCTACTCTGTCCCCCAGCGCCCCCACCCACACCCCTCAGCTTAGCTGAAGACTTTGCCTCATATTTCAAAGATAAAATCGACAAAATCCGTGAAAGCTTCAAACTACCCACGCTGCCCCCCTACTCAGCCTCTATAAAAGCTGGATCACGTGTAGCACTGCCCATCAGCTCTGAGAATTGCAGAGACAGGAAGCGGGCAGCTGAAGTGACGGAAAGTGTGGCTATTTATACTGTGGGTGACCTATAGTAATTTTTTTTGTGGGTTCAATGCAACAGCTTTGTACCCCTGACACAGAAATACACTGCTCAAAAAAATAAAGGGAACACAAAAATAACACATCCTAGATCTGAATTAATTAAATATTCTTCTGAAATACTTTGTTCTTTACATAGTTAAATGTGCTGACAACAAAATCACACAAAAAAAAATAATGGAAATAACATTTTTTAACCCATTGAGGTCTGGATTTGGAGTCACCCTCAAAATTAAAGTGGAAAAACACACTACATGCTGATCCAACTTTGATGTAATGTCCTTAAAACAAGTCAAAATGAGGCTCAGTAATGTGTGTGGCCTCCATGTGTCTGTATGACCTCCCTACAACGCCTGTGCATGCTCCTGATGAGGTGGCGGACGGTCTCCTGAGGGATCTCCTCCCAGACCTGGACTAAAGCATCTGCCAACTCCTGGACAGTCTGTGGTGCAACGTGACGTTGGTGGATAGAGCAAGACGTGATGTCCCAGATGTGCTCAATTGGATTCAGGTCTGGGGAATGGGCGGGCCAGTCCATAGCATCAATGCCTTCATCTTGCAGGAACTGCTGACACACTCCAGCCACATGAGGTCTAGCATTGTCTTGCGTTAGGAGGAACCCAGGGCCAACCGCACCAGCATATGGTCTCACAAGGGGTCTGAGGATCTCATCTTGGTACCTAATGGCAGTCAGGCTACCTCTGGAGAGCACATGGAGGGCTGTGTGGCCCTCCAAAGAAATGCCATCCCACACCATTACTGACCCAATGCCAAACCGGTCATGCTGGAGGATGTTGCAGGCAGCAGAACGTTCTCCACGGCGTCTCCAGACTCTGTCACGTCTGTCACATGTGCTCAGTGTGAACCTGCTTTCATCTGTGAAGAGCACAGGGCGCCAGTGGCGAATTTGCCAATCTTGGTGTTTTCTGGCAAATGCCAAACGTCCTGCACGGTGTTGGGCTGTAAGCACAACCCCCACCTGTGGACGTCGGGCCCTCATATCACCCTCATGGAGTTTGTTTCTGACCGTTTGAGCAGACACATGCACATTTGTGGCCTGCTGGAGGTCATTTTGTAGGGCTCTGGCAGTGCTCCTCCTGTTCCTCCTTGCACAAAGGCGGAGGTAGCGGTCCTGCTGCTGGGTTGTTGCCCTCCTACGGCCTCCTCCACGTCTCCTGATGTACTGGCCTGTCTCCTGGTAGCGCCTCTATGCTCTGGACACTACGCTGACAGACACAGCAAACCTTCTTGCCACAGCTCGCATTGATGTGCCATCCTGGATAAGCTGCACTACCTGAGCCACTTGTGTGGGTTGTAGACTCCGTCTCATGCTACCACTAGAGTGAAAGCACCGGCAGCATTCAAAAGTGACCAAAACATCAGCCAGGAAGCATAGGAACTGAGAAGTGGCCAGGTCACCACCTGCAGAACCACTCCTTTATTGGGGGTGCCTTGCTAATTGCCTATAATTTCCACCTGTTGTCTAACCCGTTTGCACAACAGCATGTGAAATTGATTGTCACTCAGTGTTGCTTTCTAAGTGGACAGTTTGATTTCACAGAAGTGTGATTGACTTGGAGTTACATTGTGTTGTTTAAGTGTTCCCTTTATTTTTTTGAGCAGTGTATATTAAATAATCTGGCTGTTAATTCTGTGAGTGACCTATAGCAATCTTTTGTGGGTATAATGCACCATCTTAGCACCTCTGACACAGAAATGTAATAGTTAATCTGGCTGTTAATTCTGTGGGTGACCTATAGCGATTTATTTGTGGGTGCAATGCACCATCTTTGTACATCTGACACAAAAATATAATAGTTAATCCGTCTGTTAGTTCGGTGGGTGCACCTGCACTGCATACGTGACACGGAAATAAATCTAGTTAATCTGTCTGTTAGTTCGGTGGGTGACCTCAAAGAATGAGGAGAGCATCAAATAAGGGACATGGCCCTGCTCGTGGTGCTGCTGGGGTTGGTGGAGCTCCTGTTGCAGGAAGAGGACATGGTCGATCTGTGCCAGCTACACGCCCAAATGAAACACCTTCCTCAGGTGCACTTAGGCGACAGAACATTCAGCGTTATTTTGTAAGCCCGAATACCAACGCCATCTGTGGCAAGATCCACATAACCACCGATACGTGGACCAGTAAGCACGGGCAGGAATGTTATATCTCCCTAACTGCACACTAGGTAAATGCAGTAGCGTCTGGGCCTGAGGCGGATAGCAGTTTGGCGCGTGTCCTTCCGCCACCGAGGATTGCAGGACTTTTTTCGCTGCCTCCTACTCCGCTTCCTCCTCTACCGCCTATTCATTCAGTCAGCGTAACACCTGCACCACCAACTTCAGCACAGCCAGGGGGAAACGACAGCAGGCAGTTTTGAAACTCATTTGTTTGGGGAAAAACCCACAATGCACAGGAGCTGTGGACAGGCATGGAACAACAGACCGATGAGTGGTTGGTGCCACTGAGCCTCAAGCCCGGCCTGGTGGTGTGCGATAACGGGCGAAATCTCGTAGCAGCTCTGGGACTAGCCGGTTTAACGCACATCCCTTGCCTGGCGCATGTGCTGAATTTTGTGGTGCAGAGGTTCCTGAAAAATTACCCCGATATGTCAGAGCTGCTGCAGAAAGTGCGGGCCGTCTGTGCGCGATGATAGAAGAGGATGTGGCACAGGAGGAAGAGGGGGAGGAAGAGGGATCATTTCCACGCTTATCAGGCCAGTCATTCACAAGTGGCTCGGAGGGTGGATTCCTGCACCAACAGAGGCCAGGTACACAACTGTCCAACCAGGACACAGTTCTGGAGGATGAGGAACCGTGTTCACAGCAGGGTGGCACCCAAAGCAGCTTATAGGCATCACTGGAGAGTGGCTGGGGGGATACAGAGGACACAGACGATACACCTCCCACAGAGGACAGCTTGTCGTTGCCTCTGGGCAGCCTGGCACACATGAGCGACTACATGCTGTAGTGCCTGCGCAACGACCGCCGAGTTGCCCACATTCTCACTTGTGCTGATTACTGGGTCGCCACCCTGCTGGATCCCCTCTACAAGGACAACGTGCCGTCCTTAATTCCGTCACTGCAGCGTGATCGGAAGATGCGCGAGTACAAGCGCACGCTGATAGACGTGCTGCTGATGGCATTCACACCTGACAGCGGGGGCTCAGTGGAAGCACAAGGCAAAGGCAGAGGAGGAGGAAGAAGTCGCCAACGCAGCTGGGGCACCGCCAGCACCTCAGAAGGAAGGATTAGCATGGCCGAAATGTATAAAAGCTTTGTCAGCACGCCACAACAACCAGCACCACTAGCTAATACGGAACGTCTTAGCAGGAGACAGCATTTCAGCAACATGGTGAAGCAGTATGTGTGCACACACATACCACTAAAACTGTTTTAACTAAAGTCGCCAACGATCTGCTAACTTCCAAAGCTAAACGTCTCTCTGTGTTCCTCCTACTTGACCTGTCCTCTGCTTTTGATACTGTTGACCACTCTCTTCTGTAACAAACCCTCTCTTCCCTTGGCATCAAAGATCTAGCCCTCTCCTGCATCTTCTCATACCTCACCACCAGAACCTTTAGTGTTTCCCATTCATCCACCACCTCCTCATCAGGCCCCTCTCTGTTGGTGTCCCTCAAGGCTCTGTCATGGGTCCCCTGCTTTTCTCCATTTATACATTTGGCCTGGGACAGCTCATAGAGTACCATGAATTCCAATACCACCTCTATGCTGGCGACACTCAAATCTACCTCTCTGGCCCAGATGTCCCTTCCCTGCTATCCACAATCCCAGCGTGTCTGTCGGCTATATTTTCATTCTTCTCCTCCCACTTCCTAAAACTCAACATGGAAAAAAACTGAATTCATTGTCTTTACCCCATGTCACTCAGCCCCCCTACATGGCCTATCCATTACAGTTAATAGCACAACGCTGCCTGGGGAAAATATTTGATTCTGTCCTGTCCATTAAGTCACACATCCAAACCCTCACCTCCACCTACCGCTTTCAATTTAAGAACATCTGCAGTGACAAGGACACGGGTATAATTGTCTGTAGTTTGTTTGTGACGCCAATTGCAGCGTGCGCAGGGTATTGTCACAGGGCCCTTCAAGGGTGTTATAACTCACGTACCAGGTTAGGAATGCCAGAGTGGTGTAATGTCTCTGTATGGTAGTGGTAATTGTGTCAACGGTGTCTCCTACCTGGGTACGGCTGGACTCCTGGCTCCTGGCTCACTTGCAATAAATTGAGGGTAGTGTTAGTGGGAGTATTAGAGGAATTTGCAGCAGAAATTGAGATCCAGACTTTTGGTGAAGTTCAAACTTGCTTTTACTGATTGTAACTTTCATCCAAGCAAGATACAGCTTTTGTCTTAGGTCCCAGCAGGTATTGGCAATGGTTGGCAGGGATTTATCTTCTGCTCTATCATGTACCTGGAGCTTGCAGGAAATTACGTCTGTTTGTTAGCTCTATACTGTGGCAGGAACTTGGCTTCTGCACTCTATCTTCTGCTGTCTGGGGACTGACTAGCTGAGGAGGAATATGGCTTCTCCTGGGGTCTCTGGACTGTACTCACAGTTAGCTTCACAGGGTATGCTTCTTCCTGGAACTGGAGGTGTCTGCTTGCTTCTTCCAGCTGAGGCTGCAAGGCTCAGGCTGGGGATGATGATCAATTGTCTCAGCCGAGACAAGATCCTGGCTTTGGATCCCTATATCTGGGAGCTCCTAGCATGCACACCCTACCCCTAGCAGGGGGTGGGCTACACTCTAACTTAACTTCCTTCCCTCCCCATGAGGCAGGATATGGGCGCAGCCCACTTTGCTCATAGTGGGGGAAACTAAACTGGAATGTACTATTCCAGCCTAGAAACACTAAACTGAATTAACTCCTTGCTAACGCATTGCTGCCACCTGCTGGTGAACATGTAGAATGACAACAATATACATTTAACAAGGCTTATAATGCACATTTGTGAGGATATACTGTAAAATTACACAAGATGACAAGGCAAATGTTACCAACAAGAGTTAACAAGGGTAAAAGAGTTTTGTAACACAACTCTGGGGTGTTACACATCTCGCATATTCGCTCCTTCATCACCCCAGAGTCAAATAAAATGCTAGTGCATGCCCTCGTCATCTCCCGCCTGGACTACTGCAACATTCTCCTCTGTGGCCTTCCATCTAGCACTCTCGCTCCCCTCCAAGCTACTCTCAACTCTGCTGCCCGGTTATTCCACCTCTCCCCTCTTTTCTCCTCTGCCTCCCCCCTCTGCCAATCTCTTCACTGGCTCCCCATTGCCCACCGAATTCAGTTTAAAATAGTAACAACTACATATAACCTCTTCAGGAAATCCTACCACCTGCAATAAGCATGCTGCGACAACTAAATGAGCAGCATTTACCCCCAGCTACTGTGTTCTTTCCCCTTCCCTTGTAGAATGTAAGCTCTTGTGGGCATGGTCCGCTCCCCCTCTGTACCAGTCTGGTAATAGTTCCTTGTTTATTGTATTTTATATCATGTATTTGTAACCCCCTCTTGATGTAAAGCACTTGGAATTAATGGAACTTTCCAATAAATAATAATAAAGGGTTTACCGACCCAAAATACTGATTATCCATCCATAGAATAGATGATAACTGAAAGGTTAGATTGGTGGGTTCCATATGATGACCCCACCACCAATTAAATGGACAGGAATCCCATGTGCCCCCCGAAGGAAAGCTTTGGGATGAACGAAATGCAGGTTGAGGGACTCCAGCAATCCTGCATCTGATGGATCAGACATAGTCTGCACGTATTAAGAGTACAAAACTAGAGAACCAAGCAGAGATAGACCGTCAATAATAAAAATTATAAGTTAATTGTTTCATTAGTGGTAAAAACTGAAGGAACAGTACGTAAGACTATTTTTGCTTTCCTGGCGGCTTTAGGAAATGTTTTGAGGCTGTGTGCTCAGAGCAGCATCAGAGAGATTTGTTCCATTCAGTCTGTAAAACTAGTCACCATCTGTCTGATATAGAATTCCATCTACTGGAGATATGAATCAAGAGGCTGATATATTACTTACATCTGACAGACCCGAACCAGAAGAAATACAACTCGTTATCTTGTTTCCAAGAACTTGAAATAAGATACTCAGAACATGGATTAACAGGTGATAAGAAAAATCTGCGGGTTACATATTGTACTCACTTACATAGCGCTGACATATTCTGCTGCGCTTTACTGACATTGCCCCAATGGGGCTCACAATCTAAGTTCCCTATCAGTATGTCTTTGGATGTGGGAGGAAACCGGAGTACCCAGAGGAAACCCACGCAAACACGGGGAGAACATACAAACTCCATGTAGATGTTGTCCTTGGTAAGATTCAAACCTAGGAACCCAGCGCTTCAAGGCACCAGTGCTAACCACTGAGCCACCGTGCTGTTATTGTAATGTTCTATACCTTACCCTTTTTCCTTTAGAGGGAGAGTAGGATAATACAGTTAGATTTTTTTTTTTATAATCAATTCTGTATAAATCCACCTCATATTCTGATCCTCAATATGGGGAAGGCGACAGGATGGGCGGGCAGGCCCGTCTCATTCATCATTTTCTATGCCTGGTTTAGGCGTAGAAAATGGTCTGAATGTAAGCCAGCAAGAAAGCCATCTTACATTTAGACTGGCGCTGGATATGCCAAAGTTATGTAGAGACCTGCACTTCTTGATAACTTTCGGCGGATCCAGCTATAGGTGCGCCTAAATTGCCGGTCTTAATTAATGTGCCCCATAGTCTGTGGAGCCTGTTGAACTGCAGTGGGGCTCAGAGAGGGATGATGCCCACAAATATAATAATTCTGTTGTCCTCCTTCTATTCTCCTGCTTATACTCACCTACTCACTTATAACATCATAATAATTTGAAAATTTCCCTTCACTGCCCTAGCCCACCAAGGATGGTGTCCATTCACTGCCCTACTGCGCAAAGGATGCCATCCATTCACTACCCTAGACCAAATGTTGTGCAAATTCTCTGCCCTTTACCACCAGGGATGTTGTCCATTCGTTGCCCTTTACCACCAGGGATGTTGTCCATTCGTTGCCCTTTACCACCAGGGATGTTGTCCATTCATTGCCCTTTACCACCAGGGATGTCACCCATTGCTGCAGGGATAATAAGTTATCTCCCCATTTTCTAGAGAGAAACAGCAAAAAAATTATTTTACATTTATTATTTATTTTAAATATGAGAAGATGTAAGTTGCGGATATGCTAACATTAGAGGGTTCATATACTGTTTCTGCACAGGGACCCTGTTGTTTGGTTCTGACCCTGCACAGCCTCAGGTTTCTATTTCTGTGTATACATCCAAGCGGTATAGGTTGAACACTGAACCATCATATGAACTGAACCATTTACACAGCATAGACTCACATCAGACTGTGCTATTTACAGGAGGACCTACACCAAGGATTACTGAGGATTAACATTAACTTGATCATTCTTGGATACATCCATGGATATATCTTGTGAAATGCAATCACCTGTTGCTATATGCTAGAAAGGAAGAACTAGGTTTGTAATATTTCAGGAGTAGTGTTGAGCGAACAGTTCGAGCATAGTTCGGGTCCGTACCGAATTTTGGGGTGTTCGTGACACGGACCCGAACCCGAACTTTTTCGTAAAAGTTCGGGTTCGGGTTCGTCGTTCGGCATGTATTTTGGCGCATTTTGAAAGCTGCAAAGCAGCCAATCAACATGCATCATACTACTTGCCCTAAGATGCCATCGCAGCCATGCCTACTATTGGCAAGGCTGTGATTGGCCAAGTGCAGCATGTGACTCAGCCTCTTTATAAGCTTGTGCGCACGTCGGGACGTGCTCACTCCCGATGTGAATAGAACAGGGATAGACGCAGCTGATGCTAGGGCGAGAATAGGCAGGGATAATTGAATAACTGGAAGCAAATTTCTCTCCTCCACCTGTGATTCATCTGAACAACTGCAGCTGAGCTGCTTTTTTGATAGGGATTGGCTATTTTTAGAGTGGCCAGAGTGATTTTTCCATCCACATGTACCTGGGCTGACAGCCGGCCGCCATTTTGCGACTTGTAGTGCTGCAGCAGAAGCTGCCACAGTGTGCATTCCAAAGCTCCAAACAAGTCAGACATCTACACCTGGGATTCAGACCAATAGCGATTTAGCAGCACAGTCCAAGGCTATTTTTTTTAAAGGTTGTGCAGACCATTTTGTGGCACATGTTACTGGGCTGATAGGCGGCGGCCATCTTGGGACTAGTGCTGCGGCACAATCTCTCCCAACGTCCATTAATCACTTGTAATAGTGGTCTGTGCCATAGAAATCCTACATCAGGGACTTGGGTGTGCTTGTGTCACCCCTACTAATACCAGTCCACCTGTAATCCATACAGTGAAAAGCCATAAAGTATTCCAGTGAGGGAATTTTTTTTTTATTTAAAAAAGGCCAAGTTAGTTTATCTGGCGTTCAATATACTAGATACAGTTAGGCCTGCGTTTCATACATCTGGAATTAGCAAACTAATGTGCTGGGGTTGGGAAAACATATATGTACCCATACTAGAATCTGTCAAAGAAAGCGGTACTCACATATAACAGTCATTCCATCTGTAATCCATACAGTCAAAAGACTGAAAGTATTCCAGTGAGGGGATTTTTTTTATTTAAAAAAGGCCAAGTTAGTTTATCTGGCGTTCAATATACTAGATACAGTTAGGCCTGCGTTTCATACATCTGGAATTAGCAAACTAATGTGCTGGGGTTGGGAAAACATATATGTACCCATACTAGAATCTGTCAAAGAAAGCGGTACTCACATAAAACAGTCATTCCATCTGTAATCCATACAGTCAAAAGACTGAAAGTATTCCAGTGAGGGAATTTTTTTTATTTAAAAAAGGCCAAGTTAGTTTATCTGGCGTTCAATATACTAGATACAGTTAGGCCTGCGTTTCATACATCTGGAATTAGCAAACTAATGTGCTGGGGTTGGGAAAACATATATGTACCCATACTAGAATCTGTCAAAGAAAGCGGTACTCACATATAACAGTCATTCCATCTGTAATCCATACAGTCAAAAGACTGAAAGTATTCCAGTGAGGGGATTTTTTTTATTTAAAAAAGGCCAAGTTAGTTTATCTGGCGTTCAATATACTAGATACAGTTAGGCCTGCGTTTCATACATCTGGAATTAGCAAACTAATGTGCTGGGGTTGGGAAAACATATATGTACCCATACTAGAATCTGTCAAAGAAAGCGGTACTCACATATAACAGTCATTCCATCTGTAATCCATACAGTCAAAAGACTGAAAGTATTCCAGTGAGGGGATTTTGCTTATAAAAAATAATATATTTCATTGTGGTGCGAGTTGAATCGCAACAATGAAGAAAAATACTATTAAGGGACGAGGACGCGGTCGTGGTGGTGTCCGTGGAGCCTCTGTTGCTGGTAGAGGACGTGGCCGTTCGGCCCCAGGCGCACACAGTAGGGAACGAACTCCCTCAACTAGCCGGCAGAATGTACCGCAATATCTCGTGGGGCCCAATGCCGCTCTTAGGATGGTAAGGCCTGAGCAGGTACAGGCATTAATCGATTGGGTGGCCGACAGTGCTTCCAGCACGTTCACCACATGGTCTTCCACCCAGTCTTCTGCGGAAAGCGCACAGGTGGCACCTGAAAACCAAGCCCATCAGTCTGTCACATCACCCCCAAGCATATCAGGGAAACGGTCTGAGCCACAAGTTATGCAGCAGTCTCTTCTTCTGTTTGAAGACTCTGCTTCCAGGGTTTCCCAGGGGCGTCCACCTAGCCCTTCCCCAGTGGAGGAAGACATACCATGCACTGACGCACAACCACTTATGTCTCCAGATGAAGAGGACATGGGAATACCACCACAGCAGAGTCACCGACTCTCTGATGATGACGAAACACAGGTGCCCACTGCCGCGTCTTTTTGCAGTGTGCAGACTGAACAGGAGGAGGTCAGGGAGGGAGACTGGGTGGAAGACGATGCAGAGGACGATGAGGTCTTAGACCCCACATGGACTGAAGGTCGTGGCGATGACTTTCACAGTTCAGAGGAAGAGGTAGTGGTGAGACCGAGACAACAGCGAAGCCAAAGAGGGAGCAGGGGGCCAAAGCAGACGAGCCGCCGCCCCCAGAGTTCGCCTGCTACTGGACATCGCCAACAGGGACCCAGCCCCACAAAGGCAGCTTCAAAGAGTTCCCTGGCATGGCACTTCTTTAAACAATGTCCTACCGACAAGACCCGAGTGACTTGCACGCTCTGCCATCAGAGCCTGAGGCGAGGCATTAACGTTCTGAACCTCAGCACAACCTGCATGACCAGGCATCTACATGCAAAGCATGAACTGCAGTGGGGTACACACCTTAAAAACCAGGCACTCGCTGAGGCTCCCCCTGCTCCCTCTACCGCTGCTGCCTCGGCTTCCGCCTCGAGAGGAATGTTGCCACCTGCCGAGCAGCAAACAGAGGATGTGCCACCGACACCACCACCACCGCCACCGTCAACTAGCGTCTCCACTATATCACACAGCAGCGTTCAGCTCTCAATATCTCAAACCTTAGAGAGGAAGCGCAAATTCCCCCCGAGTCACCCTCGATCCCTTGGCCTGAACGCCAGCATTTCTAAACTGCTGGCCTTTGAAATGCTGTCATTCCGGCTGGTGGACACAGACAGCTTCAAACAGCTGATGGCCATGGCTGTCCCGCAGTATGTGGTTCCCAGCCGCCACTACTTCTCCAAGACAGCCGTGCCTTCCCTGCACATGCAAGTGTCCGATAAAATCAAGTGTGCACTGCGCAACGCCATTTGTGGCAAGGTCCACCTAACCACAGATACGTGGACCAGTAAGCACGGCCAGGGACGCTATATCTCACTAACTGCACACTGGATGAATGTAGTGGCGGCTGGGCCCCCGGCGGACAGTTCCTTGGCGCACGTCCTTCTGCCCCCTAGGATCGCAGGGCATCATTCTCTGCCTCCTGTAGCCTCCTCCTCCTACTCGGCTTCCTCCTCCACTGCTTCCACCAGCTCATCCGGTCAGCCACACACCTTCACCACCAACTTCAGCACAGCCCGGGGTAAACGTCAGCAGGCCATTCTGAAACTCATATGTTTGGGGGACAGGCCCCACAGCGCAAAGGAGTTGTGGCGGGGTATTGAACAACAGACCGACGAGTGGTTTCTGCCGGTGGGCCTCAAGCCCGGCCTGGTGGTGTGCGATAATGGGCGAAATCTCGTGGCAGCTCTGGGACTAGCCGGTTTGACGCACATCCCTTGCCTGGCGCATGTGCTGAACTTGGTGGTGCAGAGGTTCATTCACCACTACCCCAACATGTCAGAGCTGCTGCATAAAGTGCGGGCCGTCTGTGCGCGCTTCCGCCGTTCACATCCTGCCGCTGCTCGCCTGTCTGCGCTACAGCGGAACTTCGGCCTTCCCGCTCACCGCCTCATATGCGACGTGCCAACCCGGTGGAACTCCACCTTGCACATGCTGGAGAGACTGTGCGAGCAGCAGCAGGCCATAGTGGAGTTTCAGCTGCAGCACGCTCGCGTCAGTCGTACTGCCGAACAGCACCACTTCACCACCAATGATTGGGCCTCCATGCGAGACCTGTGTGCCCTGCTGCGCTGTTTCGAGTACTCCACCAACATGGCCAGTGGCGATGACACTGTTATCAGCGTTACAATACCACTTCTATGTCTCCTTGAGAAAACACTTAGGGCAATGATGTTAGAGGAGGTGGCCCAGGTGGAGGAGGAGGAGGAGGATGAGGGCTCGTTTCTAACACTTTCGGGCCAGTCTGTTCGAAGTGGCTCAGAGGGAGGTTTGTTTAAGCAGCAGAGGACAGGTTCACAAGTCGCCAGCCAAGGCACTGTAATGGAGGACGAGGAGGATGAGGAGGAGGAGGTGGAGGGGGACGAGGATGACGCAAGTTCACAGCGGGGTGGCAGCCCAGGCCCATCACTGGTGCGTGGCTGGGGGGATACGGTGGACGATGACGATACGCCTCCCACAGAGGACAGCTTGTCCTTACCCATGGGTAGCCTGGCCCACATGAGCGAATATATGCTCCAATGCCTGCGCAACGACAGCAGAGTTGCCCATGTTTTAACGTGTGCAGACTACTGGGTGGCCACCCTGCTGGATCCCCGGTATAAAGACAATGTGCCCACTTTAATTCCTGAACTGGAGCGCGACCGTAAGATGCGTGAGTACAAGCGCACGCTGATAGAGGCGCTCTTGAGAGCATTCCCACATGTCACAGGGGAACAGGTGGAAGGTGAAGGCAGAGGAGTGGCAAGAGGTCGCCAACGCAGCTGTGTCACGGCCAGCTCATCTGAGGGCAGGGTTAGCATGGCAGAAATGTGGAAAAGTTTTGTCTCCACGCCACAGCTATCTGCACCGACACCTGATACGGAACGTGTTAGCAGGAGGCAGCATTTCACTAACATGGTTGAACAGTATGTCTGCACACCCCTCCACATCCTGACGGATGGTTCGGCCCCATTCAACTACTGGGTTTCGAAATTGTCCACGTGGCCAGAGTTAGCATGTTATGCCTTGGAGGTGCTTTCCTGCCCGGCGGCCAGCGTTTTATCTGAACGCGTATTCAGCACGGCAGGGGGCGTCATTACTGACAAGCGCAGCCGCCTGTCCACAGCCAACGTGGACAAGCTGACCTTCATAAAGATGAACCAGGCATGGATCCCACAGGACCTGTCCCTCCCTTGTGCAGAGTAGTCCTTATTAACTGCCTAAAACATGTCTTGTTGTGCTACGGGCCACTTCTTTATTTGATACAAATTTTATGAAACCCACAGTTGAATGAAACTCTTCTCTGTCTGGGCGCCGGGGCCTAACCAGATGAAAGTGGCCGGTTAAACTAACGGGTGACATGAAGCCATAACCTCTGCCATGCTACCTCTGTCTTCTGTCTGGGTGCTGAGGCCTAAGTCAAATAAAGCGGTCTTCTGCTGTGCTGGGGGATATGAAGCTAATCTCTGACCTCTCTCCTCTGTCTGGGTCCAAAGGCCTAAATCACTGAAAGAGGCCTTCTCCTGTGGTGTGTGATATGATGCCAGAATATGTGCTGTGGGGCCTCTCTCCTCTTCCTGGGTGCAGGGGTCAAATAAACTAAATTGTGGCCTACTCCTGTGGTGGTTGATATGATGCCTGATTCTCTGATGTGGAACCTCTCTCCTCTGTTTGGGTGAAGGGGTCAAAGTAACTAAATGGTGGCTTCTCCTGTCGTGGCTGATATGATGCCAGAATATGTGCTGTGGTGCCTCTCTCCTCTTCCTGGGTGCGGGGGTCAAAGTAACTCAATGGTGGCTTCTCCTGTGGTGGCTGATATGATGCCAGAATATGTGCTGTGGTGCCTCTCTCCTCTTCCTGGGTGCGGGGGTCAAAGTAACTCAATGGTGGCTTCTCCTGTGGTGGCTGATATGATGCCAGAATATGTGCTGTGGTGCCTCTCTCCTCTTCCTGGGTGCGGGGGTCAAAGTAACTCAATGGTGGCTTCTCCTGTGGTGGCTGATATGATGCCAGAATATGTGCTGTGGGGCCTCTCTCCTCTTCCTGGGTGCAGGGGTCAAAGTAACTCAATGGTGGCTTCTCCTGTGCTGATTGATATAAAGCTGATGGTTGTGCCATCTGACATGGTTGCCAGGGTCTGATTCAATGGGGGCCTACTCCTGTGGTGGGTGATCTAAATGCCTGATTCTCTGCTGTGAAACCTCTCTCCTCCGTCTGGGTGTAGGGGTCAAAGTAACTAAATGGTGGCCTACTCCTGTGGTGGGTGATATGATGCCTGGTTCTCTGCTGTGGGACCTCTCTCCTTTGTCTGGGTGCTGTGGTCAAAATAATAGTAAGTGACCTTCTCCATTGGTGGGTGACTTGAAGCCTGATTCTGTGCTATGGGACCTCACTCCAATTAATATTGTTTAATTTTTATTTATTTTATGTTAACTCATCATTTCCCTATCTACATTTGTTTGCAGGGGATTTAACTACATTTTGCTGCCTTTTGCAGCCCTCTAGCCCTTTCCGGGTGTGTTTTACAGCCTTTTTAGTGCCCAAAAGTTCGGGTCCCCATTGACTTCTATGGGGTTCGGGTTCGGGATGAAGTTCGGGTCGAGTTCGGATCCCGAACCCGAACATTTTTCGAAAGTTCGGCCGAACTCGTCGAACCCGAACATCCAGGTGTTCGCTGAACTCTATTCAGGAGGATATAGCAACCAATATACAGTCGTGGCCAAAAGTTTTGAGAATGACACAAATATTAGTTTTCACAAAGTTTGCTGCTAAACTGCTTTTAGATCTTTGTTTCAGTTGTTTCTGTGATGTAGTGAAATATAATTACACGCACTTCATACGTTTCAAAGGCTTTTATCGACAATTACATGACATTTATGCAAAGAGTCAGTATTTGCAGTGTTGGCCCTTCTTTTTCAGGACCTCTGTAATTCGACTGGGCATGCTCTCAATCAACTTCTGGGCCAATTCCTGACTGATAGCAACCCATTCTTTCATAATCACTTCTTGGAGTTTGTCAGAATTAGTGGGTTTTTGTTTGTCCACCCGCCTCTTGAGGACTGACCACAAGTTCTCAATGGGATTAAGATCTGGGGAGTTTCCAGGCCATGGATGTCAACGTTTTGGTCCCCTAGCCACTTAGTTATCACTTTTGCCTTATGGCACGGTGCTCCATCGTGCTTCAAAATGCATTGTTCTTCACCAAACTGTTGTTGGATTGTTGGAAGAAGTTGCTGTTGGAGGGTGTTTTGGTACCATTCTTTATTCATGGCTGTGTTTTTGGGCAAAATTGTGAGTGAGCCCACTCCCTTGGATGAGAAGCAAGTCCACACATGAATGGTCTCAGGATGCTTTACTGTTGGCATGACACAGGACTGATGGTAGCGCTCAACTTTTCTTCTCCGGACAAGCCTTTTTCCAGATGCCCCAAACAATCGGAAAGAGGCTTCATCGGAGAATATGACTTTGCCCCAGTCCTCAGCAGTCCATTCACCATACTTTCTGCAGAAGATCAATCTGTCCCTGATGGTTTTTTTTGAGAGAAGTGGCTTCCTTCCTGCCCTTCTTGACACCAGGCCATCTTCCAAAAGTCTTCGCCTCACTGTGCGTGCAGATGCGCTCACACCTGCCTGCTGCCATTCCTGAGCAAGCTCTGCACTGGTGGCACTCCGATCCCGCAGCTGAATCCTCTTTAGGAGACGATCCTGGCGCTTGCTGGACTTTCTTGGACGCCCTGAAGCCTTCTTAACAAGAATTGAACCTCTTTCCTTGAAGTTCTTGATGATCCTATAAATTGTTGATTGAGGTGCAATCTTAGTAGCCACAATATCCTTGCCTGTGCCTTATGCAACGCAATGATGGCTGCACACGTTTCTTTGCAGGTCACTATGGTTAACAATGGAAGAACAATGATTTCAAGCATCACCCTCCTTTTAACATGTCAAGTCTGCCATTTTAACCCAATCAGCCTGACGTAATGATCTCCAGCCTTGTGCTCCTCAACATTCTCACCTGAGTTAACAAGACGATTACTGAAATGATCTCAGCAGGTCCTTTAATGACAGCAATGAAATGCAGTGGAAAGTTTTTTTGGGGATTAAGTTAATTTTCATGGCAAAGAAGGACTATGCAATTCATCTGATCACTCTTCATAACATTCTGGAGTATATGCAAATTGCTATTATAAAAACTTAAGCAGCAACTTTTCCAATTTCCAATATTTATGTAATTCTCAAAACTTTTGGCCACAACTGTATTATATTTCTGTTATGTTGTTCACGTTACTGTGAAAAGATAAAGAGATTTAACTGGCAGAGATAATAATAAGAATATATGGCTGGATATGTCCTGATATGACTGTAACGTGATAACCAGCTTTTCAACACCTGAGTTACGCTGCCTGTCCAAAAAAAAGTCGCCACCTGGATTTAACTAAGCAAATAGTTATGAGCCTCCTATTGGATAATTACTGCATGGGCGATTATCTTTCAGCTGGCAACAAGTTATTTAACCCTGACTGGTGCAATGAGTCGCTTTCCATTTCTTAAACAACCATGTCGAAAGACGAGGAAAGGTCGAGGAAAAGATGTTAGTCTGTTTGAGAACGGTCAAATCATTGGCATGCATCAAGCAGAGAAAACATCTAAGGAGATTGCAGAAACTACTAAAATTGGGTTAAGAACTGTCCAACATATTATTAAAAACTGGAAGGATAGTGGGGACCCATCGTATTCGAGGAAGAAATGTGGTGGGAAAAAAATCCTGAATGATTGTGATCGGCGATCACTTAAACATTTGGTTAAATCAAATCGAAGAAAAACAACAGTAGAACTCAGGGCTATGTTTAATAGTGAAAGTAAGAGCATTTCCACACGCACAATGCGAAGGGAACTCAACAGATTTGGGACTGAACAGCTGTGTAGCCGTAAGAAAACCACTAATCGGTGAGACAAACCAGAAAAAAAGGCTTCAATTTGCTAGGGAGCATAAAGATTGGACTCTGGAGCAAGGGAAGAAGGTGATGTGGTCTGATGAGTCCAGATTTACCCTGTTCCAGAGTGATGGGCGCATCAGGGTAAGAAGAGAAGCAGATGAAGTGATGCCCCCATCATGCCTAGTGCCTACTGTACAAGCCTGTGGGGGGCAGTGCTATGATCTGGGGTTGCTGCAGTTGGTCAGGTCTAGGTTCAATAACAGTATGTGCTCCAAGAATGAGGTCAGCTGACTACCGGAACATACTGAATGACCAGGTTATTCCATCAATGGATTTTTCTTCCCTGATGGCACGGGCATATTCCAAGATGACAATGCCAGGATTCTTTGGGCTCAAATTGTGAAAGAGTGGTTCAGGGAGCATGAGACATCATTTTCACACATGGATTGGCCACCACAGAGTCCAGACCTTAACCCCATTGAGAATCTTTGGGATGTGCTGGAGAAGGCTTTGCGCAGCGGTCAGACTCTACCATCATCAATGCAAGATCTTGGTGAAAGATTAACGCAACACTGGATGGGAATAAATCTTGTGACATTGCAGAAGATTATCAAAACAATGCCACAGCAAATGCGTGCCGTAATCAAAGCTAAAAGCATTTTTTTGGTGGCAATTTTTTTTTTTGGGACAGGCAGTGTATATTGTAGCACAAGATGTCTATCCAGAACGTGTCTACGTGTGGCCACCCAGTGGTTGTGTTGTGGATTGCAGCCTGTCAAGGATTTTGCTAGCATGTCCTGATATTGTAATGAATTGGTTTCATGAGAGATTAGAGCCATGGTAAAGGTCAGCAAAAGTAAATGAACAGACCACAGCATTGCATGCTCCAAATGTTGCTCCAAACCGTTTAATATAGCGGGTACATCTGCCACAAAAGAAACTGCGACGTTTCAGTGGTAAAAAAAAAACTCCTTTATCAAGCGCGCTCGGAGCCTGCAATGCTGTGATCTCTGTGTTTACTTTGGATTATCTGGATGGTTTGTCTGGTGGTGACGGCAGGTGGAGGTCCTGGTTTGCTGATCCCTCCTTTGTCTGTCTGTCAATAGACAGATGATACATGATAGATAGATAGATAGATAGATAGATAGATAGATAGATAGATAGATAGATAGATAGATAGATAGATAGATAGATGGATAGAATAAAAAATAATTCCACAGCACTCCCAAAAATGTAGTTCAAAAGTAGTGTTCACCAAAGCGACATTTCAGTCCTCTTACTGGGACTTTTCTTAAGCAGTCACTGATAGATAGATAGATAGATAGATAGATAGATAGATAAATAGATACAGTACAGGGTGGGCCATTTATATGGATACACCTTAATAAAATGGGAATGGTTGGTGATATTAACTTCCTGTTTGTGGCACATTAGTATATGTGAGGGGGGAAACTTTTCAAGATGGGTGGTGACCATGTCGGCCATTTTGAAGTCGGCCATTTTGAATCCAACTTTTGTTTTTTCAATAGGAAGAGGGTCATGTGACACATCAAACTTATTGGGAATTTCACAAGAAAAACAATGGTGTGCTTGGTTTTAACATAACTTTATTCTTTCATGAGTTATTTACAAGTTTCTGACCACTTATAAAATGTGTTCAATGTGCTGCCCATTGTGTTGGATTGTCAATGCAACCCTCTTCTCCCACTCTTCACACACTGATAGCAACACCGCAGGAAAATGCTAGCACAGGCTTCCAGTATCCATAGTTTCAGGTGCTGCACATCTCGTATCTTCACAGCATAGACGATTGCCTTCAGATGACCCCAAAGATAAAAGTCTAAGGGGGTCAGATCGGGAGACCTTGGGGGCCATTCAACTGGCCCATGACGATCAATCCACTTTCCAGGAAACTGTTCATCTAGGAATGCTCGGACCTGACACCCATAATGTGGTGGTAGATAGATGATAGATAGATATTAGATAGATAATAGACATATATTAGATAGATGATAGATAGATATGTAATAGATAATAGATCTATAGAAGAGATTGATAGATAGATAGATAGATAGATAGATAGATAGATATAGATAGATAGATAATAGATAGATAGATAATAGACAGATAGATGGATGGATAGATAGATAGATAGATAGATAGATATAGATAGATAATAGATAATAGATAGATAGATAGATAGATAGATAGGTAGATAGATAGATATTAGATAGATAGATAGATAGATAGATAGATAATAGATAGATAGATAATAGACAGATAGATAGATGGATAGATAGATATTAGATAGATAGACGTATAGATATTGGATAGAAATATAGATAGATAGATAAATATTACATAGATATATAGAGAGATACAGACAGATATTAGATACTAGTGTCTCTCTTCTGGAGGCCTCTTCTTTTACTATGTGTCCCTGTGATTATTAGTAACGCCCTATTTGCGTCAGATAATTCGCTCTGTAATTTGCCCCTGCAGCTATGAAGCCGGAGAACTTCTGTCCTTATTTCGTGTACCTCTATACTATCTGAGCTCCTGAGCTGTCCTCACCTAGTTTATACCGTACGTATTAATATTTGTATAAAACGTCTGCTCCGGAGCCTGGTAATATTATGCATTTTATAATGCATTCAAAGCTAAATATTTGAATTAGTAATTCATCCGGATGCAAATGAGGGATATGTGAGGTTGACTTTAGAAATTGCAAACATTATCAATGACAAGTTAATTAACAAAATAATTGTTTTATAAATTCTGGAGGTTTTATTCTGTGTATGCGAGATATAGCGAGTGGAAGCAGCACCATCTGCTGGTCAAGAGTAATAATGCCATTTGAAAAGTTACTTTTTGATGTGTGCCTCCTAATAATTGTGGCGCATCTTGTGCCAGGGGGATAGATTAAGACTGGCATGTAATACACGGGTCTTCATAAATGCCCCCCTTTAAGTTTGTCATCAATAAATTGTCAACAAATCCAGTAACTTACAGGATGTGGACTAACATTCAGATATGAACCGTAGGGCGTAGTAATGTCAATCTATTGATTAGTTCCAGGAAGAAGACATTTCAGGATTGACAGAGTTGGGTCAAAAGCAGGGACTGCTCCTTTATTGGAGAAGCTTCAAACTTCAAATAAAGTCAAGGAATATACTTTACAGATGCAACTGAACGACTGACAACAATGACGTGGGTAAAAGTAAAACCATTTTGTCCAAACTGACCATATAGATGTAGCAGCAATGAACATGTCAATGCATCAATATGCCATGATATCACAGTGGGCTATACATGGTTTCACACTGGACTGATTATTATTGAACTATCACAGAGTACAAGTGAATTGTAATGGTCAGTCCAGCTCTGCTACATCTCATTGCTACATTCTTTTACTTTACTTCTCATTGTTTAAAGGGGTATTCAGGCCAGAAGAAATGAGCCAAGATAATGACTGCTATATTGCTGGGGCTTCCACTGGTCGTCAGAAGGCAGTGCCCTGGGCCTTTACATGGTCAGGAAGAGTTTGAATGGAGTAATGGTCGAGCGTTCAACCTGCTGAAGTCAGTGTCTAAGGCGCTGGCCTGATTATATGTGATGTACAGCCATCTTTGTTAGTGCCCTAGAATATCAGCGGGGTACATGCATGTCCACCACTCCATTCAATCTCCTCCTAGCTGTGGTCGTGTAGGTTGGGGAGGGGGTGCTTCCTTCTGGAAATTAGTGGGGGGTTCAGCTAATGGAATTTGGAGCCTCACCTCCAGTGGATAGGTGACAATTACTTCTGACCAAAAGATGTCTTTAGGGAGGAAGAGGTAAAAAAGGGAAAAAGGGGAAAAGGAGGAGATAGGGAAGGCATAAAGGGAGGAAGGAAGGAAGGAAGGAAGGAAGGAAGGAGATGAAAGAATGTATATGAATATATGAAGGGAGGGAATGAAGGAAAGAAACAGGAGGGAATTAAGGAAGGATAAAGGAAGAGGGAGAAAGGGAAAGGAAATCAAGAATAGACAAGTTAAGAAAGAAAAAAAGAAAGAAAGAAAGAGAGAGAAAGACTATATTGTCTCATACAAAAATCAGACTATTTATTAGATGAACTGGTGATAATGGAGGAGAAGTGAAGAAATGAACACAAGTGCACATATTCTTCCAAAGTTTGGAGGACATGACGAAGGATCAAGGAGACTTGAGAGACTGAGATGTCACCAAGTATGACCTGGAACAAGATAGCATGGAATGGTTTATTAGACCCTGAGGAACAGACAAGAGCCTCTCCCATATGGCGTGTGAACCAGCTGCACAGCATAGAGAGACATAAACCATGTGTGGAGCTCAATGTGCAGAGCTGCTGCAGGAGGAGAGGGCACGCTTCACCGAATCCTATGTACTAATGCAGGTGATTTATTTCTGCAAAAGAGAAAGTTCTCATAGAGACAGACAGTAAATCGAAGAATAATATAGGAAGGTTTTTCCTGGCAAATGCTCAAAATCTGTGATTAGCCCATTGGAACTGGAGGAATTCTGTCTGTGGGTTTCCTTGAAGTTTTGGACCCTTTAAAATGTCCACAGACATGTCTGAAACAAAATCCAGCTGTGATCTACATGTCCAGCACCAAGAGTTATGGGCGATAGCTTTAATTAAGTATCTGTCACATACCGACCCGCAGTTTTATTGTTCTACGGATACTATAAATTCCAAATCCCAGGCAAGGACTGGTATGAAACCTGCTCCAAAAACCAATGATACAAGGCAGGATTGTGAAGATACACCCTGAGTATATACATTTCATACTATAAATCATTAAATGAGATTTGTGCATAGAACTGATGTGAACCATAATTCTAGGGAGAGAAAGTTAATACAAGGCACTTACTAATGTCTTGTGATTGTCCATATTGCCTCCTTTGCTGGCTGGATTCATTTTCCCATTACATTATACACTGCTCGCATCCATAATTATGAACACCTTTCAATCCAGCAGCGGTGGTCGCGCTTGCGCACTATAGGAAAAAGCGTTGGTCTCTCTGGTGGCCATAGTCTGGTGTTTTTTCCTATGATGTGTAAGCATGACCACCACTGATGGTTTGCAGGGTGGTCATAACCATGGAAACGAGAAGTGTATAATGTGATGGAAAAATGAATCCAGCTAGCAAAGGAGACAATATGGACAATCACAATACATTAGTAAGTGCCTTGTATTAATCTTCTCTACATAATACATGCCATTTGCTGACCCCTTTAAACAAACCATTTTTACAATAAATAAATGTGTAATTTATCAAATACCTACTTTGATGGCAGCAGTCTGGGGCAGTGACATACCTACTGCAGAGGAAGGCGAGGTCACTACTATCAATAACTGAAATGAAAGAGGACCCTGAATTGAACTGTTCCCTCTACTTTGCTTCATTATAAAATAATGATTACCTTAGGCCACCACTTGGGGGAGCTGAATGCATGGATATTTATACAGCCATATATTTGTGTATACAGTGAGCTCCACCTAGTGGAGGCTGCAGGCAATCAACACTTACATCATTTGAAGTGGTCACCTCACAGCAGCTCTTTATTTTAAAAGTGGCCAAATCAACAGAGATGTCAACCTGAGAGAGTCCTTCACAGGGTGATACTTGCACACCAGATGGTGGCAAAAATGAGAGTGGTCGTTTAGGGATGTGGCTTACGTAACAAGGCGTGGTTAATCTAAAATGCACAAATGACTACAGTACTGATCATAAATGTCAGTGTCAGTATAGATATTTAGATTCAGTGACTTACAGGTGATGTCTCCTCTGGAGATATCTATGTTCTCTTCTTTCCATCTGGTTCAGACCACCATGATGACTTCTATCTGCTGCTCAGATGTATTCCGCTCCTCATTTTTCAAAGACATCCATATCTTGTAGCACAAACTCCTCGTCTATACTAACACAAACTCTTTTCAGAGCCACACACTGTGCCTTGGATTTAAAGGAAACATACTACACATTGTGCCCTGGAATAAAATTGCACCCGCACACACTCACACCATATAAAAATAGTGCCACACATTGTCCTACCTGGAAATAGTGCCATAGACTGTGCCCTATGCAAGTAAAGTGCCATACATCCAGCGCCTGCTAGAGTTTCACAAACTGCCCTCCTTAAAAATAAAGCACGAAACAAAGAGAGCCCTTGTAGATGATGTCACAAATGAGAGTGCCACAATCTCTGTGCCTCCTGTATAGTGCCACATACTCTGTACACCCTGTAACTAGTGCCATATGATCCGAGACACATCTAGATGGTACTGCAAGATCAGTGCCCTCTCTATAGTGCCATACGTTTGGCTGTATAGTGCTACACACTCTGTGCCCCTTGCAGACAGTGCCAGGAGCTCTGTGCCCGCTGTATATAGTGCCATGTCCTGTGCTGTGGCGTAGTGTAATTACAACAGCTCCGTCCTATTCAAGTGAATGTCTTGTAATTATAGTGCACCGCCGCTGCAGAGGAGATGGGGCGCAGGTGATTTTTAAATGAAAGCGGAGCTTTCCAGTGCTGCTACCCCTTGGCAGAGTTGGACCTATGCCAATCTGATATTGATGATTAGTGTCGAAGCCAAACAAATTGGCTTCGATTTGAATTTTAGGAAAAATTTGATTCGCCACAAGCCGAATTTCCTGGCACTTCGTGGTAACAAATCAATTTTTTGCCTGAAATGGCAGCAAAAAACAAACAAAAAACATACTCACCTCATCCGTTTGCTCATGGAGGGGCTGTCGCAGCTATCTTGATTGAAGATACCGAGCAAAATCTCGCGTGGGGTGACACCATGTCAACGCGCAGGGGGCGGGAGCAGTGACGTCATCAGTGACAGTAGACGTTACGTCCCTGTATACTGTTATACCAAAAGAAGTAGGCCTGACAGCGGTAGAATATTATCTAGATAGAGATGAGGAACTTAAAAAGAACCAAAAGAGCTTCATCTTGGATTGCATTGATCTTTGCTTAGATCATAATTATTTTTGGCACAGGGATTGTTTTTACTTGCAGACCCATGGTATGGCGATGGGTGCGAAATTCGCACCCAGTTTCGCCAATTTATTCATGGCGTATTGGGAGCATATATATATTGACCCCTTACTAAGTAGAGAGAAGGGTGATGGCAGTCTTATTCTGCGGTAAAGATACATAGATGATTGTCTATGTGTCTGGAAAGGGAGCAAGCGGCTCTGAGAGCATTTCTTGTGTATATCAATGATAACACTTGGAATATTACATTTACGAAAAACAGTTAACTTCCTCGATTCAGAAATTATAGTGGAGGATGGGTTAATCCATACGAGGAACTTTTTCAAACCCACAGATCGCAATGGTTATATCAATGTCAACAGCTGCCATCATAAACCCTGGATAAAAAAAACATCCCCGTAGGCCAATTTCAGAGAATAAAAAGAAATTGTTCCAAAATAAGAGATTATGATGAACAGAGAGAAAAAATCCTACAAAGGTTTAAAGAAAAAGGTTATAAAGAGGAAGAACTAATCAGTAGCAAAGAAAAAGTAAGACAAGGAAATGAAGGGAAGAAATAAAAAATAAAAACTCTCAGTGGGCCCCTTGTGACATTTTGCACGGCGCTTATAGCAATGAAACTGCATGTATTATAGATTAAATACCTTGCAGAGCGGATATATGTGAATCAGTCCTTATGTGCCTACTTTTATTTTCTACCCAGTGTTTCAGTCCCTCAGGTCTACTCACAGATATGTGCCACCTCACAGTAGATATGCCAAGATATGTGCCCCCTTCACAGTAGATATCCCAAAATATGTGCCCCATCACAGTTGATATGCCAAGATGTGTGCCCCTTCACAGTAGATATGCCAAGATATGTGCCCTCTTATGGTGGATATGCCAAGATATGTGCCCAGTGGTCCCTTCACAGTGGTTATGGCCAGATGTGCCCCCTTCACAGGAAGTGAAAAAAAAAAACAATATATACTCCTCCCATGATCTGCGCTCCCCATCAGCAGCAGCAGGATACTATGACACATCGCGCTGCTGTGTAGGAGGAGCAGAGGATGATTCCCAGCCTGCCCCACTCCTTCCCCTACACAGATCAGCAGGACCATGTGTGAGGACATCGTGCTGCTGCTGCTGTGGAGCGCTGGCAGCTCAATGGTGGAGCGAGGAGCAAATAGTTTCCTGCTTCTTCAGTTGCGTGCCTACGGTGTTTGGCACCTGGGGAGGGTCCTTTCTCTGGCACCTACCCCCCCCCCCCAATACTTAAAAAAAAAGTACCGGTAGTAGTATTGCCCTCATTGCACAACCTTCACAGCAGTTTTGTACAGATGTGTGCCTCCTCACAGTAGTTATGCCCACATTGTGCCCTCTCACAGTAGTTATGCCCTCTCTGTGCCCCTTTCACAGTTGTAATGCCCTATCTGTGCCCCCTTGACAGTAATAATCCCAATTGTGCCCCCTTCATTGTAGTAATGCCCTTTGACTCTGTGCCCCTCAATAGTAGAAATGCCCATTGTGTCCCCTTCAGATTAGTAATGCCCTCTGTGCTCCATCCAGAGTAGTAATGCCCTCTGCGCCCCCTCCATAGTAATAAAGACCTTTGTGCCCCCTCCATAGTAGAAATGCCCTCTGTGCCCCCTCCATAGTAATAAAGTCCTCTGTGTCCGCTCCATAGTAATAAAGACTTCTGTGCCCCCTCCATAGTAATAAAGTCCTCTGTGCCCCCTCCATAGTATTAAAGTCTTCTGTGACCCCTCCATAGTAATAAAGTCTTCTGTGCCCCCTCCATAGTAATAAAGTCCTCTGTTCCCCCTCCATAGTATTAAAGACCTCTGTGCCCCTTCCATAGTAATAAAGACCTCTGTGCCCCCTCCATAGTAAAATAAAGACCTCTGTGCCCCCTCCATAGTAAAATAAAGACCTCTGTGCCCACTCCATAGTAATAAAGACCTCTGTGCCCCCTCCATAGTAATAAAGACCTCTGTGCCCACTCCATAGTAATAAAGACCTCTGTGCCCCCTCCATAGTAAAATAAAGACCTCTGTGCCCACTCCATAGTAATAAAGACCTCTGTGCCCCCTCCATAGTAATAAAGACCTCTGTGCCCACTCCATAGTAAAATAAAGACCTCTGTGCCCACTCCATAGTAATAAAGACCTCTGTGCCCCCTCCATAGTAAAATAAAGACCTCTGTGCCCACTCCATAGTAATAAAGACCTCTGTGGCCCCTCCATAGTAATAAAGTCTTCTGTGACCCCTCCTGTCACAACCAGACAGTTGAGAAGCTCTGACAGGAGCTTTCCAGATCCTCCTCCTTGAGTTTCTTTGTTTTGGTTAAGTTCCTCATCTCGTTAGTCTATCTCAGCTGTCATGCAGTTGGACTGATTGCTGCCCTTTAAGTTCCTCCCCAGAATGCAGTAGTGTGCGGCTTATACAACTTCCTGGAGTGTGTGTGCATGCTGTTCCTAGTTCTCAGTCCACAGTTCCCAGTCGTCTGCAAGATAAGTTCTGTTTATGTATTTATGATTTTCTGTTTTCTGGATCCAGGTGACCCTGACTCCCTCCGTGTCTGTGTAGGGAGCCGGTGGTCGTGTCCCCTCACTATTGTAGGGTCATCAGGTGTAAGATAGTCGAGGTACGTGGATATGCGCCCATCCACCTTTGGGGTGGTCGCATAGGCTGAGCAATAAGGGAGAGCGGCAGGTCTCTTGCAGGGGTCTCCCTTTTGTTCCTTAGTTGTGGATCCAGTGAGTCATTGTTCATATTGTAAAACGAGATAGAAAAAGGGAAATAGCTCACCCTCTCACAGTCACAAAGAGGTGCTCTGGTCTAAAATGAATCACCCTTCACAAGTGCAAGAAAACGTATATAACTAAAAGACCGGCACTCTCAACACACGGGACCATATGTTTAAGTGCAGATCACAAAATTTTATTAATACATATGTAAAAGAATAAAAAGATAAAAATATACACTAACACTGGATGATTGTTAAATGGTTTCACACAAGATTGTGCTGATCCTACAGTAGTGTCATAAATCTACATACATCCAATGTTCAATATTGGTCCATATTTTGTTGAAAAAGACCGCTGTAGGAAAAAAGAGACCATAGGTATTCACATGTAGGTCCCTAGAAGGAAAGAAAAATGGAAATCCTTTTTGGTTCTGTCCCGGATATGGGCAGACAGTGCGAGATGATGTTCGCTAGAGTAAAGTCAATATTATATTGTAAATGACTGTCTCTTTTCCATATGGGTATCGCTTGGCGATTAACAATCAATTGCGCCTGGTGATCACCCACTATGTGGGCTTACCTTCCCTTCGTGCCGGTCAGTTGGTCAAATTCCTCGGGGCTCGCTGGGAGTCGGCGTCCCGGCTGTTGCGCTGTCAGCGTCCCACGTGGATTTGGAGGAAAAGTTTGTCGCTCCGGAAGTGACGTATCGGCATATAGGATAGTATTCAATAGTTTGCTCAGGCTCCGCTATTCGTTGTAACGGCTGAGGTAAAACTTACAGTGCACTGTAGTTGAAATTTCTGCTTCTCACAGATGGGTCATGTTCTGATCTCCAGTTCGGATCTCTTAGTACCAAACGCGTTTCGGGAAACACTCTTCCCTTCTTCAGTGGTGATGACCCTCCTTCATGTCTGATTGGTTTTTATACCCTCCATTGGTAATTGCCAAAAACAGACATGGAATCTGTCCATTTTTTTTCTTTGTCTGTTTTTAGTCATTTACAACATAATTGTTTGGTATCTATTGTCTTTAACATCTCTTTTCTGCATAATTCTTTTCATGTGTTCGGTATTTTTTCATTTTTCCACTTGCGGTTGTGTTGCGTTTTTAGTGCCTTTTATTTTGACATATGCGTTTTTTTGTCAAAAAGTTGCAATTTACCCTATAGTACAAAATCCCTAAAGGGTTTTATTGTACGGACCATGGTTAACCTTATATATCATTTATTATAATCTATTGTGTGTATATGTGCAGATGACCATATATTTACATCTAACAATATATTTAAAATATCTAACAATATATTTAAAATATTTCTGTCCCTTTTTATTCTTGATATTAAAAATTGGGAACATAAAAACAAAAAAACAAGATAAAATTGTGAGTTGCTGATACAATACATTTTGGATCTTCATATTTTGTTGATTATTATATATCAACACACAACATTATATGTATTTTTCTATCTATATATTTTGTCCTAGAATATAAAGGACATATCTCGGTACTATTCAGTGGTTTATTATATAATAAAGATACAACCGCAAATTAATGCGGATGTACCTATAAGTTTTATTTCGTTTGCAAAATTTTAAAAGATGGTTTCCTGGGACATTTCTTTCTTTCCCAAGAAGCATTTTATTTGCTTCTTGGGAAAGAAAGAAATGTCCCAGGAAACCATCTTTTAAAATTTTGTTCAAGAATAAAAAGGGACAGAAATATTTTAAATATATTGTTAGATATTTTAAATATATTGTTAGATGTAAATATATGGTCATCTGCACATATACACACAATAGATTATAATAAATGATATATAAGGTTAACCATGGTCCGTACAATAAAACCCTTTAGGGATTTTGTACTATAGGGTAAATTGCAACTTTTTGACAAAAAAAACGCATATGTCAAAATAAAAGGCACTAAAAACGCAACACAACCGCAAGTGGAAAAATGAAAAAATACCGAACACATGAAAAGAATTATGCAGAAAAGAGATGTTAAAGACAATAGATACCAAACAATTATGTTGTAAATGACTAAAAACAGACAAAGAAAAAAAATGGACAGATTCCATGTCTGTTTTTGGCAATTACCAATGGAGGGTATAAAAACCAATCAGACATGAAGGAGGGTCATCACCACTGAAGAAGGGAAGAGTGTTTCCCGAAACGCGTTTGGTACTAAGAGATCCGAACTGGAGATCAGAACATGACCCATCTGTGAGAAGCAGAAATTTCAACTACAGTGCACTGTAAGTTTTACCTCAGCCGTTACAACGAATAGCGGAGCCTGAGCAAACTATTGAATACTATCCTATATGCCGATACGTCACTTCCGGAGCGACAAACTTTTCCTCCAAATCCACGTGGGACGCTGACAGCGCAACAGCCGGGACGCCGACTCCCAGCGAGCCCCGAGGAATTTGACCAACTGACCGGCACGAAGGGAAGGTAAGCCCACATAGTGGGTGATCACCAGGCGCAATTGATTGTTAATCGCCAAGCGATACCCATATGGAAAAGAGACAGTCATTTACAATATAATATTGACTTTACTCTAGCGAACATCATCTCGCACTGTCTGCCCATATCCGGGACAGAACCAAAAAGGATTTCCATTTTTCTTTCCTTCTAGGGACCTACATGTGAATACCTATGGTCTCTTTTTTCCTACAGCGGTCTTTTTCAACAAAATATGGACCAATATTGAACATTGGATGTATGTAGATTTATGACACTACTGTAGGATCAGCACAATCTTGTGTGAAACCATTTAACAATCATCCAATGTTAGTGTATATTTTTATCTTTTTATTCTTTTACATATGTATTAATAAAATTTTGTGATCTGCACTTAAACATATGGTCCCATGTGTTGAGAGTGCCGGTCTTTTAGTTATATTGTTCATATTGTATTGTCTTGTTTCCTGTACACCATCCGTGACATTATAAGCCGCCAAAACCGTCTCAAGCATGGATCCGGTTTCACTTTTGGCTGAGCGCTTCCAGGGTCTTTCATTGGAGGTAGCTGATCTCCGTAAGACTTTTTCTCAGTTTCAAGTGACCGGTTCAGCTTGCGTTCATGGAGTTTGTTCTGAGCCTAAGATCTCGCTCCCGGATACGTTCTCCGGGGGTAGTGAGTATTTTGTGCGTTTTAGAGAGGCTTGCAAACTCCATTTTCGCCTTCTTCCCCATTCCTCTGGTGATGAAGAACGGAGGGTGGGGATCATTATATCACTGCTCAGGGGTAACGCTCAATCCTGGGCCTTTTCGCTGCCGGAGGGGGCACGGCCCCTCCGTTCAGTGGATGAATTCTTTTTAGCCCTGGGTCAGATATATGATGATCCGGATCGTATTGCTCTGGCTGAGTCTAGACTACGTCTGTTATGCCAGGGTAAACAATCCGCAGAGATATACTGCTCAGAATTTCGGAGATGGGCAGCTGATACTGGTTGGAATGATGCTGCACTCCGAAGTCAATTTTGCCATGGTCTTTCAGAGAGATTGAAAGATGCATTTGCCTTTCATGAGAGACCTACCTCCTTGGATTCTGCTATGTCTCAGGCCGTTCGTATTGGCAGGCGTCTTAGAGAGAGAGGAGAGATCTCTCCTTCCTGTCATACTCAGTCCCGGGACAGTGCAGCGGTCTCTTTCTGTGCGCAGGGGTCTCAGTCGCTGTCAGTCCCTTCTGAGCAGGAGCCCATGCAGCTGGGGTTGATTGCCTCTGACAATAGAAGATTCAGCCCGCATGGGAGGGTTTGTTTTTGTTGTGGAGGTATAAATCATTTGGCAAATGTTTGTCCCTCTAAGAGATTCAGGCAGTTTTCTGGGAGTAATAAAGAAACAAAAAGGAAAAAATCTTTTAAAAATGTTCCGTCTGTTACTATTGGCAGGGTTGAGGCGGAAATTGAAGGTTTTCAGTTTCCTTGTTGTTCCCGTTTTGTCCTGCCTGCTAGGGTGGCGCTAGAGAGCAAAAGCATTTTTTGTGAGATTTTTGTGGATAGTGGAGCAGCTGTCAATCTCATTGATAATCAATTTGCAATAACTCATGGTTTCCAGGTATGCACTTTGGGAAAGGATATTCCTGTTTTTGCTATTGATTCCGCTCCACTTTCTCAGAAATCATTAAAGGGCATAGTTCACAATATCCGTTTAATTGTGAGTGATGCTCATGTTGAGGATGTGTCATGTTTCGTCCTTAGCGGTTTGCCTACTCCTCTAGTGTTGGGGCTACCCTGGCTCACTAAACATAACCCCACTATTGATTGGCAAGCGAGGCAAATAAATGGTTGGAGTGACTTTTGCAGAGAGAATTGCCTCATGACATCTGTTTCTGAGGTTTCTACTAAGACTGTACCACCTTTCCTCTCTGAATTTTCGGATGTCTTCTCTGAGAGTGGAGTTCAGGATTTGCCCCCGCACAGGGAGTACGATTGCCCTATTAATCTCATCCCAGGCGCCAAGCTGCCTAAATCTCGTTTATACAATCTTTCCCAACCTGAGAGGGTCGCTATGCGTGCTTATATCTCTGAGAGTCTGAGAAAAGGACACATACAACCCTCGAAGTCACCTGTTGCCGCTGGTTTTTTCTTTGTTAAGAAAAAAGATGGTTCTTTAAGACCTTGTCTGGATTTCAGGGAGCTGAACAGTATCACTATTCGTGACCCTTATCCGCTTCCTCTGATTCCGGACCTGTTTAACCAGGTTGTTGGGGCTAAAGTCTTTTCCAAATTAGACCTAAGAGGGGCATACAACCTGGTCAGGGTCAGAGAAGGAGACGAATGGAAGACGGCTTTCAATACCCCTGAGGGCCATTTTGAGAATTTGGTTATGCCTTTTGGTTTGATGAATGCCCCAGCCGTTTTTCAGCATTTTGTGAACAGCATTTTTTATCATTTAATGGGAAAATTTGTATTAGTGTATTTGGATGACATTTTGATTTTTTCTCCTGATTTCAAGACTCATAAGGAACATTTACGTCAGGTCTTGCTCATCCTGCGGGAGAATAAATTATACGCGAAACTGGAAAAATGTGTGTTTGCGGTTCCAGAAATTCAATTTCTGGGGTTTCTTCTCTCCGCTTCTGGTTTTCGCATGGACCCCGAGAAGGTCCGCGCTGTGCTTGAGTGGGAGCTTCCTGAGAATCAGAAGGCGCTGATGCGTTTTTTGGGCTTTGCCAATTATTACAGGAAATTTATTTTGAATTATTCCTCTGTTGTTAAACCACTCACTGATATGACCAGAAAGGGGGTAGATTTTTCTTCCTGGTCGGTAGAGGCGCGTAAGGCCTTTTCTAATATCAAGGAGAGTTTTGCTTCCGCTCCCATCCTGGTACAACCTGATATTTCGTTACCCTTCATAGTTGAGGTTGATGCTTCTAAGGTAGGGGTGGGTGCGGTCTTGTCTCAGGGTTCCTCTCCTGCCAAATGGCAACCGTGTGCCTTTTTCTCAAAGAAACTCTCCTCCGCAGAGAGAAATTATGATGTGGGAGATAGGGAATTGTTGGCCATCAAGTTGGCTTTTGAAGAATGGCGCCATTGGCTAGAGGGAGCCAGACACCCTATTACTGTGTTTACTGACCATAAAAATCTGGCCTACTTGGAGTCAGCCAAGCGTCTGAACCCGAGACAGGCCAGATGGTCTTTGATCTTTTCAAGGTTTAATTTTGTTGTCACGTTCCGCCCTGGGGTTAAGAATGTGAAGGCAGATGCCCTGTCACGTTGTTTTCCGGGAGGTGGGAATTTTGAAGACCCGGGTCCCATTTTGGCTGAAGGTGTGGTGGTCTTTGCTCTTTTTCCTGAATTGGAGGCAGAGGTGCAGGCAGCCCAGTCAGAGGCTCCTGATCTTTGTCCTCCTGGGAGGTTGTTTGTGCCTCTCGCTTTGAGACACAAGATTTTTAAGGAACACCACGATACGGTCCTTGCTGGGCACCCGGGGGCAAGAGCCACACTGGATCTCATCGCTCGGAGATTCTGGTGGCCTGCGCTTCGTAAGTCGGTTGAGGGTTTTGTGGCAGCTTGCGAGACTTGCGCTCGTGCCAAAGTCCCTCATTCACGGCCATCAGGTCCTCTCCTTCCCTTACCCATTCCTTCCCGTCCTTGGACACATCTGTCCATGGACTTCATAACGGACTTGCCTCGTTCCTCGGGGAAGACTGTGATTCTGGTGGTGGTGGACCGTTTTAGCAAAATGGTGCATTTCATCCCTTTTCCTGGTTTGCCCAATGCTAAGATGCTGGCGCAGGCATTTATTGACCACATTGTAAAATTGCATGGTATTCCTTCAGACATAGTCTCTGATAGGGGCACGCAGTTTGTTTCCAGATTCTGGTAGGCTTTCTGTTCTCGCTTGGGGGTTCGGTTGTCATTCTCTTCTGCTTTCCACCCGCAGTCGAATGGCCAGACAGAGCGCGTCAATCAAAATCTGGAGACATATCTGCGCTGTTTTGTGGCGGAGAATCAGGAGGATTGGTGTTCTTTTTTGTCCCTTGCTGAGTTTGCTTTAAATAACCGTCGTCAGGAGTCCTCTGATAAGTCACCATTTTTTGGTGCATATGGGTTTCATCCGCAGTTTGGGACTTTCTCGGGAGAGGGGTCTTCTGGTTTACCTGATGAGGACAGATTCTCCTCGTCTTTGTCATCTATTTGGCAAAAGATTCAGGATAATCTAAAGAGCATGAGTGAGAGATATAAGCGTGTGGCAGATAAGAGACGTGTGCCTGGTCCGGACCTGAATGTTGGTGATCTGGTGTGGTTGTCTACCATGAATATCAAATTGAAGGTTCCCTCCTGGAAGTTGGGTCCTACGTTTATTGGGCCTTACAAGATCCTGTCTGTCATCAATCCTGTTGCCTACCGTCTTGATCTTCCTCAGACTTGGAAGATCCATAATGTTTTTCATAAGTCCTTATTGAAACCTTATGTTCAACCTATTGTACCCTCGCCTTTGCCTCCTCCTCCGATTATGGTTGATGGAAATCTTGAATTTCAGGTCTCTAGGATTGTGGATTATCGTCTTGTCCGCGGTTCCCTCCAGTACCTTGTTCATTGGGAGGGTTATGGTCCTGAGGAGAGGATGTGGGTCCCAGTGACGGACATTAAGGCCACTCGTCTCATCAGGGCTTTCCATAGGTCCCATCCTGAGAAGGTGGGCCCTGAGTGTCCGGAGTCCACTCGTAGAGGGAGGGGTACTGTCACAACCAGACAGTTGAGAAGCTCTGACAGGAGCTTTCCAGATCCTCCTCCTTGAGTTTCTTTGTTTTGGTTAAGTTCCTCATCTCGTTAGTCTATCTCAGCTGTCATGCAGTTGGACTGATTGCTGCCCTTTAAGTTCCTCCCCAGAATGCAGTAGTGTGCGGCTTATACAACTTCCTGGAGTGTGTGTGCATGCTGTTCCTAGTTCTCAGTCCACAGTTCCCAGTCGTCTGCAAGATAAGTTCTGTTTATGTATTTATGATTTTCTGTTTTCTGGATCCAGGTGACCCTGACTCCCTCCGTGTCTGTGTGGGGAGCCGGTGGTCGTGTCCCCTCACTATTGTAGGGTCATCAGGTGTAAGATAGTCGAGGTACGTGGATATGCGCCCATCCACCTTTGGGGTGGTCGCATAGGCTGAGCAATAAGGGAGAGCGGCAGGTCTCTTGCAGGGGTCTCCCTTTTGTTCCTTAGTTGTGGATCCAGTGAGTCATTGTTCATATTGTATTGTCTTGTTTCCTGTACACCATCCGTGACACCTCCATAGTAATAAAGTCCTCTGTTCCCCCTCCATAGTATTAAAGACCTCTGTGCCCCCTCCATAGTAATAAAGACCTCTGTGCCCACTCCATAGTAATAAAGACCTCTGTGCCCCCTCCATAGTAATAAAGACCTCTGTGCCCCCTCCATAGTAAAATAAAGACCTCTGTGCCCACTCCATAGTAATAAAGACATCTGTGCCCCCTTCATAGTAATAAAGTACTCTGTGCCCCTTCCATAGTAATGAAGTCCTCGGTGCCCCCTCCATAAAAATAAAGTCCTCTGTGCCCCCTGAATAGTAATACAGTCCTCTGTGACCCCTCTGTATTAAAATTAAAAAAAACACAGTACCTACTCACCTTGTCCCGTTCCTGAAGCTCACAGTCCTCTCTTGGGCAGAACTTATGCAGATTTCCGAGTTGCAGGCTCCGCCCACACAGGCCGGCAGCGCGATCCGTGCCTGCAGGCTGAATGGTGGAGCAGGGAGAAGTCTTCCTGCTTCACCATTCAGAGGGCGGCTGGCCTGAAGGAGGGGAGGAGCGCGTGGAGCTCAGCGGTGAGTGACAGGACCGCAGCTCCCAGCGCTCCAGCAATGAGCGCTTCCATCTGTATTAATGAAGGCGCTCATTGCTTCTGGCCTCTGGCAGCTGTGCTGTGGGCCCATGCAGGAGCTGTGGGCACCGACACTTGCCCGGTATGCCGGGTGCTGATGCCAGCCTTGATAGTAAAGTCACATCTATGGAAAAAGAGGGGGATAGGGGCTGTAAGGAAAGGACAGAAGGGTAGTACACATAGAGGGAACTAGGAGAAAATAACTGTACTAGCTATCGGTATAAGAGTGAGGATACAGGGCTCTTTACTTATTGTGTTGCGGCGTCCTGTGGGAAGATGACATGGATCACGGTGAGAACACGTGGAGTCTCTCTGTGTAGGGAATGGTGCGGAATGCAGGACCTTGATGGGATTGATGTAGCCTACAGGACACTTACAGGATACTTAGTATCCAGGAATTCATGTGTAGCCCATGTGGGGCAATCATGTGGATATTAATCCGTTCAGGAGTATCGCTTCGCACGGAACTGCTATTTTTGAACATAGTCAGGTGAACATGTAAATGAAGAGAAAGTTTTGATCGTTGTTCTATTTTATTTTATTTATGAGTGTTTTACATATATGCATATGAGTGATAAATACCGCCCATACCCGAAAGTGAAACTGAAACGCCCCAGATGAAGCAGGAGCGAAACCCGGGTCGGGCTTTATCATATGTTCCATGTGATGTTCAAGATTGCGATTGTGTAAGTATAATAAAGAAGCGTGAACTATTTTACATGCGGGTCTGTGCTATGTTGATACTCTCTTTGAAGACGTGAGAAGCATACCACCACCGCTCGTTGGTTCAGAGACTTAGAAGCTGCGAAGGAGGAAGAATTAGGAGGAGATTGGAAGAAGCAGCATAAAAAGAACCAGTGATTTTTGTGTTACCCCTAAGCTTTCCTTCTTATAAGTTTTGGACTGAAAGAAGTGAGAACCTACTTCTACAAAGGGACTGCGGGTAATATCAGCACGTCATCTAATGCACAAAACTTTTGTATTAGGCTACTTTCACACTCACGTTTGGTGCGGAACCGTCATGGATCTGCACAGACGGGTTGTATTATCCTTAAAGGGAACCTGTCACCGGGATTTGATGCATAGAGCTGAGGACATTGGTTGTTAGATGGCCGCTAGCACATCCGCAATACCCAGTGCCCATAGCTCTGTGTGCCTTTATTGTGTAAAAAACCCCGATTTGATCCATATGCAAATTAACCTGAGATGAGTCCTGTAATCTTGCGATGCGTGAGCTAGTGGATGCACAGTTCCTTCCCTGAGGCTGATGCCAGCACAGGGAAGGAACACTATGATGACACTGCGCATGCGCTAGCTCGCGCATCGCGAGATTACGGCGCTATGGCTTTCTGACATTGGGGAGCAAGGAGGAGATTCTGAGGATGCGGGGCGGTGCTGGGCTCCTTAACGCTGGACTCATCTCAGGGACAGGACTCATCTCAGGTTAATTTGCATATGGATCAAATCGGTTTATTTACACAATAAAAGCACACAGAGCTATGGGGACTGGGTATTGCAGATGTGCTAGCGGCCAGAGTAGAGTACTGTTTGAACCTTAAAAATTTGAATAAAAAAATAATTTAAACAGAGTAGAGTACTGTTACCCTAAACAATGCATCCCTTTGCAATCTAACCTCATAGCTGTAAGTCCTGGCGGCAGTAAAAGACAATACATTTAGCTTAGCCTTTTTGCTGTACAACATCTCAATATGTGCCATTTGTGCAGGTCTAATCAGTTTATGGAATCTGGCCCTTCACTTGGTGGTGGTAATACACAGAACATGTGCAGCCTGTGAAATATTTGCATGTCACACAAAATATGGAAATTCACATGCTTACATTACATTGACATTACTATGGAAAATATCCCTCTAAATATTGTGACTGATCTGCTCGGGTTCTTTCTGCCCTCTGCACTAGATAGTACTCAATCTCAGACACTGCAAATTATCATGTAGTATGGAGCCATCTACAGGCAGGTTTGGTAACTGCAATTGATGAAATTAGGCCTTATTCACACAAAGCTATAGAAATATGGTTAAAATACAGATTCTGTTAAATGTAAGCCCTATACTGGTACATAAATTACATGGACGCAGACCTTGTTAGTTCACAGTTGTACCAATACGGATTGTTTTATCAGCATTGACGTCTGTGCTTATATCCATATGGCTGTTTTACCATCCCTGTTGTGACAGTTATTTTTAGACACATTTCATCCATAATTTTGAACATATTTTCTTGCATACGGCAGCTACAAATCAAAACTGATGTAAATACTGATCAAACAAATGGGCCGGACAATTTTTTTCAGGCTTTATTGACTTCTATTGTGATAATACTATACAGTATCAGCAAAAATGTACATCATGTAAACAAATCGAATTCAATCTAAATTTAGTAAAACTTGTTTCCAAATTCAAATTTTTGGTGATACGGGTGAATTCTCTAGAGACTAGAGGGGAAAAAAATCAGAGTCATTGGAGTGTCACACACAAATTTTCAGCCCATTCTGAGCACTCTTGATTTGGCTACAATTGATTCGGCCAAAAATCGATTTGGCCAAATTTTGAGAGATTCACTTATCTCTAATTATGAATATAGCATAAATTAAATATGATACCAATGTAGTGACTAGCATTGAATTCTGGAAGTACTAAATACAGGGCAGATATACGTGAGGGATTAAAGAGAGGCTGTCAGCAGTTATAACCATGCAAAACTGCTGACAGCACTAGGTAGAGGCTGGGGAGAGCAGGACGAACATACGTTTAACGTTTCTCATGAATATCATATGTGAATATGAACCTTCATTGTGCAATTGAGACCATATAAATGGTCCAATAGCCAGGTATTACAGATCCATATAATACTGATCTTGTGCATGTTTCACGGTGGGGAGTGGGGGAAACCCCCCACCGTACAATGTAGAGAAAATAAGGTAGCAGGTAGGCCAGAAAACAGGGAAAAGGGAGCAGGTAACAAACTAAGTATCCCTAAATCCTATCCCTGACCTCCTGACTGTATGAGCCGCCCTCAATGGTAGGGGGGCTCATACTCTCGAACCTGGGCCCTACTGACCCGAACAGTCCCTGCAATATGGCATCAGAAGGTGGAGACAACCGATTCCTCCAGGACACGGAGGAACCGAAGTCTCCAACAGGCCTAGCAACAAAGGGGAAGAAAGCAGCCAGTAGTGGACGGCATGACATGTAAGTGTCCAGAGGCAGAAAACACCACTGCCAACAGAACCAACATGGACACCTACCTGACACAGCTGCAACAGGAACTAGAGCCGTCCACGCCGCTAACCAACATGGACACCTACCTGACACAGCTGCAACAGGAACTAGAGCCGTCCACGCCGCTACCACTGGATACTGGAAATGCGCATAGGCCCAAACACACACACCAGGCAAGACCCAGCACAAACACCGAATCCAGTAGAAACTACCTGGACCACCATGAGGCATGAACCATGGTGGCACCAGGCTGAGCTGCTTGTAGTTCCCCCTCCGGGGAACTCCAGGGACCCGCTTCCGGAGGAAAGGACATACAAAGGATATGTCTAGCATCCATGCTGACCTGAAACACCAAACAGGCCAGACATGAAACACCAAACCAGACATAACAACAAACCCCAAACATAAACCCACACCAAACATACAACAAGTGAGGTAGTGGAACAGCAACAGAAACAAACGGGTGACATAAGAAGACATCAGGTGACATCGATGTCCCATAAGGTGGCCCTCAAGGACTGGGCAGATGGAAAAGCACAAGCTCCACAAGACACTGAAGACAATCTGACCTTAGGCTCACAACTCAACAATAAAAGCCAAGAGGCCACACCCAGCTCCACTTTGCACACACATTAACCCCATACACACCAGAAAAGGGAAGGGAAACAGCCTTTAAGGGGAAGTGCACACGCATGCATAACAAACAACACGTTGCCACCAGCAACCATCATGCGTGGCGAAAGTGTCATGGCAAACTACCACCAAGCCGTGACAGCATGAGGCATTAAAGTTTTGCTGAAAGCTTTTCAGATTCATTTAGCTTCTTTCCCAGAAAATAACAGTATCAATGTTTTTGGACAGCACTGTGAGGTTTTCATGTGACAGATGGAAATTCATTAGTAATCCTCATTAGCTGTTTAGGAGGGTTTTCTGGGCTGTCAAGAAAATCACATAAGGAAAAAGTGAGGAGGATATCAGACTGAAATAATTAGTTTTCTCATCGAATAAAATCAGATAAAAATCTTGGCTGTGACAAATATGAAAAGATTGACTCAACACTTTAAAAATACAGTCTATAGTGAATAAACAGGGAATACATTGAAGTAAGAAAGACATACAGGGTGACCGTCCATGACCACCGCCAGAAAACTCTAAATCTGGTACATAACTTCCTTAACCACTCTGGTTAGTAGATCTAAGGCTAGCCTTAGGTGCTCACCGGAGTCCTCCATGAGGTCCGTTGGAAATGGCTGCTAGGGACTCAGGTTATATCGAGGAAGTAAAGCTGCAGAAAATAGGTGTGAGCTGATGCCATGGAGTAGCAGAAAAATAAAACAAGCCAGAGTTAAAGCCAGGAGAATTAGTAGATAGTGGGTTAATCCAGAAACAAGCCAAGAGTCCTGCCAGGAGAATCTGTAGAAAACGTATCAGTAGACAAGGGTTAAATCCTAAAACAAGCCAAGGTCAATACATAGGAAGTCCAACAGAAATGCAGCACAGTTCTGAGCACACAGAACTAACAGGAGCCAGGAAATCAAAAATCAGAGGCACTGACAAGCAGTAAATGCCTAACTTAAATTCGGATATTGGACGCTGAGCCAGGAACCTGATTGACCTGGCATCCAGACTCACTGAGAGTTTGACCAGCTGGGACTTGGCTGGTAGACATGGCAATTCTCCTGGAACAATCATAAGGAAAAATTGCTTGAAAGGATCATCAAATGCACAATGCGCGATTGACTAAAAAACTGGTAGTTCATTAAAAGAATATATGGTATAACAAAAATGAAAGGCTAGCTACGTGTTTCATAAGGTTTTTTTTTTATTTTTTCCTGGAACAATCATGGACGGGAACCTGACTGGGTAAGTTCCTGACACATAGGCAAAGAGCATGACTGGTTTGGTAGACAGAGGTATGATGGAGTAGTATTGTGGCAAGCACCGTAAGACTGGGAAGAGAATTCTGAATATAATTCTACAAGAAACTGACAAACAGTGTAATGAGAAAGCAAAAGACATAAAAAAAACTGTCTGGACTGAAGCAGAACATATCTAGAGTACATTTAACACATAGGAGTATATATATATTACTGACTTTATATTGTGTAGGCTTCTTAATATACTGCTGTGTTAGCAGAGTAATTGTCCTAAAATGTTAGGGTTGTTGCCTAACAACAGGTAATGTAGTCCACAGATGACTACCTAGGATCTCCACATAGTGGTTGTGTTGGTTCCAGATTTTCTTGCTGTGTATCTTAATTTTGTTTCAATTCAGCTCAAGCGATTGATGGAAATCAAGCACTGAAAAAATACAGCAAAGCAGCCATGGCCACTACTTAGGAGCGAGTTTGATTGTCTGGGGCAGTGAGTTCTACAGAATAGGTGCAGCTTGGCATGTGATGCAATGTGAGTACCATACGTCAGACACAAAGAAGTAGATCAGCCTGGAGCAGGAGCTGCCCAGAGACTTGGCTCAGGAGGACATTTATGGCTGGAGCCGTGCACTCTAGAAGGCATCTGTGGTAGGCACTATATGGAGCATATGTGACAGTCACATTGTCTCAGGTCATCTGTGCCAAGTTGTGCAGGTGAGGGGGCATCTATGGCAAGCACTGTATGGGGTCATCTGTAGCAGGTACCGTAGGGGTCATCTGTGGTTGGAACTGTGTAAGGAAATCTGTGGCAAGCACAGCAATACTTTAGGTCCAGGGATGTACCTTTTCCAAATTTTTGGCTCGTATGCTCAAGACATAATGCTTCTTCTCGGGAGGCCAAGGTTCTGTTTCTGTTTTGTTCTTTTCTGCATATAGAGCATAATGCCATGTTTACATTCTACAAATATATTAATGGACCCATCTGAAATCCCCAAAAAACGGGGTCAGAAACAGCGCCACTGTTACCCATGAGCTGTGTCTGGCATTGCAACTCAGTCCCATTCACTATATAAAATCGGGAGCTGTAATACCAGACACAGCTCATGGACAACAGCAGCTTTGTAGACCCTTTATTCTAATCTCCGACAGCCCCCGTTGATGTCCCTCTTTTTAAAGGGGTTATCCAACCCCAATAATGACCCCAACCAGTGCCCAGGCCCCTCGTATACATTATACTTACCTGTTCCCTAGCATTCGCGTCGTTCCTGATCCCCACACGGCCAATGCTGCATCTCCTCGTCACACGGATGAAAACATCCAGCAGCGGCAGGGGGAGCAGCCAATAGCAGGCCACGACAGAGAAGAGCCTCCTTGTCACCCCCGATGTTAGGGAGGCCCATCCCTGTTGCGGCCTGCTATTGGCTCCTCCAGCCATCACCAGCTGTTTTGATCCGCTCAATGGGAAGATGCAGCGGTGGCCGTGTGGAGATCAGGGACAGCGCGGGTGTCGGGAGCGGCATAAGTATAATCTACTGTATATGAGGTGCCCGGGCATTGGGGGGGGTCATTATAGGGGTTGAATAACCCCTTTAAGGAATCTACTGTGCACAGAATTGGCGCACTGCTGTTGTCATGAAGATTTTCTGTATATTTCCTGAACACCTCTATAGCGGTTTCCGCAGAACCAGATGGATATATACAGTACAGGTCACGGAGGAGAACCAGTGTTTTTTTTATCACTTCTTCTGTCCGGCTTTGTGTACACTGATAATTTAGAATGACATTTATAATTTAATGAGTCAGCACAGCGATGTATATTCACTCCAGGTGTTTTTTAATCATAAAGCATAAAAATTGACTATATAAACACACGCCTAATATTCTATCATTCAGTATGTGCTTGAGTTATTCAGAAAATGAGGTGATTTCTAATGCAATTATACACTTGGCTGGCCTTTCACCATATAATTTTTCATGCCTCGCCTTGAAACTCTCATTACTTTTACCAATAATTTTCATACTTTATTTTCTTCTTTTTCTTTTCTTACTGAATGTGCAGTGAGCCGTTGAGGGAATGGAATGAAGGATGGGAGTAGTAGTGGCTGCTGTTATAATGCAGTCTATCACACTGACTGTCCTCTCACTGTGACTCCCTAGGACTAGTGCAGCGTAAGGCGGGGGCACCCTTTCTTCCCTCAGGGGACACAATGTGGTTCTGAGGCTCCTGTCTGACGGTAGCTGGGGTGCCCGTGATGTTAGGTGTTTGGATGGGTGTGTAGCGTGCAATGGCCGGCATATAGTGCAAGAGTCAGTAACTAGGCCAGATTAAACAGAATAAATGTCTCTCTTTATTGTAGTGCAAAATAGGAGAAGTGCTACATCCAACTGTAGCAAAACACATTTCCAATTATATAATCTGTCCCAGATAGCAGTGTATGGCTTCAGGCAAATATGGGAGTTATGGCCTTCTTTCCTCTCTATCTTGCTAAAGTTTATCTCAGTAGAATCTGTGGCAGGCAAATGTAACTTGGCAATTATACCTGTACCATACAGGTTGAATGATAGGATTGGCCGGGTTGTTCCTTATGTATGTAGGGTGTCTTAACTGTAATCCCTCCATGGCAGTAAAGTCTGTATTACCCTCAATGGTAGTTACCTTACTGACACCAGTGCCTAGACATGCAGATTCCTGAACCTACTCCTTTCTGTCTTGCTATAGATCATGTAGCAATCAAGCAGAAATCTGTCTCTGAATCCAGAGGACCAAAGAGAGAGAGCACATGGACTTACCTCCTCAGACTCTCCTAGAACACTCTAGAGCTAGGGGTGGAGCCAGTCACCACCTAGCAACTTCCTGCAAAGGGCTGTGTCAGAGTTATTGAACTCTGTCACTACCATACAGAACAATGCTGGGGGTATACAAGGCATTACATGATATAACATTGAAAAAAGAATAAATCTTTGCAGTTACCCCCTGTACTGGGGTACTGCAAATGTCAAATACACTGAGCTCCAAGATGTCTTCTTTTCTGCAATGTGTCAATGTTGATATGATCGTATACAATTGTCACTTTTGTAAACCTGCTAAATGGACAGACTTTTCCCATATATTGAACCCTATTAGGGCATACCGAGATAAGAAAGGCTAGATCCATAGAGAATAAAGATGCCCCAAAGTGCAACATTGGTTCTGGTGGATGCAGCAGAGATGGGCAACCATATGTGCAAACATAGTGTATGCAGCCGCATAGGAGCCCAGTGAGTAAGGGATCCACTGTCAACCTAAAAGTAGCTTCCTTCAGTCTGCTAGATTGCATGTAAGGGAATTCTGAGTTAATGCAGTCCCCCATTCAGGACCCTCATCTATCCCACTCTGTAGGACCCAGCGAGTCTATGCATTACACAGACAGCTCACTGATTTTAATGGGCATTGTGTAATGTTTCTCCTTTTTGCTTGCCGCTATAGGAACATCAATGGTTGATGTTGATTCTTCCAACAGATCTGACCGTCCTACCTGTGGGAAAACCTAAGATTAATTTATCACCAACGGACACTTATAACAAGACAGGATTGTCCAAAGCGGAGCACCATTTTAAGGAAACCTACATTCAGCCAAGTAATATTAAAAATCAAGAAAGACTTGATTTGGTGGGGTTAAAGGAAATTAATGATATCACCCAGGGGTATAAGGATGTCGCAGAGCTAGATCTCTTTTAAGCCAGATTAAAATACCCATGTTCCAGACACATTACAAGTCCTTATTACTAGGATGTATCATGGCCAGTTGTTGCTCAGTTTAAAATCTATAAGACTATAGACATTGAAAGAAGTGTCACCTAACAGGTCGCTCCATTTATATTCCTTCTTACTGCAGTCACGCAGTGAGGAAGAATAGTAGGCTTAGGACCTCTGCCTTAAAGGAAACCTGTCATCAACTTTATGCTGACCTTACTGATTTCAGCGAAATGTCACTCATGAGCTAATAGTAAGTGGTTGCTGAGAACCAGCATCATAATTATGACAGCACAGGCCTTGAAAAGAGTCAAATCTAACTGAGAAGAGTCATGGTTATTCATAATCTCCTGCACTCTTGCCCATCTGCTGATGATTGGGGGAGAGTGCACACACAACAAAACCCGAAAAATTAACAGACAACCCTGGCACACCAACCTGACCAAAAAACTCAGACAAGCTTCCAGGGCTGCCAAGTGGCGATGGAAGAAATCCCATTCTACAGATCATTTCACCGCATACAAGCAATCCCTCCTCATATTCAAATCCTCACTCGCTGATGCAAAACAGGCCTACTTCTCATCTCTCATATCTTCCATGGCCCACAACTTTTTAACACTTTTAACTCCCTTCGCCGTCCCCCAGCGCCCCCCCACCCTCTCCTCTCATCTCAGCTGAGGACTTTGCCAAATACTTCAAACAAAAGATAGTCAACATCAGAGAAAGCTTCAGTACACAGTCCCCACGGACCCTCTACACAACTGCTCGGTCCTCTTCTCCCAAAACCTGCTTCTGCACCATTACAGAAAAAAAACTCTCCACTCTACTCTCCAGATCTCATCTGACCACCTGTGCACTTGACACTAACTCATCTCTTCAACCTATCACTAACCTCTGGTGTCTTCCCCTCTGCTTTTAAACATGCTACCATTACACCCATCCTCAAAAAGCCTTCACTTGACCCATCTTCTTTGTCCAGTTATCGCCCCATATCACTTCTTCCGTATGCCTCAAAGCTACTTGAACAACATGTCCATTCAGAACTGTCTTCTCACCTCTCCTCCTGCTCCCTCTTTGACCGCCTACAATCTGGCTTCCTACCCCACCACTCGACTGAGACTGCCCTTACCAAAGTCACCAATGACCTACTAACAGCCAAAACCAAGAAACAATACTCTGTCCTCCTTCTCCTTGACCTGTCCTCTGCCACTCCCTTCTGTTGCAAACTCTCTCATCTCTTGGCATCACTGACCTGGCCCTCTCCTGGATCACATCATACCTCACAGAACGGACATTTTGCGTCTCCCACTCCCGCACCACCTCCTCATCTCATTCCCTCTCTGTTGGTGTCCCACAAGGCTCTGTCCTAGGACCCCTGCTCTTCTCTATCTACACTTTTTCCTGGGACATCTCATAGAGTCCCATGGCTTTCAGTATCACTCTTATGTTGACGACACACAAATCTACCTCTCTGGTCCAGACATCACCACCTTACTATCAAGAATCCCACAATGTCTATCTTCTATATCATCCTTATTCGCCTTTCGCTTTCTAAAACTTAACATGCATAAAACAGAATTCATCATCTTTCCCCCATCTTGCTCAACCCCTCCCAACAGACCTATCTATCACGATCAATGGCTGCACACTATCCCCGATCAACCAATCCGCTGCCTTGGAGTGACCTTGGATTCTGCCCTTTCCTTCCGACCACACATCCAAGTCCTTTCCACCAACTGCAGCCTCCAACTCAAAAACATCTCCCGCATCCGCGCTTTCCTTAACTTTGAATCTGCGAAAATGCTTGTACATGCCCTCATCATCTCCCGCCTAGACTACTGCAACACTCTCCTCTGTGGCCTTCCATCTAGCACTCTCGCACCCCTCCAATCTATCCTCAACTCTGCTGCCCGACTAATCTACCTCTCACCCCATTACTCCTCTGCCTTTCCCCTCTGACAATCCCTTCCCTGGCTCCCCATTGCCCAGCGAATTCACTTCAAAGTACTAACAAATACATACAAGGCCGTCCATAACCTGTCCCCTTCCTACATCTCTGAGCTACTTTCCCGATACCTCCACACACGCAATCTCCGATCCTCACAAGACCTCCTTCTCTCCTCTCCTCTTATCACCTCTTCCCACAATCGCCTCCAAGATTTCTCCCGCGCATCCCCCATACTCTGTAACTCACTACCCCAACATATCAGACTCTCACCTACAGTGGAATCCTTCAAAAGAAACCTGAAAACCCACCTCTTCAGACAAGCCTACAACCAGTGACCCTGCTGCCTATATACCGCCATGGCTCGCTTCACCCGCACCTACTGTGTTCTTCTCCCATACCATGTAGATTGTAAGCCCTCACGGGCAGGGCCCTCCCTCCTTTTGTACCAGTTTGTAACCCGTCTTGTTTATGATTAGTGCAATTGTCTGTATTATGTATGTATACCACTTCTCATATGTACAGCGCTATGGAATGAATGGCGCTTTAATAATAAATAATAATAATAATAATAATTGTCAGTTCTCTCCTAGAGAGAAAGGGAGAAGACTAGGTAGAAGACTGTCAGTCATCAGCAGGTGGGCAGGGGGAGCAGGAATTCATGAATAACCAGGACTCTTCTCAGGTGGCCGTGACTCTTTTCCAGGCCCAGTCTGCAATGATTGTGATGTTGGTTCTCAGCAACCACTTACTTTTAATTTTTAAAATGACAGACCGCTGAAATCAACTCACCTTTAGTATGGGCAGCATAAAGTTGATGACAGGTTCCCTTTAAGTACCACTGTGTGACCTAGCATTGGCTGGAGAGGACTAGGGAGCATGCACAATGGCCCTTTAAGACCTGCACGCACCCTACAGGCAGCAAAAGAAGTGCAGGCAGGAAGCAGGCTGGCCAGACTGCAGGAGTGGGTCAGTAGCATGGTGGCTGCGTCGGCCGGGGAGAGCGGGCCACCGCTGTAAAATCGCATTGCTATATTGCCTACTACTAATGTCAGCTAACAAATTCAGTTCTACTAAATCTGTAATATCCAGCTCTGTTACTTCTAGGGAATATCCTCATGACATTTTCCGCTGAGTTGAGCTGAAACCTAAGTGAACATTTACAGACATATCGCTGTGCTACAACCAGCCCTTTAGGTCATTTTGTACTTTACGAGGCGTTGTGTAATTGTACTTTTTTTGATATTGTTAAACATTTGGACACACTTCTGCCTCTTCATAGCTAGGTTACCGTCAAGCCATATTCCACAGCATAGAAATGTATGTCAGCGAGACACTCCCAGACTATTATTTTCATAAAATGATTTTATGCAGGTACTTTGCAGGAGAACTATGAAATAGAATGACCAAGGAAGCTTTGATGAACCATAAGTAGAACAACATCAAACACCTCTCTCTCTCGGCAAACACATGAAAGTACAAAGCCAGCTGACATGGGGAAATTGCAAAGCTGATATTAATGAAGGGCTCCAGGATCCCTCGCTGATCTTCTCGTTTGTTGCTGGAGGTGAGGAAATTATGAAGGTCACTAGATAAGTATTCATCTTCATTTAGAGCGGAGAAGATAAATACTCGCTCAGAACGTGAAGAATGGATTTCACACAGAGAACTGAGCCGCTGGGATTTTTCCTACACCGAACATTAACATAAACACTCTATAGTCTATAGTGCTTGGCTGTTAACAGAATGGTGGTGGAATCAGGGCAGAGCACATCAGTGACTTCTACCTATAATAATGCAGCGTCCCACTTGATGTGTGTATGGGACACTGCAAAGTTGTCATGTTCCATGTTATGTCATTTGCATATTCCTGTGATATAGCTGATAGATTCCTGTTAACAGGCTGTTAGGTGCACTACACCTATTCCACCACTAGATGGGGATAGCACCACAGTATATATACCACAGTTCAGGCCTAGTTAGAGGAGTTAGAGTGTGGGAGTTGAAGTTGGAGGAGATGGAGTGAGGAGCAAGGGGGAAGGAGAGGACCCCTCTCCTCTCAGCTCTCTCTTGGGCTCCACGGCCCAGAGGAGCCAATTTGTTTGTCTCAGTGTCAAGCTAGGAAACCTTTATTCTACCGTCTACTCTTCCGCTGTGGAGTACTTGGACGCGTGTGATGGAGCATTGTCCTGCATGAAAATCATGTTTTTCTTGAAGGATGCAGACTTCTTCCTGTACCACTGCTTGAAGAAGGTGTCTTCCAGAAACTGGCAGTAGGACTGGGAGTTGAGCTTGACTCCATCCTCTACCCGAAAAGGCCCCACAAGCTCATCTTTGATGATACCAGCCCAAACCAGTACTCCACCTCCACCTTGCTGGCGTCTGAGTCGGACTGGAGCTCTCTGCCCTTTACCAATCTAGCCACGGACCCATCCATCTGGCCCATCAAGACTCACTCTCATTTCATCAGTCCATAAAACCTTAGAAAAATCAGTCTTGAGATATTTCTTGGCCCAGTCTTGACGTTTCAGCTTGTGTGTCTTGTTCAGTGGTGGTCGTCTTTCAGCCTTTCTTACCTTGGCCATGTCTATGAGTATTGCACACCTTGTGCTTTTGGGCACTCCAGTGATGTTGCAGCTCTGAAATATGGCCAAACTGGTGGCAAGTGGCATCTTGGCAGCTGCACGCTTGACTTTTCTCAGTTCATGGGCAGTTATTTTGCGCCTTGGTTTTTCCACACGCTTCTTGCGACCCTGTTGACTATTTTGAATGAAACGCTTGATTGTTCGATGATCACGCTTCAGAAGCTTTGCAATTTTAAGAGTGCTGCATCCCTCTGCAAGATATCTCACTATTTTTGACTTTTCTGAGCCTGTCAAGTCCTTCTTTTGACCCATTTTGCCAAAGGAAAGGAAGTTGCCTAATAATTATGCACACCTAATATAGGGTGTTGATGTCATTAGACCACACCCCTTCTCATTACAGAGATGCACATCACCTAATATGCTTAATTGGTAGTAGGCTTTCGAGCCTATACAGCTTGGAGTAAGACAACATGCATAAAGAGGATGATGTGGTCAAAATACTCATTTGCCTAACAATTCTGCACGCAGTGTACATGAGAGACTTTTTATACCTGGATGTAAATTGCTGTCAAGAACCTGCTTACAGTAAAGTTCTGAGTTGGATTCGAACCTTGTCTCATTATTCCATCTCCATACTACAACCTCTCTCATCATTTTGCACCACCAAGGTGCTGGCGTCACGATTTTACCTAATTCAGGGCCCAGCCGCACAAGCACCCAGAAAATCCAATCACCATCAAGGGCACCTCAATCACCACCTGGCTAGTGTCCCCTGTAAAAGAGTGTGCCCCGGAGTATTTGGTGCTGTTCTCTTCTTCACTGCAGCCCGGCCCAGGGAGCGTCAAAACTGTGAGCAAAGAAATAACTGTTATTATTCCTCGGTACACCGTCACCTCACAAGTTATTCCCCTGTGGTCCCGGCTCGCTGCACTAACACCTAGTCAGAGGCATAGCTTGAAGCTCCTAGGCCCCAATCCAAACTCTGTAATAGAGCCCCTGCCTAGAATGGGTCCGTTATAATACAAGTGTGTCTGACAGTTGTAAGAGAAAAGTAATGATATTACGTACCTGGATTTCTGCATTGATTACTAATATAATGTGCTAGGTTTGTGTGTGGGTTTCATAGGTGCTTTTCCTAGTAAAGAAAGACACACAAAGCCTGGTTACTGAGAGATGTGCTCTTCTCAAGGAAGATCACAAGGTATTAGTATAATTATTGTTGATATGGCTCTGTTCATATTTGCATTAGGCTTTTTCTGCAAGGGGTTGCAATTTTGATTTTTTTTTAGTGCAAGAATACTATAGTTAATGGTGCTACTTGTGCTTTCAAAAATACTATAACCCCCGAAAAAAACATGGATTTGTAGTTCAGAAGCCCAATCTTGTAGGTGCTGGGGGCTATCCTTCCCTATTTCACCATGCCTTATTCACATGGTCATACTATAGCTCGGTTTTGTATAGAGCCATAGTAGAGCTCTCATTCATGTGCATAGAGCTAATTCTTTAACTCTTTATGTCTCCAGTTTCATATGTACATGCATCGGTAGCAGCAGTTTTTTGCCATGAAATCCGACACAAAAAAAACATAGAAAAATGGCCCGTCCTATACCCAGAGCATAGTTGACAAGTCCCAAATTTGCAGGGACTGTCCCTAATTTTTTGGAGACAATCTCAGCATTTCCTGGGCAGGAAATTATTTGGGCTTTAGTACGCCCTGCATAGGAGTGGGTCTTCTCATGGAGGTCTGGCTTTCCAGTGGGTGGGACTTAAAGGGTTTGTGTAACGTCAGCAAATAGCATTTATTATGTAGAAAAAGTTAATACAAGGCACTTACTAATGTGTTGTAATTGTCCATATTGCTTCCTTTGCTGGCTGGTTAATTTTTCCATCACATTATACAATGCTCGTTTCCATGGTTACGACCACCCTGCAATCCATTAGTGGTGGCCGTGCTTGAACACTATAGAAAAAGCGCCAGCCTCTGGTGGCTGGGACCATAGGAGCACACATAGGCCGGTACTTTTTCCTATAATGTGAAAGTGTAAGCCGTGTACTGGGGTGGGCTCCCCAGGATTCAGCGAAGTCACGAACGAGGAAAACAACTCCACCACCAGCTTTTGCCAAAACAGAATTTTACTTAAAGATGGTAATGAGCACAACCACAAATGCTGGAAAGCTCCAATAAATTTACATACACCTATCCCGAAGGCGGCGCCCTCCGATGAATGCAGGAGGAAAGCGTGGTAATTTACCTACTGGCGGGCACAAATAAACTGCCACACCTTACCTGTTATTACCCTAAAAAAACAAGCATAACTGTATGGGTGTGTGGTAGGGGCTAGCCTGCGGTGCAGCACAACAGCTTGCAGTGTTCTGAAACACACTGCTTAATATTGTGATGTGTTTCATAAAAATGTGCTTGTGCCTGAGTTCCCATAAAGCTGCGCAGGGAGGGAGAGGTTCTAACAAACCTCCCAGTGCTGACTCTGCCCTGCTCTCTGAGAGGAGAAGAAGAAGGAGGAGAGTGTGATGTCTGTGGGAAAAGCTGCATCTCAGCAGCTATTTTGCAGAGTTTTCAAAACTCCAGAGTTAGTTCCATGTACCAACTCATAGATGGGAAAGATTAAGATCCAGGCAAACCAGAGAGGGAGTGAGAATATCGGCAAAGGAAGGTAATTGTCGTTTATCAGGCTCTAGTCTCCTTTGCATTTGGTGGAGCGATTCTAAGCTACCAGCTGCCACCATAACCAAAGACAGAAAGGCCACCTGTCAGGAGATAGTATTCCTAGAGAGGATACAGAAGTATATGACTATACAGTACAGCAGAGATAGTACATCCCTCCAGCCTGGAGAAACAAGGGATCAATTGCTATAGAGGGAGCTACTAACCAGGAGTCAAACTGCTACTACCCCCATCGGTCCACAACAGCTCACACGTATTGGAGAGAGTTCACAGAAGAACTACTAAACTAGTATATGGATTGCAGGATAAAAGACCTTAACATGTATATCTTGGAAGAAAGACGAGACAGAGGGGATATGATAGAAACTTTTAAATACATAAAGGGAATCAACAAGGTAAAAGAGGAGAGAATATTTAAAAGAAGAAAAACTGCTACAAGAGGACATCGTTTTAAATTAGAGGGGCAAAGGTTTAAAAGTAATATCAGGAAGTATTACTTTACTGAGAGAGTAGTGGATGCATGGAATAACCTTCCTGCAGAAGTGGTAGCTGCAAATACAGTGAAGTTTAAGCATGCATGGGATAGGCATAAGGCCATCCTTCATATAAGATAGGACCAGATGCTATTTATAGTATTCATTATATTGGGCAGACTAGATGGGCCAAATGGTTCTTATCTGCCGACACATTCTATGTTTCTATGTCTCTATATTGCCCCTGCGGCCTGGTCGCAGGGTCAGAAGCACTGGGGACGTCAGGCACATCTAATGGGGGAGAAGCTGCCGACTGCTCAACACTTTCCCTGGTTGGCAAACTTGCCACGGCCAGAGACTCCATGGGTACCGGGGCGGGGACAACCCACCATTCCTCCTCCTCCTCCACCTCTAAGGAGATTTCCTCTCTACTCTGAGTAGGAGGAGGCATCTCCTCCATGCACACGGGCTCATCAAAATTACACCGCCTCAACATGTTACAGTGCAAGTTTCATGAGGGCCCCCAGTCTCTACTGGGTCTACCTCGACCGGGAGGGCAGAGTCTACCCTCCTCTTCACCATGTATGGGACCACTTCCCAGACGGCCGTTTGGCTTTGACCATCACTCGATCACCCAGAGCATACCCATCCCTCTGCACTGGTCTTGGGTTAGGGTGTACCACTTGTCCCAGGAGCTCCACCACAACCTTGTGGATCGCTCTCTGCCGGCGGCAGTGCTCTTGCACCCATGCGGTGGTACTTCTCAGTGGTGGCTCCATCGGATCTGGCATGTGGAGATCTTCAATCTCCCAAACATGAGCATATGTGGGGAGTATATGGTGGTACTGTATACCCTGTTGTTATAGGTCCACATTAGTTTGGGTCAGAACTCGGGCCACCAAGCCTTTTGGCTGTCCTCCAGAGCAAAGTATGGTTGAACCGCTCGCACGCCCCGTTTCCCTGGGGGTGATACGAGGTAGTGCGGGAACATTCGATCCCATACAGTTGGTACAGCTTATTCATTAGAGTACCCTGAAAACATGCCCCCTGGTCCGAATGTATCCTCTGTGGACACCCGAACACCTGTATAAAGTGTTTGCAGACCACTTCAGAGGCTGACTCTGCCATCTGGTCTCTGGGGGGTACAGCCACCGCATACTTTGTGAAATGATCTGTCATAACTAGACAGTACAAGTATCCCGAGTAGAGTATCCAATCTGTACATAATCGATCAAAAGAAGCTCTAGGGACGCTGTCACGGTCTGGGGTCGGGCTCGGAGGCCAGTAGCTATAGCAGCGGAGCAGATATTCAAACAGGACACCTTGGCTGATGACACAGGTTCACCTGAGGTGCGGGGTCTAAGTACTAACCGGTATTCGCCAGAGCTCCTGATGGTGGAGATGGACTTTGCTGCATGTTAGTACCAGGTCGCGGTCCTCAGGATAGCCCCACCAGGAGGTGAGCGAGCCAAGGTCCAGTAGCAGATATAGCAGGCAGGGATCAAGCAGAAGCGTGGTTGAGAAACAAGCCAAAAGTCGGTAATGAATAGTACAGGTTGGGATTAGGCAGCAGTGTAGTCGAGGAACAAGCCAAAAGAGGTCCCGGGTTCAAGTCCAGATCCTAACAGTACTCCCGTCCTCCCAGGACATCCCCTCGATGTTTTAGGGCCAGGTTTGGGAGGAAGCCTCTGGTGGAATTCCTTTGTTAATCTAGGGGCATGAACATTCTTATCAGGCTCCCAAGAGGTTTCTTCTGGCCCATATCCTTCCCATTGAACCAGATATTGTAATTTGTTCCGAAAGATCCTGGAGTCAAGAATTTTTTCCACTACAAATTCTTCTTCACCCTGTACTTCAACAGGTGGAGGAGGAGGATGAATTCTTCCAGAAAAAGTATTTTCATGAAACGTTTTGAGTAGCGATATATAAAAAACAGGGTGAAAAGTTTTAGGCGAAAAGTGACCGGGTTGATTTGAGCAGAAATCTCAAAAGGTCCCACAAACTTTTGACGCTACTTAGCACATGGAACCTGAACCTTCAAATTTTTGGTAGATAACCAAACTTTGTCACCTACGTGAAGGGTGGGGATTGATCTCCGATGTCTGTCAGCAGCCTTCTTGTAATATTCCTGAGCCTCCTTCAATGTATCCATCAATTTCTCCTGGATCTCCTGTAATGAAGTTAATCTGTTGGTAACAGCAGGAATTGGAGTTGAAATAGGTAGATCTGGAATAAAAACTGGATGATACCCAGTGTTTAGGAAAAAGGGGCTTTGAGAAGTGGAGCTATGTTTAGAGTTATTATAAGCAAACTCTGCCGTAGGAAGGTAGTCCACCCAATCATCCTGAAGATAACTCACAAAACATTGAAGGTATTGCTCCAAAGTTTGATTGGTCCTCTCGGTCTGACCATTAGACTGTGGATGAAAAGCTGAGGACAGATTTATTGTTACACCCAACGCTGAGCAAAAACTTCTCCAAAATTTAAAGGTAAACTGTACTCCTCTGTCCGACACCACATCATCAGGAATTCCATGTAGTTTAAAAACTTCCCGGACCATTACTTCTGCAGTGTGTTCGGCAGAGGGTACCCCCTTAACTGGAATAAAATGAACCATTTTAGTGAGACGATCCACAACTACCAGGATGGTGGTCATCCCTTTAGAGAGGGGAAGGTCGACCACAAAGTCCAAAGAAATTGACCCCCATGGTTTTGATGGAACAGGCAGTGGTTGAAGTAACCCCAGAGGAGAAGATCGGGGTGTCTTATTGCGAGCACTGGTTCGACACGAAGCCACATAACTCTTGACATCTTTCTTGTACCCAGGCCACCAAAAGGAACGTGATAAGAGTTCCTCTGTCTTAGAAAACCCAAAATGACCAGCAAGTTTAGAGTCGTGAACCAACCTGAGGGCTTCTACTCGAACTGATTCAGGTACATAGAGGCAATGCGCTTGAGTCCAAAAACCGTTGCTGTACTTGAGGTTAAAGTCTTTAGGAGGATGATTAAGAAGTGGGTCATTCTCATACCCCTCCTTGAGAAGATTAAGAAAGGTCTTAGAACTCATGGCCCCTAGAAAGTTCTTTTGATGCAGGATCGTACATTCAGAGTTGCTTTCCTGGAGAGGCCCAGACAACATCCGTGACAGGGCATCAGCCTTACCATTCCTTGACCCAGGGCGGTGCGAGATAACAAAATTGAACCTCGAGAAGAATAGGGTCCAACGTGCTTGTCTAGATGACAACCTCTTGGCAGAACTAATAAATTCTAAATTTTTATGATCCGTGAGGACGGTTACAGGGTGCTTAGCCCCTTCCAGCAGATGCCTCCACTCAGAAAATGCTTGCTTAATTGCCAGCAGCTCCTTGTTTCCAATGTCATAATTCTTCTCGGCTGGAGACATCAGTCGAGAGAAATAAGCACAAGGATGAAGCTGCATTCTTTCTCCAATTCGCTGAGAAAGGATAGCTCCCACAGCAGAATCTGAAGCATCAACTTCTACGATGAAAGGTAGTTCAGGATCCGGATGTACCAGTATTGGTGCAGTAGTAAAGAGAGTCTTTAGTTTACTAAAGGCAGCCTGTGACTCAGGTGACCACAAAAAGGGTATTCCTTTCTTTGTCATCTGTATAATTGGAGCTATTACCTTGGAAACATTCCTTATAAATCTTCTGTAAAAATTGGCAAATCCAAAAAATCGTTGTATCTCCTTAACATTCCTAGGGACAGGCCAATGATGTAACCCAAAAACTGGATCTGACTTTGTTCAAACTCGCATTTCTCTAGTTTGATGTAAAGTTGATTCCGCCTTAGTCTCTCGAAGACAATACAGACATGCTTGTGATGTTCTTCCAAATTATCAGAAAAAATGAGAATATCATCCAAATATGTTATTACAAACTGATCCAGCAAATCTCGGAAAACATCATTAATAAAATGCTGAAAGTTTGCGGGAGCATTGCACAGTCCAAAGGGCATGACCAAAGACTCAAAATGTCCATATCTGGTTCTGAAAGCAGTTTTCCATTCATCTCCAGGACGAATGCAGACAAGGTTGTATGCCCCCCGTAAATCTAATTTGGTAAAGAGCTTGGCGGAGCGGAGTCTCTCGAGCATTTCTGGAATCAGTGGGAGTGGATAGCGATTTCAATTGTGATGCTGTTTAAATCTCTGTAGTCGATACACGGACACAGGGTTGAGTCCTTTTTCTCCTCGAAGAACAAGGCTGCCCCAGCAGGAGAGGTTGAGTGTCTGATAAAACCCTTCTCTAGATTCTCATTAAGCCACTCCTGGAGCACCTTTAGTTCAGGTTCTGATAAAGAAAAAAGTCGACCAAAGGGTATTTCTGCCCCTGGAAGCAATTCAACGGGGCAATCATAAGAGCGATGAGGAGGCAGCTGATCGGCGTTCTTTTTATCACAAACGTCTCGAAACTCAAGATATTGTGGAGGTAGCTTGTCGTATGACTGGGTAGTTACCATAACTGCTTGTGAATCCAGGGTTGGTGGAGGGCTTATTTGATAAGCTTCCTTGCAATGTTTTTTGCAATGGTCAGATGTAAAGCTTAAAGAACGTGTTTCCCAGTTGATAGAGGGATTATGGATAGAGAACCAAGGAATGCCCAGGATGATAGGGAACTTGGGTGATGTGATCAGCTGAAAGCTGATCGTCTCCTGATGGTCAGTCTCAATTAGGAGTTTAAGTGAAACAGTCTCATGGGTAACAGGTCCTGAAGATAAGGGTGAGCCATCCACAGTTTCCATATCAATAGGGGCGAGTTTATTTCTTATTTGAATGTTATGATTTTGGGCAAATTCAATGTCCATGAAGTTTCCCCCAGCCCCTGAGTCCAGCATAGCAGAACAAGGTATTTTACCATCTTCAACTATAAACTTTATAGGGATGATAAAATGAGTTCATAAAGAATTAACTTTATTTACTCCCTGAATCAAAGGAGAGACAGACTGAGAAATTGAGTTTATTTGTTCAGATACAACATCAGTTGCCGCAATTGTTCTTCTAAATTTATTGGGACAATTAATTGCGTAATGTCCAGAGTTTCCACAATAAAGACATAAGTTCGCTGAACGTCGTCTTTCTTTCTCCTGAGTAGTAATAGATCTTTTAATAGCATCCACCTGCATAGGTTCAGGACTGTCAGAATCCGGAAGAACTCTTGGACCCTTAGGAGTAAACTGACTAGTAGAAAAACGCATGTCACCATTACTGCCTAGGATTCCAAGTCTCTCTTTTCTCCTTTCAGTAAGCCTCTGATCAATTCGAATACATAATTTAATAAAAGCCTCAAGGTCTTTAGGACTTTCTACTCTGGCAAGTTCATCTTTTACTTGTTCAGAGAGTCCTTGACGGAATTGACTCTTTTGTGCTGCTGGATTCCAATTGGTATTTGAGATCCAACGTCGGAATTCCGTGGTGTACTCTGCCACAGAGCATCTACCCTGCCGTAATTTGTGCAATTTTGCCTCAGCAGTAGCGCAGCGGTTAGGTTCATCGAAAACTTGATTCATAGCAGCCACAAAATTATTGAAATTATCCAGGATGACACCATCTTTTTCCACATAAGGGGAGGCCCAGGCTAAGGCTTCCTCAGTCAGGAGATTGATAATGAACAGCACCTTTCTCCTGTCAGAAGTAAATGCAGCTGGTTGCATCTGAAAGTATATACGACACTGATTAAGGAAACTTCTGTAATTGTGTCGGCCTCCATTAAACTTGAGTGGTAGGGGCATTCGTGCGTTAGTATCTACGGCAGCAGTATCGCGGGAAGTCCCGCAATTGTCTATGCAGATCAAGGATGTCCTCTTGTAGCCCTTTCACTTCAATTTGTAAATCAGCAAACTGTTCCTGGTAGTTAACACCGAATGTCTGCAACTCAGAGATTTGAACCCTGAGAGGAGCCACAGCAGCTGCTACAACGACCTCCATGTTTTGGGCCAGAATATTCTGTCACGATCTGGGGTCGGGCTCGGAGGCCAGTAGCTATAGCAGCGGAGCAGATATTCAAACAGGACACCTTGGCTGAGGACACGGGTTCACCTGAGGTGCGGGGTCTAAGTACTAACCGGTATTCGCCAGAGCTCCTGATGGTGGAGATGGACTTTGCTGCGTGTTAGTACCAGGTCGCGGTCCTCAGGATAGCCCCACCAGGAGGTGAGCGAGCCAAGGTCCAGTAGCAGATATAGCAGGCAGGGATCAAGCAGAAGCATGGTTGAGAAACAAGCCAAAAGTCAGAGAAGTCAAAGAATTTCAGTGTCCTCTAGCTCCTCATCGGCACTCTGAGTCAACAACCCTACAGGTACTCGGGAGAGTGCATCGGCGTTGTCGTTCTCCCTGCCTGACCGGAACTTGATGCGGTATTGGTACTTAGAAATGCGAGCCAACCACATCTGCTCAAGCTCACCGAGCTTGGCATTCTCCAGATGTGCTAACAGGTTGTTGTCCGTCATCACGGTCACCTCTGCACCTGTAAGGTACTCCGCAAACCTTTTGGTCATGGCCCAGACCAGTACCAGTAGTTCCAATTTAAAGGAGCTATAGTTGTCAGGGTTGCGCTCTGACTACCTCAGAGAACGGCTGCCAAAGGCAATGACTCTCTCACGTCCATCTTGGACTTGGGGTAACACAGCCCCCAGACCATGTATACCTTCATCAGTGAACAGCAGGAATGGGGTGTAGAAGCTTGCATAAGCCAGAATCGGGGCGCTGGTCAGCGCTTCCTTCACTCTTGTTGCCGGGGTCCCCAGTCGGTGGGACGATTCTTTGGGCCCCCGCAGTGCCCCTTGATAACTCATTTAACAAGCCCACCAAATGAGAAAATTTGGGTATAAACCTCCTGTAGTAGCCAGCCAGTCCCACAAATACCCACACCTCTCTTAGTGTACGTGGCTGGGGCCACTTCTGGACAGCCTCCACCTTGCTGGGGGCCAACTTTACCCCCTCATGGGTGACCAAATGTCCCAAATGCACTTCTTGGGCTTGATCTTGAGCCCATCGTCTCGCAGCCGTCCTAGGACCTGTCGCAGCTTCTGGAGGTGATCCTCAAATGAGACCCCAAACACTACTATGTCGTCCAGGTATATCAATACCGACTCGAAGTTGAGATCCCCCAGACAGTGCTCCATCAACCGCTGGAATGTTTCTGGCGCATTGGACAGGCCAAACGGCATCCGGTTAAACTTGTAGAGTCCCATAGGTAGGATAAAGGCCGTCTTTGCTTTGTCCTTCTTGGCCACCGGTACCTGCCAATACCCACTGGCCAGGTCAAGAGTCAAGAAGAACTACTTCGCATGACTCAAGGAGGAAGAGGGACTCCTCAATCTGCGGAAGGGGGTAAGCATCCCAGATGGTCTGGGCATTCAGCTTCCGATAATCCACGCAGAACCGGAGACTCCCATCTTTCTTCTGCACCAAGACTACTGGAGAAGCACAAGAACTTTGACTCTCCTGGATCACCCGGTTTTCAAACATACTGGCCACCATATCCTTCACCTCCTGGTACATTTTAGGTGGGATTTCCCAGTAACATTCCCTGATCGGTGCAGTATCGCCGGTGGGGATTTCGTGCTTGATGGAGGAAGCACACCCGAAGTCCTCATCATGTCTTGAGAACGCCTCCTGAAATTCCCAAAGGGTGACTTCCAGCAACTTCTGTTGTCCTGGAGTCAGGGTCTTGCAGTCCACCCCCATCTGGGCCATGATCACTAGACCGTTCAACTCTGCTGTCGGGGTCTCCCTTTGATGGACCTCTACAGCATAGGTCCAGGCTGATCTCCTATCTGGCTGTAGTGTGAAGCTTCTTCATCGAGGGATATCCCCTTCAACACATAAAATTTAGCCAGCAAGGTATTTCCAGGAACGGTTAACTCACAGTCTTCAACATTGAGGCTGCGTACAGGCACACATCCATCCTTCACAATAGCGAGTGCCCGGGATACCAGTGGGCGAGTCTGCGTTTCCTCTTGATAAGCGGTCTTAATTAGGACCTCCAGTCCATTCAGTTGTCATCCAGCCCCCACCAGCAACATCAATATTTGTTCTTGTTGAGATGGGATCTTCACTGGGGTCCTCGGCTGCACCTTCACGTGTCCAATAGGCCGACTGGACATGTTGCTCTTTTGCAGACTACAGCTCCTCACCATCTGCTGTAGAACCTTCTGGGTTGGCCGGTGTGTGGTGGCCCGTTGCCAATACTTCGGCCCTTCTTTGGCATAGAGTTAATAGTCTAGGTCTCTCAGCACATTCATACCTACCATCACGTCCATCCCTCTCAGGTACGAATGATCCACCAGCACGACCCCCTTCTTGCCGACGTCTTGCCCAAACAGTCGGACCCACATCCAGACTATCCCTCGGACGTCCATCTCTCTGTTATTGGCAGCTGGCTCCATCATATGTCCAAAGTGTCTTTCGAAGAACTCCAGAGGCATAAGGGTGCACTCGAACCCTGTATCAACTAAGCAGCGTACCTTCTGGCCTTCCAACTCGGCTTCCATAATGGGGCTGCTGGCAAGTTGTGTTCCTCACGCATAGGGCTTAGATTCTGGTATAACGCCGCAGGACGCCCAGCTACTGCGGCGGTCGGAAGTTTAACGTCGGCTCGGACTTCATCTGTTCTGGGCACTCTCTGGCTATATGGTCGTACTATCGACAAGCCCAGTAGAGGGGCCCTCTTTTGACGTGCCCCCACAGCTGAGTTATCCTCAGTAAAGTGGAGCGGGGCGCTGGGGTCATTTCCGGAGGCCAGGGTGATCCTGCCTTCATCTGGAACACTTCCAGCTGAAGTTCTCTCAATTCTGTCCTTAGGGCCTGGACCACATCCGTTAAGGACTCTGAGTCTTCAGATGCAGATCGACCTCCTGTAGCATGGGTGCTACTCATTACTCTCGCCACCACAGGCATATGCTCCTCCTCTCTCTTCACGGCAGCTAGGTAGATGCTCTAGAATGTCAGGTTGGGCGGCGGCTGGGTACTCTCTTGCAATTTCTCCTGTAAGAACTTGTTGGAGAGCCCCACTATGAACTGTTCTCTTAGTAGCTGGTCCACCTCCCAAAAGGCTCCCATGGCCTCTGGGTCTCGCCACTGAATTTCATTTAACGTCTCCTGTAGGGCATTGGAGTACTGCACCAGGGTCTTGCCCTCTCGCTGTGGTCAGTTGAGGAAGTGACTCCGCAGCTGCACTACTTTAGCACGCCCCCTCCTGGGCTCTATCCAGCAGGGAGAATATTTTCTCTAGGGTGTCTCTCTCGGATTCGGGCCTTACAATCACTGTCCATCTGACGTCACCCTCTAGAGCCCCCAACGCAACCTCTGTCCTCAGCTCGGGGGTCAGGTTACACATTCTAACCGCACGTCGCACCCTTTCCGTCCAGTCCTGCAATGTCATGTTTTTACCGTCAAATTTTGGCAGATGACGCAACAGCACCCCCACAGGGATGTACCCTACTGGGGCTAGCATGGCAGGGGCAAGCTGTATCAGCAGTGTTGGGGCAAGTTGGCCTTGCACTGGCGCACCCTGAGCTGGGTCCTGGACTGGTGCCATTGGCATAACGGTCTCTGTATCCTGCCGACTATGCCAAGATGTAAGCCGGGGTGAGCTCCCCAGGATACAGCGAAGTCACGAACGAGGAAAACAACTCTACCACCAGCTTTTGCCAAAACAGAATTTTACTTAAATGTGATAATGAACAAATGCTGAAAACCTCCAATAGATTTACATACACCTAGCCCGAAGGCTGAGACCCTTGTGCTGCACAGCACGGCGCCCTCCGATGGATACAGGAGGAAAGCGTGGTAATTTACCTACTGGCGGGCATGAGTAAACTGTCACACCTTACCTGTTGTTACCCTAAATAACAAGAATAACTGTATGGGTGTGTGGAAGGGGCTAGACTGCGGTGCAGCACAACAGCTTACAATCTTACAATGCTCTACAGTATTCCCCCTCCCATAACTGGTCTTGTAGCATGTGCCTGAGTATTCCTCCTGAGCAAAAATTCCAGCCTGGCTTGAGTTTGTGGGAAGATTATCAGCTCTCCAGTGTGAAATGTCACTTTAAGTTATGGAGTCCTTGTAATGAACAATAGCAACACTTGTGGCCTGACACAAACAGAGACCCTAACTAACTAAGACCTGGTCTCAGTCTCTAGGCGCCAACACTGTGATGAGGTGCGTGCACGATATTACCAACCCGGGTCTGCTCTGCATCCGCTGGTGACTCTGAACCGAACAAAAACTTCTCCAACAAGCATGCGGTCCCGCAGTGTATGTAGCTTTGCTTCTCAGCTCTCATCAGCGTTCCTGGAAGCAATCCTCCTTCCTCTGGACAGGATCAGGATCTTGGACACGATCAGCTTCACTTAGCTGCAGCTATGGTCACTGAGGGATGCTCTCACACCTGGATGCCGTCAGATCCTCTGCTCACACAGTTCCTCAGTCTCAGCTTCCTCTAAGATGGCTGCTCTCTTTCTCTTCCTCTCCAGGCTCTGTGTAACCCCACCTCTCATGAATATGGAAATATATGCAGTCTGTAGCTGTGTTTAGCAAACAGCGGCATCTTGTGGCCAAACAGCAGAATGTCAGTCTAGATCATTTAAGTTAATATACACAAACAGTGTTCAGACAAGGAGAGCTGTATCCGCATCTCACACAAGCACATCCACTGATGCTGGATTGCAGGGTGGTCATAACCGTGGAAACAGGCCGTGTATAATGTGATGGAAAAATGAATCCAGCCAGCAAAGGGGTCAATATGGACGATTACAATACAATAGTATAAACTGCCTTGTATAAACTTTCTCTACATGATAAATGACAGTTGCTGAACCCCTTTAAATGCTGGAATTTATCAAGATTTTTGGTAAGTATGACAGAGGTATATCAAAGCAGATGCATGATGAAGCATTGCTTGGAGGGGAGGATATCTGCATACACAATGCATCTGACAAAGTCTGTACAGCAGTGCATGGAGGCCATGCAACTCCACACAAGGAAGCCATATGATCTCCATTCACTGTTGTATATGTTCAGTGCACTGGCCCTCAGGGGGAGGCTTGGAGTTGAAAGGATGGTAGTGGTGGCAGTAGCAATGAGGGTGGTTGTAGTCCTTACGATGGCTAAAACCCTGCTCCAGCGCTCCCCCAGCCCCAGTGAGCAGTGTTGGAAGTGGCACAGTAGGGCATCCTTTCTTGACCTCGTGTAACACCCTGGATTTGGAGGCTCCTGGTGATCATGTTGCCGCCTTAGTGTTAGATGAGCAGTGGGGTGCAAGATAGAAGAACAGGCAACCAGGTTGGATATGCAGACAAATGGCTAGACCAGATTGGTTAAAGCGAAAGATTTTCTTGAGTGAATGATGGGTGGCACAGTATAGGTACAAGTAATGGATACAGTACTCAGATGTACTCAGATGTATCAGAACAGGTATACTTTTCCCAAAGACTGTATATACTGTAGGTGGTTAGTGTGATGGTCCTCCCTGAGTTCCTTTCTATACATACAAGAAATCTTCTCAATTGACCAAAGGAGTGCAATTTCCATATCTGCAATGCCCAACTGCAGGATACAGTGCTTCAATGGTGTGGCAGGTGCCTGAAGCAATATAACCCAAACCAGATGCAGCGTTACATGTGCATTACCTTTCACTGGCTTTCTTGTCCATGCATTGTCCTTTTTAATGATCCTCAACCTTCTATAGAAGTCTGTTCTTCTCTCCTTCAGAGGTTGGCTCCTAGCATTGTTGCTTTTCTGGCAGTTTTGCCTTCACAGGGATAGTGTTTCCCTGGATAAGGCCTACGTTTTGTGCTTCAGCTACAGCTTACGCAGCAGCAATTACTATGCACGTCTTCTCTCTTGGCCTACTTGCCAACAACTCACTAACCAGGAGGGTGGGACCAGCCCAACACCTGGCAACTGTCTATAAGAGCTGCCAGTTAACTACTCCCTTCCCATATACAGCCTTTTGGAATAATAAAGCCACATTAATCACTATTACCACTGAAAGTGCATATTCAGCATATATTAACCCTTGTCTAACAGTAAACATGTTGAAAACTTTAACAGTGAACCACAGGCTCCATGCACACTGTTCTGTCATGCGCATGGGGCCTACTGCTACAACAGTATGTCTAATTACTAAACTTTATCATTGAAGCGTCCCTATAATTTCGTACTTCTGAACAATCTGAGAATGGGTGTGGAGAGATGCAGGTGGTGCCGTCTGGTGCATGGCTCCTACCAATTATAAAAAGGTCCTGTGCCCGAGACTGTTTGTCATTTGGACCACCCAGAGTCCTTCCAGCCTCTCACCACACCTTGCTGCTGGTGCAAGTTGCAGACATCGACCACAGCCAGACCACATAGATTCCCAGCGTCCCTCTACTACACCACAGTATTCCTGTGAGCATCACCCCAGTGCCACCGACACTGAGCTCAGCCAGGCCTAAAAAAGACAACTAAGGATGTAGTAAAGCCTATGTATTCCTAACAGGGCCAGCCTATTCCTTATTAGGTAACACAACAGAATTTACTGTTATCTGCTTGCCGTAAAAAATTTCTATTAATTATTTTTATTCTTTTGTGGAACAATGAAATGATCTCCGGCTGCTTCAATTACACTGTAATAATCAGCACATTGTTCAAATTAATTAGCCATTAAAATCAGGCTGGAAAAAGGAAATGCTTCATTAACCAGCGTAAAAACCTTAAGAGCAGGAACACAAAGAGCAGTGGCCACACGTGCAGAATCAAGCAGGGAGCAAAATCACGCAAACTTTAAGAACCATGTTAACGGCCTGAGCAGTTTTGTGGGTAAATCAGCAGTTAAATTGACCAAAATCACAAAATCTCGTAGGTGTAATGTTGGCCGCATGAGGCTGCAGCTCCATGTGTCCTGAACCTTATAGTGAAGCCACAGGTTTCAGTGACTTTGAGGCTTTGTGTACATAGTGCAGTTTTTGTTAAATTATGATTTTTTATTTTTTTAAAAACTTTTTTATTGACAAAACTAAAATGAACAATGATGTCACATACTCATATTATCAAATACAGTGTAATCTTCCGTTCCATTTCCATTTTCTCCGTTTCTTTTGCTCATTAGTACATAATAAACTTAAAACAGATACATTTTGCAATTATTTCCAATCAGCCAATGCATTTTCCCTAACCCCTAAGTTCTCTGTCTAGCGTGGTATCAGGTAGTATAATCAGACAGCCCCTTTAATCCATCAGACCCAAGGTACCCCGAGCCGACAATAGGGCTTGTCGCATTCTCGAGGTTGTGTACATAGTGTGTGGTGACTCGCACTAAAGACCAGACTCAATCAAATTTTTGTGGCTTATTACGGTGTTTAAACACTAATACTAAATATGGTAAGATCTGGTTAATTTGCGATTTCCACATGGTCAGAGTTGGTGTATTGGAACTATACCATCTCAAAGCAATACATTTCCTTGCCATAAGCAGTGCCTCCCTTAAAAATATTGTCATATAGTGTTCCCAATTTTTTTACGTTCAATATCCATAGCAGGCATATCTCGGGGATACAATCCACCCATGACGGCAACAAAGAAGAAAGAAAATCTGTAACTTCATTCTAAAATTTAGTTGCAGCTCCACATCATATGCCAGAAATCTGCTTCGCGGGTATGCCGCGGATGCGGCTCTGCCCATTCTAAACATCCTAGTTGGTGTTAAATATGTCCGATGCATGATATAAAGTTGATTTTTTTTTTAACCAATCCTCTGACGGCAGACTCTTAGGGTACATTCGAAAGTGGCAAATTTTGTTGCAGAAAATGTCTGCCACTGAAAATCAGCTCCATTTATCTGAATGGGGCTTGCAGAAATCCACATGCTTTCTGCCAAAACAACCCATTTTGGATTTATTGAACTGATTTTCAGTTGCAGAAATTTTCAGCAAAAAAAAAATCATCTGAATGTGAAGGCAACCTTATGGATTTAAGCTAAAAAAAAAAAATCCATGACACACAGTACCAAAACTGTATTTTGTCAATTAAATCTTTAAGTCCCTTTGGAATGTTCGTGGTCTGTATACCAGTAGGGTGTAAGGAGGCTCAGTACTATGGAGCTGCACGAGCTCTGGGTGTCCGTGTGGTGCTCTGTTCAGCACCATATGCTGGAGATATTCTCCCTAGCAAGCAATGTCTCTAGGCTAATATACCTCTGCAATGTGAAATGAGGAAACAGCACTTATTGTCTGGACTTTGTATTTGTGTAAATGAAGTTAAATGATTTGGACTGACATTCTGATGTTTGGCCACAAGAGGCCGCTGTTTCCTAAGCACAGCTAAATAGGACTGTATTTCTAGCTTCATGTGATGTTGAAAATTCTCGGGGGGTGGAGTTACAAAGCCTGGAGAGGAAGGCAGCAGCCATCTTAGGGTGAGCTTGGAAGAGGCATCCAGGAAAATCTCTCGACATCCAGGCGTGAGAGCATCCTCCAGGAACGCGAGCTGCAGCCAAGGGAAGCTGATTGTGTCCATGACCCTGATCTTGTCCAGAGGAATGGGAATTGCTGGCAGGAATGCAGATGAGAGCTGAGGAGTAAAGCCACAGACACTGTGGTACCACGCGCTTGCTGGAGAAACCTTTGTTCCATCCACTATCATCAGCTTACACAAAGCAGACTCGGGTCTGTAAGACTAATCGTGCACGCATCATACAGTTTTGGCGCCTAGGATCCTAGAGACTGAGACCAGGCCTGTAGTTAGGTTTGCTGTTTGTGTCAGGCCACAAATGCAGTTAACTACTCTTAACAAGGACTTCACGTTTTAAAGTGACAGTTCACACCGGAGAGCTGAGAAGCTTCACAACTAATTGAAGCCAGGCTGGTGTATTCAGGAGAAATACCATAGCACGTGCTGTTTAACCAGTTGTTGGGGGGGCAATTGTTATAGCACGGAATAAGATTGTAAGCTGTTGTGCTGTATCGCAGGCCAGCCCGCATTACGCACCAAACAATTGTTCCTGACCCTACGGTAATAACAGGTAAGGAGTCGCTGGTCTATTTGAGCCTGCCAGTAGGTAAATTTACTGCTAAAACCTCCAGCATTCACCGCAGGACGCTGCACTGTACAGCACAAGGGTCCCAGCCCCTGGCTGGGTGTATGTAAATTTATTTGTGCGCAACCAGCATCTGTGGTTGCGTTCATTACCATGTTTAAGTAGAAGATACGGTTTTGGCAAAACTGGCGTTTGAGTTGCTTTCCTCGTTTGTGACATCGCTGTACCTTGGGGAGCCCACCACGGTACACGGCTTACAGCAATGTAATAAGGCAAGGAATCTGGCAGGAGTAGCCTCACTTATCCCTTGTCCTACGTTGAACTGGACATTTGTTTCTGTATTTGATGGCACAATGAATGGACCTGGATGCAAGTTAAGACTATTAAGATAGTTTATGGTATACACCAAAGAAATGTAGTAGTAAAAGTCTGAAGCAATGAACTTTAGGCGGTCTGGAATGTCCTCCTGACATAACCTCTAAGGTGCTCCTCATGGGACAGGTTCACTGCTCATTTTCCACAACTTAGGCTATCTGCAGCATCCCCCTGAGGAGTCGGTGTAGAGGATAGGAGTGGTAGTGGTTCTGATGAAGCATTGTGTCATGGTGTTATCCCTCAGGCCGTTGCTGCCTGGGGATCGGTGCAGTGGAATTACAGTACTAAAGAATGAAGCTAGAGTTAAACTGGAAATACAGTGGATATACAAAGTCTACACACCCCTGTTAAAATTTCAGGTTTCTGTGATGTAAAAAAATGATTTCAGAACTTTTTCCACCTTTAATAATGTGGTTGCATTGATGAAAGTTCGGACGATAAAATAATTGTCATTTGCAACCTGTGCTGTACCAAAACGAGCAGGGGAGTGAACACTAGCAACCTCACCACCACCAGCATGATCCGCCACATGGCATTAAAGCACCCTAATAGGTGGGCCGAATGCCTAGGTCCACAATCAGTGTCTGCGGGTCACACCAACTGCCTCCTCTTCCCCTATGTTATGTGCTGGCCAATCCCCTGTCGAAGGCGCAGGCCCGGATGCCTCCCGCCCTGCACCTAGACTTTCGCAAGCACCATCAGCTAGCACATCCACTTCTGTGTCCCAGTGCAGCGTACAGATGTCCATACCCCAGACCTATGAACGAAAGCGCAAATACCCAGCCATCCACCCACAGGCCATAACACTAAATGCACACCTTTCCAAATTGCTGGCCCTGGAAATGTTGCCATTTAGGCTTGTGGACACTGAAGCTTTCCGCAGCCTGATGGCGGCGTCCGTCCCTCGTTACTCAGTCCCCAGCCGCCACTATTTTGCCCAGTGTGCCATCCCCGCCTTACACCAGCACGTTTCCCGTAACATTACACGTGCCCTGACCAACGCAGTTATTGGGAAGGTCCACTTAACGACTGACACATGGACAAGTGCTTGTGGCCAGGGATGCTACATTTCCCTGACGGCACACTGGGTGAACGTTGTGGAGGCCGGAAGTGAGTTGTACCCTGGGATGGCACAGGTGCTACCGACGCCAAGGATTGCAGGCCCTACTTCCATCAGGATTTTCGCCACCACCTACATTAATGGCTGCAAACCACCCTTCTTCTCCTCCGCCTCCTCCTCCACTTCCACCTCTAAATTGTCATCTTGCAGCACCAGTCAAACATCAGTCAGTAGCTGGAAGCAGTGTAACACTGCAGTAGGGAAGCAGCAATAGGCCGTGCTTAAATTGATCTGCTTAAGTGACAAACAGCACACTTTGACTTAAAGTTACTTTTATTCAACCAGCAAGTAATTTTTTGACGGGAAATGACATAGGTGTCTCCCAAAAGATAATAAGACAATGTACAAGAGGCCTTATTGTGGAAAAAAAACATTTCTCAGCTTTTATTTACATTTGTCCAGTCCAAAATTATTCATATCCTTCTCAATAATCAATAGAAAAGCCTGTATTGGCTATTACAGCAATCAAACGCTTCCTATAATTGCAGACCAGCTTTTTGCATGTCTCCACAGGTATTTTTGACCATTCATCTTTAGCAATGAGCTCCAAATCTTTCAGGTTGGAGGGTCTTCTTGCTATCACCCTGATCTTTAGCTCCCTCCACAGATTCTCTATTGGATTCAAGGCTGGACTCTGGCTGGGCCACTCCAAAACGTTAATGTTGTTGTCTGCTAACCATTTCTTCACCACTTTTGCAGTGTTTTTTGGGTCATTGTCATGCTGAAATGTCCACTGGTGCCCAAGGCCAAGTTTCACTGCAGACTGCCTGATGTTGTCGTTGAGAATCCTCATGTATTGCTCTTTTTTCATGGTGCCATTTACTGTGATTAGGTTCCCTGGTCCATTGGCTGAAAAACACCCCCAAAGCAATAGGTTCCCACCACCATGTTTGACAGTGGGCATGGTGTTCTTTGGGTTGAAGGCTTCTCCTTTTTTACGCCAAATGAATGAAACATCATTGTGACCAAACAATTAAATTTTTGTTTCATCTGACCATAACATAGAAGACCAGAAGTCTTCTTCTTTGTCCAGATGAGCTTTTGCAAAGGCCAAGCGAGCTTTTGTGTGCCTTATCTGGAGAAGTGGCGTCCTCCTTGGTCTGCATTGTGCAGTGTCCGTTGGATTGTCTGCCTAGAGACATTGCCACCAACAGAGCCCAGATTCACCAGGATGGCCTTGGTGGTGAACCTTGGATTCTTTTTCACCTCTCTAACTATCCTCCTGGCCAGCACAGGTGTCACTTTTGGCTTCCGACCACGTCCTCTGAGATTTTCCACAGTGCGGAACATCTTGTATTTTTTTGCTCAAATGTAAATAAAAGCTGAGAAATTGTTTTTTTTCCACAATAATGCCTCTTGTACATCGTCTTATTATCTTTTGGGAGACACCTATGTCATTTCCCATCAAAAAACTTGGTGGCGGCTTTGGAGCTCGGCAAGCTCACATACATACCATGCCTAGCCCACGTGTTCAGTGGTTCAGCGGTTTCTCAAAACCTATCCCAATTTTTCTGAGCTACTGGTGAAGGTGCGCCACGTGTGTGCCCATTTCCGAAAGTCATCTACAGCTGCCGCCGGTCTGGCAGCGCTGCAGCAGCGCTTGCAATTGCCAGCTCACCGACTGTTGTGCGACGTGAGCACGCCCTGGAACTCCTCTTTCAACATGTTGGCCAGGCTTTGTGAGCAGCAGAGGGCAGTAGTGGAATACAAGCTGCAACATGGTCCAGTCAGCTTCCTCTCTTCACAAGCGACGAGTGGGCATGGATGTCTGACCTCCTTGAGGTTTTGCACAACTTTGAGGAATCAACACAGATGGTTAGCGGCGATGCCGCTATTATCAGCGTAGCCATCCCACTTCTGTGTCTACTGAAACGCTCGCTGCTCACAATGAAGGTGGACGCTTTGCATGTGGAAGAGGTGGAAATGGGGGAAGACAGTTCACAGGGTGATAGCCAGAACACTCTCATTTCGTCTTCTCAGCGTGAATTGGATGATGATGAGGAAGAGGAGGAGGAGGAGGAGGAGGAGCAGGAGACGGTTGCCTCCGCTACAGAGGGTAGTACCCATAGCAGGTTTAGTCCATCTATTCAGCGTGGATGGGCAGAAGAGGAGGAAGAGGATGAGGAGATTGAGAGTCATCCTTCCGATGAGGACAGCAAAGTCTTGTCTGTTGGGACTCTGGCACACATAGCTGACTTTATGTTAGGCTGCCTTTCCCGTGACCTTCTCGTTGTACGCATTTTGGCCAACACCGATTACTGGTTGTTCACCCTTCTCGACCCCCGCTACAAAGAGAACTTCTTATCTCTCATTCCTGTGGTGGAGAGGACTAGCAAAATGGTGCAATACCAGAAGGTCCTTGTGGAAAAATTGCTCGTAAATTTTCCAGCTGACAACGCTGGCGGCAGAGTAGGTAGTTCCTTGGGCAACCAAGGAGGGGAGACGAGCGGAACACACAGCAGTTCTAACAGAGGCAGGGCAGCACTCTAAAAGGCCTGGGACTGTTTCAGGACACCCCACCAGCACCCTTACCCTGATGCGCGGCCTACTGTCACAAGGAGGGAAACATTTTGGAAGATGGTGAAGGAGTACGTAGCAAACCGTGTCTGCATCCTCAATGATCCCTCTGTGCCTTACAACTATTGGGTGTCCAAGCTGGACATGTGGCACGAACTGGTGCTCTACGCCTTCTAGGTGCTGGCCTGCCCTGCTGCCAGCGTTTTGTCAGAGCGGGTATTTAGTGCTGCTGGGGGCATAATAACTGCTAAGCGCATCTGCCTGTCAAATGAAAATGCTGACCGGTTGACTTTTATCAAAATGAACAAGGCCTGCATTGCCCCTGACTTCTTTACTGCACCAGAGGAAAGCGGATGAACATAAAGGCACTTTAAATGTGGATTTTATGGTGTATTAAATACACTGTATTCCCATGCACCCCTTCCACCACAAAAAGGGTATATGGTTCAATCTTCTTTTTTTCGTCCTCCTCCTCCATCATATCAACATGCTTATTAGGCTGCCCTCGCTCCTAATGTTTTAGAGGGTCAGCTCAGCAGCAGGCCCTCAACCATAATTTTTTCCATGGTCAGCTCAGCAGCAGGCACTCACCCCTAATGTTAAGATGGTCAGCTCAGCAGCAGGACCTCGGCCCTAATGTTTTAGAGGGTCACCAGCAGGCCCTTGTTCCTAATGTTTTTGAGGGTCACCAGCAGGCCATCAATCATAATTTTTCAAGGGTGTGTATGATGCCCTCCTTTATGTGTAATAAGTGCCGGTATTGTAGTGCCGGTTCCCAAATTTTTTCCATGGTCATATCAGCAGCAGGCACTCGCCCCTAATGTTTTAGAGAGTCAGCTCGGCAGCAGACCCTCACCCCTAATGTTTTAGATGATCAGCTCAGCAGCAGGCCCTCGCCCATAATTGTTTCCATGGTCAGCTCCGCAGCAGGCCCTCGCCCATAATTGTTTCCATGGTCAGCTCCGCAGCAGGCCCTCGCCCATAATTGTTTCCATGGTCAGCTTAGCAGCAGGCCCTCGCCCATAATGTTTTAGATGGTCAGATCAGCAGTAGGCACTCGCCCCGCATGTTTTAGAGAGTCAGCTCAGCAGCAGACCCTCACCGCTAATGTTTTAGATGGTCAGATCATCAGCAGACCCTCGCCCCTAATGTTTTAGAGGGTCACCAGCAGGCCCTTTCTCCTAATGTTTTTAAGGGTCACCAGCAGGCCATCAATCATAATTTTTCAAGGGTGTGTATGATGCCCTCCTTTATGTGTAATAAGTGCCGGTATTGGAGTGCCGGTACCTTGTAATTTTTGGCAGCCCTTTGACTTAATGCATAGGCTTTATGAGTGGAGGAGTCCCACTACATGAACAATTGTACCATAATGTGAATGAGGCCCTCCTTTATGTGATATACAGGTTGTATCGGAGTGCCTTGTTGTATTTTTGGCAGCACTTGTACTTTATATACAAGTAAATATACAGGAAAGAATGTTTTGTGCGTATTATTATGTCTGTAAAAGTGGCGTACTACTCGGAGAAAATCGTTCCCAGCAGCGACCTGGGAGTCCAAGATGCATCCAGACATCCTCCCCATGCTGTTCCCGAACCATTTCAGTGGTGTTTCCATCAATTTCTGACCTTTTCATGTGAACCAGACACCCTCCCCTCTTCAGAGCATCCCGAGGTTGTCTACTCGAGCACCCGAGCACTTTGGTGCTCGATCAGCACTACTAAGTACATATAAGGCCGTCCATAACCTGTCCCATCCTTACATCACTGACCTGCTTTCCAGATACATCCCCACAGGTAATCTCCGATCCTCACAAGACCTACTTCTTAGTTCTCCTCCAGTCTGTTCCTCGCACAATCATTTACAAGATTTCTCATGTGCATCCCCCATACTCTGGAACTCACTACTCCAACATATCAGACTCTCCCCCGACATCCAAACCTTCAAAAGTAACCTGAAAACCCCCCTCTTCCTTAAGGCCGGCCACCTGCAATAAGCATGCGGCCACCACACCACCAGATGAGCAGCCGTTACCCTCATCTACTGTGTTCTCCCCCTTTTCTTGTAGATTGTAAGCTCTTGTGGCAGGGTCCTCTCCCCCTCTGTACCAGTCTGTTAATATTTTCTTGTTTCTTGTAGTTTTACCTTATGTATGTGTAACCCCCTCATGAAGTACAACGCCATGTAATTAATGGCGCTTTCAATTAAATAATAATGTCCCTAAGGATATGAAAATATCCTCCTGACATGTCTTTTTTAGCAACTACATACATTCCCCATGTAATAATTCAGGAGCCTAAACTCTTATGACTCTAGGTTATGCCGTTCCTCTATTATTCCTACTAGACATTCATGAATAAATTGCTAGCAGTTTGCAATAGAGGTCCAGATGGATTGTACCAATTGGAGGTGTGTCTCTGCGCAATCTGACACGATCCAATCAGTGCTGTCAGTGTCAGACTGTGCAGGAACAAGCTCCTAACTGGTAACACCCATCTGGACCTTTATTGCAAACTGCTGGCAATTCATTTATGACTGCAAGTAGGAATAATAAAGGAATGGCACAACATAGAGTCATAAGAATAGATGCTCCAGAATTTTTATTACATGAGAAATGCAAGTAGTTACTAAAGCAGACATGTCAGGAGAGGTGACAGCTCCTCTATAAAGTGTATCTTCATATACTTATGGACAGCCAAGTGGCTCAGTGGTTAGTGCTGGGGTTCTAGGTTCAAATCTGACCAAGGATATCATCTGCATGGAGTTTGTATCTTCTCCCCGTGTTTGCGTGGGTTTCCTCCGGGTAATCCATAGATATACTGATAAGGAAGCTAGATTGTAAGCTCCACCAGGGACAGTGAGTGATGATGATATCTGTAACGCGGAATTTGTCAGCGCTATATAAGTGCGTAAAATAAATATACTGTATCCTTATGTCTGATCTGTAACTCTATAAAATAATAGTCATACTAATATAATAATATTAATAATTATTAAAGTTTACAAATCACTGAGCTTATTTTGCTTACCGTACAAATTAATAAAGTATATAGTCATTAGGTCAAGAGGTGTTAGAGCAAAAAATCCCCTTACTAGAAGTGTCCTTGACCTTGAGTCATCATAAAAACTTCCGACTGGAAATATTTTCATAACGTATGGCAGGAATTATTATCCCATGCACCTTAACCAGCTTTTCATCCTGTTTGTCATCCTCGTATCTCAGTAATCTATACAACACCTGTTCACAATATGCAACCAAGTTATTTCTGAAAAGAGGTCAACCCTGACGGAAGCAAGAATACTGCAATGTGCAGGCAGTGGCGGACCTTACCACCATGCAAACCAAGCAAATGCAAATTGCAAATAGTTAATTATTGCCAAGACAGTAAACCTACAGTTTCTTAGTGCAATGTTGATGTTGATGGTTAAACATATTTGTTTTACCTATCTTATGTATGCTCAATGGTAAGTGTACATGCAACTAAGAGGTTAAATCCTTGTTTGCCCGTAAGGTTGCCATGGTGATAGACCCAGGGCCCCCCCTAGTTAGTTAGAGTCTGAAGTTTGCAGAGAAGGAGGAAAGACATGTGTGAGAAAACACTGCATGCAAGGCCTCAAGTTCCTGAGAACTGCTGTCTCTAAGGGTCCATTTACACGTCCGCAATTCTGTTCCGCATTTTGCGGAACAGAATTGCGGACCCATTCATTTCTATGGGGCCGCACGGTGTGCTGCCCGGATCCGGAATTGCGGATCCACACTTCCGGGTCCGCAATTCCGTTCCCCAAAAAATAGAACATGTCCTATTCTTGTCTGCAATTGCTATTAAGTGCCGGCGATGTGCGGTCCGCAAAATGCGGAACGCACATCACCGATGTCCGTGTTTTACGGATCCACGGATCCGCAAAACACACACGAACATGTGAATGGACCCTTAGGGTACTTTCACACTAGCGTTGTTAGAATCCGGCAGGCAGTTCCGGCAACAGAACTGCCTGCCGGATCCGGCAAGCCGCATACAAACGGATAACCTTTTTTTCCGGATCCGTCTCATCCGGTATCATCCGGAATAACGGATCCGATATTGACATTTTTTCAAATATCAAAAGAGAAACCCGCTCCTCCTCTTATCCCGGCGCATGCGCAGACCGGAAAACCGGATTCGGCGATGCGGCAATTTCCGGAACACTTGGTACAGGATCCGGCATTAATACATCTCTATGCAGTATTGTTCCGGGATTTTGGCAGGAAAAAATACCGCAGCATTTGGGAACTGCAAAAGGAGAGCTACCAAATCTGGTATAGCACGCCTATGTTTACTTGGAAAGACTGTAGAAAGAGAGAGAGAGACTGGGAGTACTACAACCTCCATTGCTGTTGCCTATACACTGCCATTGAGGATACTGCTCTAAACTTTGACTTTGCTGCAACCTGTACTACTACTCTCATCATCAACTGAGTAAATAGACTTTATTCATTATAGCCAAGGGCCAGATCATTGCCTTCTTACTCTGTCGGCCCTGCATTCCTCCTTTGCACCCTGCCAAACACCCACCAAACACCAAGGGCACCCCAGCTACCACCAGACAGAAGCCCCAATATGAAGGAGTGCCCCAAGGGAAGAACAGCGGTGCCTTCCATTCACTGCATGGCCCCAGGGAGCACCAGCGGGAGGACCGCCTCTGTGAACTGTGATTACTACTACCCCTCTCAGGGCCACAATCACCACTTCCATCCCACCTGCCCTGTGCCTCCCCGGTGGGTCGCTGCATTAGCAGTGTGATGGGTCAGAGCTAAGCAGTGAGATGAGGTTCCCACAGACACAACTTTGCTTTGGGCCCCAAAAATGTCAAATGCGACCCTGCATGCAGGTAGAAAGGGTGCCCCATATACAGCCTTATTTTACCGTCTTTTTTAATATTTGTAAGCTAATGTATACTGACATTGATGACAATAAGCTCTCCCCCTGGTAACAGTGAGATAGCTTAGCTTTCCCTTGTAGTAAAATAGGACAATATGACCCATTTATTTGAATAGGATATAGCTGCAGTACCAAGTACAGCCACAACCTTATATATGGCGCTGTTCATGTGCGAATAATGAAAGGCTCAGTGCTCACCAAAGAGGTGCAGAGGGGCACGGTGTCAGGAGTCAGATTGTACTGTAGTCATCAAATTATTAATCATAATTACAACATTCTAAGGATCAGTTCCCATCTTGACATTTTCCAACTGCAGAATGGGCCATCAATCCGAATTGTGGTTGTCCGATTCTCGGCACCCTAGCCAGTCGACTGTCTGAAGAGACCATGGTGCTCTTGTACGCCCTCTACTAACTGGTGGTCAGGGGCGGATTGGCCATAGACCTTACAGAAAAATTTCCCGGTGTGCCGATACTCAGGGGGCCGGCCAGTGGAAGTTTTTGGGAATGCATTTTGTGCTGCTGGCAGTACTTTGTGATAGACTGTGGGATTTGGCTCTGTTGGGGTGGTATAATGTGCCGCAATATGGTATTACTGGCCCTGTCTTCCATCAGTTTGGACCCGACTACAATATGGGACCACTTTTAGTATTTTTTGCAGGGCCGGTCCGCCCCTGGTGGTGGTGCAGGATATCACAGCTTGATCCTGAATGTGATGAAGCTCAGAAGTTGCCACCACTACTGCATGAGAAGGTCTCAATTATATCATATCATTTTATATACATTATAGTACGGACATATGTTTGATCTACTTAACAAGACTGCAGACAGCCTATCGTGACTACAGTAAGATTTACAGTACATTACAAAATACTATATGTATTCAGCATTAGGAAGGTCATTTCCTTGCCCTCGTAATTACTGATAGTGGTTGGGACAGTCTAAGAGGATGGATTTCCGACATGAAATTATTATAATGTCGTTATAACACCTTTAGCCTAAATGAGTTGTACAATCTGCTCACAGGCCAGGGTGTCATAAGGTATCAGAAAATGTCAGATCTAAATAAAGCTTGTCTGCTTGCTGCTGGGAATTGGTGCTTTTGTATCACGTGCCCTTGTATCAGCAAATAGGGCCTTTTTCTATTATTTGAATTGCATACCGTCAAACTTACTGATATATAAAAAGTCAAAATTGTGACAATATAATTCTATAATTCAACTTTAAAAATAGTTCCATTTGCAATTTATTTTCTGTTACAAAAATGCCTCAGTTGTGAGATATTCTCTTAACTTCACTATAATGGCACCCCCTGGTGTCTAATCTGCATAGTAATGTGCATGTCCACCTAGTGAGGTGGTCGCACATGCTCAGTTCCTTCCTTCAACTTACACAAGTCGTATCTACGGTTAGAAGCTGTGACAGAGGGAGTGTTGCAGTAGGAGGAACACCCCTCTGAGTTGTGATAGGGAGAGAGCTGCAGCAGAAAGGACAAGCCCCCTGAGCTGTGCTAGGTAGAGAGCTGTAGCAGAAGAGACATGACCCCTGATCTGTGATAGGGAGAGAGATGCAGCAGAAAGGACATGCCCTCTGAGCTATGATAGGGAGAGAGCTGCTGCATAAAGACACAACCCTTGAGCTGTGATAGGGAGAGAGCTGCAGCATAAAGACACAACCCTTGAGCTGTGATAGAAAGAGAGCTGTAGCAGAATGGACACACTCCGTGAGTTGTGATAGGGAGAGAGCTGCAGCAAAAGGACACACCCTCTGAGCAGTGATAGGGAGAGGGCAGCAGCAGAAAGGACACCCCCCCTAAGCAATAAAAGGGAGAGAGCTGCAGCAGAAGTGGCACATCGCCAGAGAAAGGAAATGCCCTCTAACCTGCCTGTAGTAAGAGAATCTAGCAGAAGAATTGGAGCAATGAATGGGGAGATCTCTGGATCCATGTGAGGAACAGGCAGTGGCGTACTAAGGGGGGATTATTACTATGAAGGGGGCACAAGGAGGGCATTACAACTGTGAAAGGGGCACAGAGAGGGCATAACTACTGTGAGGGGGGCACAATGTGGGCATAACTACTGTGAGGGGGTGTCACGACTGTGACTGATCCAGACAGGTCTGGGAGGAGAAGGTCGCAGCGACTTGCTACTCGCGATAGCTTGTGAGTTTGCTCCGTGGTTCAGGGTATGTCATCTGGGTTTTGCCTTGTGAACCTTTTTGTCCTGACTGGGAGTTTGTAGGCATCCTCCTCAGGTGAGTCCTGTCTGCCACTCCCAGCTACTATATTAGTTTCAGTTTCACTTGCAGTCATTGCCAGATATAGTCCTTACTTCCAGTTCTATTCTGACCATTGAAGGAGATCGTTTGATGGTGTTGCTGTGGAGCCTCTTGTCCGGCGTGGACTATCGTGATTGGGATCGCCTTCTCTGCTCGTGACTGGATAAGTCTATCTCTGCTATAGTTTGTTTGTTGCTGTCTTCTCCTGCTGTTCTCCTAGACATGAGTGATGGTGACTAGTGCTCCCATCGGACTTTCCCCACTCTAGGCTTGTTAGGGTGACTGAGGGTTTAGGCATCCAGCTCGCCGCACGGGTTCACACCCCGTCTAGGATATCAGGGCAGACAGGTGCCAGCTTAGGGTTAGTCAGGGGTGGCCATTCTATTCCCATCCGTAGATAAGGGTCCCCCTTCCCCTCCGTCTGGTGCGACACGACTGCTGCTGGGATAGCAGTCGTGACAGTATATCTGGCCTTTTAAAAATAAAAAAAAATAAAAAAGGGACATTTCTTTTTTTTCTGCTTGCTGTTTTGCTTTGTATTTTTCCTGTTCCACTATGGATCCGGTTTCGGTTTTGGCGAAACAATTACAGGGGATATCCCTTGAAGTGGCAGGACTAAAAGCAACAGTGCTGCAGCAGCAATCCTTGGGTTCCACCGTTGCTACGGGAAACCAAGGTACTCCTGAGCCAAAAGTGGCTTTACCTGATAGGTTCTCAGGAGGGAGAGACCAATTTGTAACCTTCAGAGAAGCTTGCAAATTGTTCTTCAGGTTACGCCCTAGATCCTCCGGCGGTGAGGAACAACGGGTGGGCATTGTATTTTCTCTCCTGCAAGGAGATCCGCAGGCTTGGGCTTTCTCCCTACCATCAGACTCTCCGGCCTTACGATCAGTGGAGGAGTTTTTTGAAGCCCTGGGTCTCGTATATGATGACCCGGACAGGGTCTCACTGGCTGAGTCTAAGCTACGTAGACTTCGGCAAGAGAACCGGTCTGCTGAACTATATTGTTCCGAATTCCGTAGGTGGGCTACTGATACGTTATGGAACGACTCGGCCCTTAGGAGTCAGTTCTGCCAGGGGTTGTCTGAAAAATTAAAAGACGCGCTGGCGGTATACGAGGTCCCTGGGTCTCTTGAGGCTGCTATGTCTCTGTCCATAAGAATCGACAGACGACTCAGGGAGAGACTATTAAATTTTACGGAGGCCTCTATAGGGCAGGGATCGGTCTGTTATGGTCCAGTCGAACCAATGCAAATAGGGGGCGCCACTAGACGGGTGAATCCTCCTAAGTTCCGCCGTAGGTCAGAGGTTTGTTTTCGTTGTGGGGGGAGGGGTCATTTTGTAAAGGTTTGTCCCTCAGAACCCAAGAGACCACAAACAAAGGAGCCGTCGGAAAAACTAGAGTCCCCAGATTGTGCGGAGGAGAACAGTCTGGGCGTATTCGTTTCCTCCATACGCATGTCTCAGTTTTTGTTGTCCGCTACCGTTGAGGCGGGCAATAAAACTGAGATCTGTTCCGTCTTTTTGGACAGTGGGGCGGGGGTCAACTTGGTGGATTCACGGTTTGCTCAGGCTCTGGGTTTTACTCCGGAACCGGTATGCAGAACTATTCCTGTTTTTGCCATCGACTCCTCCCCTCTTACTCAGAGAGAGTTAACTCAGATCATCCATAATATCCATCTGCAGGTAGGGGACCTCCATAAAGAGCATATCTCTTGTTATGTCCTGGACGGTCTTCCGGCTCCTATGGTATTGGGGCTTCCCTGGCTGGTGACTCACAATCCAGTGGTGGATTGGCAGGCCGGGGAGATTGTGGAGTGGAGTGAACATTGTAAGGACAACTGCTTGAGTAGTAGGTGCTCTACACTCTCTGCAACATCTTTACCTGCCTTTCTGTCAGATTTTATGGATGTGTTCTCTGAGAAGGATTGTCAGGGGTTACCACCTCATCGTCCATATGATTGCCCGATTAATCTATTACCTGGGGCAAAACTACCTAAAACCCGGTTATACAATCTTTCCGGCCCGGAGAGGAAGGCTATGAAAGATTATATTTCGGAGAGTTTGGCTAAGGGACACATCAGACCCTCTTCTTCACCTGTGGCTGCAGGGTTCTTTTTCGTTAAAAAGAAAGATGGGGGCCTACGTCCTTGCCTGGATTTCCGGGAATTAAACCGGATAACTATCCGAGATCCCTATCCTATTCCTCTCATTCCCGACCTCTTTAATCAGGTTGCTGGTGCTAAATGGTTCTCCAAAATGGATCTCAGAGGAGCCTATAACCTGGTTCGCATCAAAGAGGGGGATGAGTGGAAGACGGCTTTTAATACTCCGGAAGGGCATTATGAAAATCTGGTCATGCCATTTGGTCTTACTAATGCGCCTGCGGTATTCCAACATTTTGTCAACGATATTTTTAGTCACCTTATCGGGAGATTTGTTGTGATATATCTTGATGACATCCTGGTCTATTCCCCGGATCTGGATACACATAAGATCCATGTGAGACAAGTGCTGCAGATATTAAGGGCCAACAAATTGTTTGCTAAGTTAGAAAAATGTGTGTTCGCCGTAAAAGAACTGCCATTTCTGGGGTATGTGTTGTCAGATTCAGGTTTCCGCATGGATCCAGAGAAAGTCTGGGCGATTATAGACTGGGATCTGCCTGAGAACCTGAAGGCATTGCAACGCTTCCTGGGGTTTGCCAATTTTTATAGAAAGTTTATAAAAAACTATTCCTTGGTGGTCAAACCACTGACGGACATGACCCGTAAGGGATCCGATTTTTCCAAATGGTCACATGCAGCCAAAACTGCCTTTGCATCTCTGAAGGAGAGATTCACCTCGGCCCCTATTCTCGTACAGCCAGATGTCTCGCTTCCTTTTATTGTAGAGGTTGACGCATCAGAGGTGGGGGTGGGAGCGGTACTATCTCAGGGCCCGTCCCCTGGTGAATGGCGTCCGTGTGCTTTCTTTTCGAAGAAATTGTCTACTGCAGAAAGGAACTATGATATTGGCAACAGGGAACTTTTGGCTATTAAGTTGGCTTTTGAGGAGTGGCGTCATTTTTTGGAGGGGGCGGTTCATCCCGTCACGGTGATTACTGATCACAAAAACTTATTATATCTGGAGTCTGCTAAACGTCTCACCCCTAGACAGGCTCGGTGGTCGTTATTTTTTACTAGGTTTAATTTTGTAATAACCTATCGCCCGGGGGCAAAAAATACTAAGGCGGATGCATTGTCTCGAAGTTTTCCTGGAGGGGGTGATGTTGAGGTACCAGAGCCCATTTTGCAAAAGGGGGTGGTGGTCTCTGCATTACACTCAGGTTTGGAGGGGAGGGTGTTGGAAGCTCAGGGGGACGCCCCGGCCTCCTGCCCCTCGGGTAAACTGTTTGTGCCAGAAAATTTACGACTGGAGATACTAAAAGAACACCATAACTCCACACTGGCAGGACACCCAGGTAGTAGGGCAACCTCTGAGTTAGTGTCTCGTCGGTTCTGGTGGCCTAAATGGCGCCAGGAGGTGTTGAATTTTGTGTCTGCATGTGCTACCTGTGCTCGTTCTAAGGCAGATCATACTCGTCCGGCAGGGCGTCTTTTACCTCTGGCCATCCCCAACAGGCCTTGGACGCACCTGTCAATGGATTTCATTACGGATCTACCAGTATCAGCGGGGAAGACTGTTATTCTTGTAGTTGTTGACAGATTCAGTAAAATGGTGCACTTTATTGCTCTTGCCGCATTGCCTAATGCTAACACACTGGCTCAGGTTTTTATTGACCACATCGTGAAGCTTCACGGGGTCCCTTCCGATATTGTTTCGGATCGTGGTACCCAATTCGTTTCAAAATTTTGGAAAGCTTTTTGTTCTCGTTTAGGGGTTCATCTGTCGTTTTCTTCCTCTTTCCATCCACAGTCCAACGGTCAGACTGAACGTACCAATCAAAACCTAGAGACATATTTGAGATGCTTTGTTTCCGAAAATCAGGAGGAATGGTCATCTTATTTACCGTTAGCCGAGTTTGCCATTAATAATCGTCGTCAAGAATCCACCGATAAGTCACCATTTTTTGGTGCGTATGGTTTCCATCCTCAGTTTTGTACGTTTAGTGAGGGGGGGCCGTCTGGGATTCCCGAGGAGGAACGATTTGCGTCTTCACTTTCTTCAGTGTGGCAGAGTGTGCAAGAAAGTTTGAAGAGAATTGGTGGTAGATACAAACGTGCGCCTGATAGGAAGCGCTCTGAAGGTCCGGACCTTGGGGTGAATGACTTGGTGTGGTTGTCTACCAGAAATATCAAGTTGAAGGTTCCCTCGTGGAAATTAGGTCCGAGATTTATTGGTCCTTATAGGGTAATTAAGATCATTAACCCGGTGGCTTTTCGTCTGGAGCTACCTCAGACTCTAAGGATCCATAATGTCTTCCACAGATCTCTGCTTAAGAGATATGTAGAACCTCCTGAACCATTGCCACTACCGCCTCCACCGGTGGTTGTTGATGGCAGTCTTGAGTTTCAGGTAGAAAAGATTGTTGATTCACGATATGTTCGCCGCTCTCTTCAGTACCTGGTGCACTGGAAAGGTTATGGTTACGAAGAGAGAATGTGGGTTCCAGCATCAGAGATAAAAGCGGACAGACTCATTCAGGCTTTTCATAGCTCCCATCCGGAGAGGCCTGGTCTTGAGGGTCCAGGGGCCCCTCGTAGAAAGGGGGGTACTGTCACGACTGTGACTGATCCAGACAGGTCTGGGAGGAGAAGGTCGCAGCGACTTGCTACTCGCGATAGCTTGTGAGTTTGCTCCGTGGTTCAGGGTATGTCATCTGGGTTTTGCTTTGTGAACCTTTTTGTCCTGACTGGGAGTTTGTAGGCATCCTTCTCAGGTGAGTCCTGTCTGCCACTCCCAGCTACTATATTAGTTTCAGTTTCACTTGCAGTCATTGCCAGATATAGTCCTTACTTCCAGTTCTATTCTGACCATTGAAGGAGATCGTTTGATGGTGTTGCTGTGGAGCCTCTTGTCCGGCGTGGACTGTCGTGATTGGGATCGCCTTCTCTGCTCGTGACTGGATAAGTCTATCTCTGCTATAGTTTGTTTGTTGCTGTCTTCCCCTGCTGTTCTCCTAGACATGAGTGATGGTGACTAGTGCTCCCATCGGCCTTTCCCCACTCTAGGCTTGTTAGGGTGACTGAGGGTTTAGGCATCCAGCTCGCCACACGGGTTCACACCCCGTCTAGGGTATCAGGGCAGACAGGTGCCAGCTTAGGGTTAGTCAGGGGTGGCCATTCTATTCCCATCCGTAGATAAGGGTCCCCCTTCCCCTCCGTCTGGTGCGACACGACTGCTGCTGGGATAGCAGTTGTGACAGGGGGAACACATCTGTACAAAACTACTGTGAAGGTTATACAATGAGGGAAATACTACTGTGAGGGGGTACAATTCTTTTTAAAGTATTGCCAGAGAAAGGACCCACCCCGGGTGCCAAATACCCTAGGCACGGCACTGGGTACAGGGCTGGTTTTGGCTTTGTTAGAAAGAGATTGTCATGTAATATATGAAGTCTGATTTAAATTTTTTACATCAATCATGGCATAACCCCTTGAAGCTCTGCCCCGAGAATGACCCAAACCATTGGAGAATGCCACCAAAGCGACCACTTTTGAGTGGAGTTTACATGGCAAGTGTGGATTACACAATTAGGTCTCAACTGTATCTTCATATGTCAGATGTATGGACCTGTCTGAACAAATCTGACAGTAAAGAAATTGTAAGAATCCTGTGCTGTATATATGGCACCCAATGGAGCCTGTATGACAGCACAAAAAGGCAATACGGCAATGTACCGGGGGAGCCGTACAGCCTCTGTGCACTGCTGTTCATATGTGACATTCACATGTCCGTAATATTGTCCATCTGCCGGCTTTTTCTTCTCTTTTTGCAAGTACATTTCCACTCATTAAAAAACACTATTTAAAAGGCACTGTACACCTTTGGGGGCAGTTTTATTTTATTAATGCATTGAACTCAATTCGAGCTAAAAATCTTTTTTTCAGTTGGTCTTTATTAAAAAATATGCAGCCCCTTTCTCTGTACAGAGCTGAGATGCTCTTACTAACAGGATCAGTTTTTTCTCCCTGCTCCATCAGGCAGGGAGCTGACAGGCTCCTTATCTCTGCTCTCTGACATTATAAACACTCATCAAAGCTCAATCCTTATCTTACTGATAAGAATGTGGCTTAAATAAGTGTTTATGATCTCTTAGTAGTTTAGAGATAAGGGTTTTTAGATGACCGCACAAAGTGAAAGTGAAGTAAAGTGAAGTGTGAAGTAGACCAAGACTAGAAGAAGAGCAAATATTTTAAACATTTTGGTAAAGAGATGGTGATTAGGTTTATATTAATATATATTGAGCGATTTGTAGTTGTTTTTCTACATAAGTATTAAGGCATTTGCCTGGATTTGTGGGAGGGGCTGAGGTCCGCCTCCAGCCTATTTAGGGCACCCCCCTTACCTGGCTCCTGCACCGTCTGAGGTCTGAGCTTTGTGAGAGGAAGTCGCTTGTTGGAGTTCTGAGGAATTTACCTACGAGCCGCTGATTTTCTGAGAGCCTTTTTTCGTCGCCGTCTGGTTCTGGTTTTGGAGCATTGCTGTTCTTTTCCCAGCTTCACTCGGTTCACTGTGGGTCGCGTTTGCCCGTCAAACTGTGAGTTATTTCGTACGGGTCAGCAGGGCCTCACGGTTGCCCCAGTACCGGTTTATCTCATTTCATCAAGGCGCACTAATGTCATGGTTCATACAAGTCACCATCATTCATTTCTGTCACACCTGTTCATACGTTCTCATCCACGATTTGCACCATCATTCTGGTCACACTCTGGCAGCATGCGGCAATGGTTCCTGGTTTAAAACCCCCTCTTTTTTCTGATGTTCTTTCACACGCTGCATTCATGTCACGGCTGCCCAGTCACCAGCAGCTCATTTCTCAGGCCCTCTGTCATCTCCCCACAGGACCGTTACGCCGGCCAGCAACCTGCTAATCTCAGCCCACTACCCGGTCTGGTTCACCCCAAACGAACATTCATCATGTACATCACAAGGGCAGCTGCGGTGCACCCCCCCCCCCCATTCACTTCACTTTCTCTAGCGATCGTCCCCTCCCCGTCGCCTCCTGCCTGTTGCCGCTCCGCCTGCCGCGCGGCCGATGGCGCCCGACCGCGTCCTGGGGCCTGGTCTGCGCATGCGCGGCCGGGGTTCTGCGCATGCGCGGCGATTTCGTCGGCGCATGCGCAGTGTCCCGACGACTCCGGACACATATGTTCAAATACATGGATTTCCCTGGCTCCATGTCACCCCCCCCCCCCGGTCAATCACGGGCGCAGTCGCGGGGGCCAGAGGCGGTGATACCGCACACAATCTACCCCCCCCCCCTCTCCTCCCATTTATTTACCATGCACTGGGCTCACCGCGGCCGAAACATCCCCTCACCACCTCCTGGCTGGTACCGCTCCCCCTGCCGGCCGCATCCTTGGTGCGTGGTCTGCGCGTGCGCGGCCGGGGTTCTGCGCATGCGCGGCTATTCCGTCGGCGCATGCGCGGTGTCCCGGCGGCCGTGCGCGCGGCGCTTGTGTTCGGGGGGCCGCCGTCGGGCAGCACTGATTCTTCCCAGCCCCCACATGTCACTCCTCAGTCACACCCCCCCCCGGTCATTCATGTGCGCAGTCGTGGGGGCCAGCAGCAGTACAACCACACAATCTCCCCCCCCCCCCCCCCTCTTCCATTCATTACCTGCACTGGGCTCACCATGGCCGTAACGTCCCCTCACCACCTGCTGCCTGGTTGCCGCTCCCCCTGCCGCGCGGCCGCCCGCGTCCTGGGGCCTGTTCTGCGCGTGCGCGGCCGGGGTTCTGCGCATGCGCGACGGCATGTCGGCGCATGCGCGGTGTCCCGGCGGCCGTGCGCGCGGCATCTGTGTCCGGGGGGGCCGCCGCCGGGCGGCAGGGGAGGCCACAGCATGCCCCCCTTGTTACACATTCCCCAGGAGCCCCAATAAAGACAGGGAAACACATCACACCCAGGAAATAAACAAACAGGGAATCATGAGCAGGCCCCTCTTGGCCAAAATCGTACATGATCTCACCATGCTGATCGCCGGAGGGGCATAGACTTCCCATCCGCATTCAGCTACAAGTGACTGTCTCCAACGGGGTCGTCACCTTTTTCACAACCATGTTCAAAAAAAAAAAAAAAAATAATAATATATATTTTGCTTCATATTCAATAAACATGTGGGAATTGCGGGGGCACGGTCCAGAATGTTCCAAAAAAAAAAAAAAAAAAGAGAAAAATATTTTGCAGGCGCACACTTTCCGCCAGCCCATGGCCACGGCACGCACTGGTCTCGTCCACATCAGGCGCAAGCTATCATTTCATGTGTAACCGCCATGATCCTCCCGGTCATACATATGTACCACATGCATTTACGCTTTTCATCACGCTATGTCATGTTTACCCTCCCCCTTATTTTTTAGGCGGTCAACCTATACTGTTTTACACTACCGTGTATCCGGAGAATTTTTCTTGGTACCAGGTACGTTCACCTGCTCATTTACCAAAATCTTCCTTACATTTCGGATGGTCCCGTTAGGGTCAGCGTGCTGGCTTTAGGGGCACGATCATCCCACTAGGTAACCCCCCCCCCTTTCTTGGCTTCGCCGACAGTTAGTGGTCCCGCGAGGCCGACACCCCGCCTCAAACGTACGGAGGCACCTGCCCAACGCGCCACCTCGTTAGTAAGCCGCCTCGCATGTTGCATAGAGAGGGCCTCACCTGTCACTCCCTTCCCCTAGTCCTGTCTTACAGTCACCGAGAGGCCAACGCTCCTGCCACTACCACGAGTGGCCTCATTACCCCCTCGCGCCAAATCATAGGTAGAGCCTCTCAAAGCCGCTTGGCAATTAGCAGGGCCTCATCTGTCACCATGCAAGTGTAATTTTTTCGCCATTTGGCCTAGCTAGCCAGCACGATCCTGCATGGCCTCAAATTAATCAACTTTTTTTTTATTATAGTATGTCGCTGGATGGGTTGGGAAACTTCTCCCTACCTGGCACCCCTGCTAGATCTGTCACTGCCACTTCGGGAGACGATCTAGCCAGTCCAGCGTCCATCCGGTCCTGGACAATTCCTCGCATCACGGCGGAGTTGAGGAAACGGCATGTTCCCTTCCCCGCCACGGCTAGGAAAGCGGAGCTGTTTCGGCTGTTACGCGCTTCAACCGATACTAGCGATGCGGGGCAAGGACCCAGCCAGTCCGGCACCGGGGACATCCATGCCATGCTGGCCTCTCTGATGACATCCATGTCAACAATCAACGCCAGGCTGGAGAGGCTGGAAACGGTCACCACGACCCTCTCCTTGGCGGGTCCGCCACCGGCGGCATCACCGGCACCGGTCGGTTTGCCGGTGGTCACACCATCCACTAACGTGGAGGACCGGGAAGTCAACCCGGCGCATATGATTCCTGAGCACTTGAAACGGGATATCCTGGAAGGTAAGGATATAAACCTGGCCTCCCTTCTGATTGCCTCCCAGGACGTGGTCGAAAACACGACGTACGCCTATGACGAGGTGTCAGTTGTGGTCAAGTCCAGGGATGCCCGGCTCAACAGGAAATTGACCATTCCCGAATTCGTGCTGGCCTTCGGAATCTACAGAGAGGTCATCTGTGCGGTCTACCCCAACAGAAGGGAGGAATTCGACCTCTACTTACACAAACTGGTGGATTTGGGCAACAAATACGGAGGGTCAGCGTTTTATGACTATCACAGGTCTTTTTCGGCAAAGGTGGCAGGGGCTTTCTCCCAGTACGGAGTCCGCTCCAACTGGGCGAGGATCGACACGGTCATTTTTTGTCGCCACTTCGCAGGCCTTAGGACCCCAGCCTGTGCGCACTGCTCCTCCACGGCCCACACCACCAATTTCTGCCCGAACACGTCGGTCAGACAGGGCCCCTCCCAGGCAGCTGGTCCCTCCGGGGTCCCGGAGAGACTGGCCCGGGACAAACTGGGTCGGCCGATCAAATTTCTAGGCAAATCGATGATTTGCAATAATTTCAATGAGGGGTCCTGTAATTATAACGGATGTAAATTGTTACACATATGCACCAAATGTTTCCGGGCACATGCCAAGTCCATGTGTCCAAATAAAATGTTTACCAAACCGTATCTAACGACCATCAACATGCCAGTTTTTACCGCGCTCATGTCGCAACACCCCTCCAGGCATCTGTCAGATTTCCTCGTTTCAGGATTGACAGAAGGATTTCACACGGGCATCCTGTATATGCCAACAGGCACCCTGGAATGTCCCAATCTTTTATCCGCTCTACACAACCCCACCGCCATTGACGCCCTCATAGCCCAAGAGGTAACAGAGGGTTTTGTGCTAGGTCCTTTCAAAACTCCCCCATTCGCCACATGGCGCACCAACCCCATTGGCGTCGTCACTGGGAAATCTTCCCAGAAACAGAGGCTCATCATTGACCTATCGGCACCTCACGGGACGGGCAACCCCAGTCTCAACTCCCTCATTCCCTCGGAGGAATTCTCTCTGCAGTATACCACCATAGATCACGCCATCACGGCCATCAGTCAAGCAGGGGTGGGGGCATGGCTCAGCAAAACCGACATCGCCAACGCCTTCAAATTACTTCCGATTCACCCTACACTGTGGCACCTGCATGGCATCAAGTGGTCTGGGGATTATTATTTTTTCTCCCGATTGACCTTCGGGTCCAAAAGCAGCCCGGCCATCTTCGACGTGTTTGCGGAAGCATTATGCTGGTTGCTATTGAATATAGCAAGGTGCCCGCTGGTTTTACATTACCTTGATGACTTCCTATTGGTGGAAGAAAACACTTCCCCTCCTTCCAGCCTCAGAGCCACCATCAAGCTGTTCAAGGAACTGGGGGTCCCCCTCTCCACCAAGAGGACAGAGGGGCCGGACACGATCATCACCTTCCTGGGTATCCAGTTGGATTCAGCTTCGATGCAAGCCAGTTTGCCGTCCGGGAAGATCCAGGACATCCTCACCCACATAGACGGCTATCTTCAACTCGGCACCTGCAACCGCAGAGAACTACAGTCCCTGCTGGGCTCCCTGAACTTTGCCATGCGCATCATACCCCAGGGTCGCTCGTTTATTTCACGGCTTCTGCACCTCTTCCCTTTGTTCCTACACGACTCGCACAGATTGTCCCTGGATGCCCACGCTGCGGCGGATCTGGGTATGTGGAGGAGATTTCTGTCCACCTGGAATGGTAGGAGCTTGTTTCTCCCTCAGCTGTCGGACTCTTCCCCCTCTATCTGGTCAGATGCGGCATCTACCACAGGCTTTGCGGCCATATTTGGGGACGATTGGCTGTGGGGCAGCTGGCCTCCTGAGGTCCAGGGTCTGGAAGGATTCTCCACTACCTCAGCGCTTTTTGAGATCTATCCCATCGTAGCGGCTGCCGTGGCGTGGGGTCATTTATGGGCAAATCTGGCGGTCCGCTGCTACTCGGACAACCAAGCAACCTGCCAGATTATAAATAAAGGTCGTTCCAAATCCCTCACAATCATGAGGTTCATGCGAAGACTTACTTGGCTGGCCGCCTGCAACAATTTTTTCCTGCATTGTTTCCATGTCCCAGGGGTGTGCAATTCGGCTGCTGACAATTTATCTCGCTTCAAATTTCAGGCTTTTCATCAGGATCTCCCATCAGCATCACCCACTGCCTCCAGCACCCCGTCATTTCAGCAACTCATTCTGGACTAGAGGCCATCATGCGGCATAGCCAGTCTTTGTCCCACTTTTCACTATCAGTCAATACACATAGAGCATACAACAGAGCATTCACGCTGTTCAACAGATTCCTGGTAGAACACAACATCACGCACCCTTTCATCATGACGTCTGTTTTGGGATTTGCTTCCTTTTGCCACCTCAAACTAAAAATGTCATACAACACCATCAAACTGTATCTTACTGGCATTCAACATCATATGCTAATCTTGCACCCTAACTACACCAGCTTCATGGCCTCCCACCAAATCAAAACAATACTCAGAGGCATTCAGAAGACGGAACCCGCACGTCCAGCCCAAAGGCTGCCCATCAACAGTCATGTTTTCAAGGCATTATCCGACCTGCTGGACGCCACGCCTTTTGATACGAATACCAACGCGGTCATCAAAGCTGCTATTTACTTGGCCTTCTACGGGTTCCTGAGGCCCGGGGAATTCACTACCACCTCCGCATCCCAAACCTCATCTTGTCTTCTTGTCTCCCACTTATCTAAACACCTGGATCACTACGTCCTGACCTTACCTCACTCCAAGAGTAGTCAGCGTTCACCTGTCAACATCTCATATTACCCCACGCACAACAAATGGTGTCCGGTGAGGGTGCTGGACACATACAGTCAGCTTCACAGGTTCCTACCCTCTCAACCGCTACTTCAACTTCATGGATCGGTGCTCACCACGACCACCTTCATGATCCATGTCAGATCATTTCTCACCCAACTGGGCCTGGACGCGGCCAACTACTCGGGGCACTCCTTTCGCATCGGAGCTGCATCCACGGCCTCCAGTGCCAACATCCCTGCCCATGTTATCAAGAAATTGGGACGCTGGAAGTCGTCCGCTTACGCACGATACATTCCCAATCCAGCGCAAGAGTTAAGGGTGGCTTTCCAAAGCATGTCGGGTTGAGCTGTTTACATGTTTTATTGGTTACAAATAAACTGGTTTATTTCCATTTTTGCCCTCTTCTTTCTTAGGCCTACCTCGTCCTCGGTTTCGGCACACCACAACCGACTGCATTTCTTTCCCTGCTTCCCAGGGCTCTTCTCTGTACTACCGTAAGCACCTAACACAAGTATTAAGGCATTTGCCTGGATTTGTGGGAGGGGCTGAGGTCCGCCTCCAGCCTATTTAGGGCACCCCCCTTACCTGGCTCCTGCACCGTCTGAGGTCTGAGCTTTGTCCCTCCCACCACTCCACTCATTTACAACTCATTTCTTTTATGTCTTTTCCTTGGGTGGGCCCTCTTCTTTCTTAGGCCTACCTCGTCCTCGGTTTCGGCACACCACAACCGACTGCATTTCTTTCCCTGCTTCCCAGGGCTCTTCTCTGTACTACCGTAAGCACCTAACACAAATTAATAAATATCACAAAAAACAAAGGTTATAAATTGTCATCTTCTTTTATTTCTACTCAAGCTGTACTGTTCAAAACGTTCCACTGGGAAATGTATTTGTAAGCTAAGTAATAAATACTAATAAGGCCAGGATCACATCTGCGTCAAAGGTTCCGTCAGAGTAGCACAGCATGCAGCAATATTCTTCCTGTCAAAGAAAGTGATGGACAGGACCAGGGTGTACACAGCTCTCATAGGATGCCATAGCAAAGCTTAGTATGGGCCGTTCGGCATCACTTATTTCCCAGTCATGTCAAACACTCTCAGGCAATGCAGAACGCAAAGCGCAACACCTCCGATTACTGACGGATTTATGATCGTTTTTATTAAGCAGAAGAAATTTTTATTAAAATAAAACTGTAATAAAAAAAAGTCACCCTCGGCCCATTTTATTTGACTCCTGTGTCGAAAACAGTGGAACTGGTCCTTCATAAATATGGCACTTATCCTGAACACCATATTTCTCCACATATTTACACCAGACAACTGGCAAAAAATACACAGATAAATTTCCTCTTCACTCTACATAGCTGTCTTCCTGCAGCTGCCACAAGAAGGAGCTCACTGCACAGCAGTTACAATTGTATGCAATGGAAGCTGTAATCATCTATTTGCACTCCCCCTAGTGGTGGTTGCATGAAAATGCAGTGTTTTGACATCGGGGACAGAAGAAGGAGCTAGGCACCGGGCACCTCCTTCCCCCCTACCCTGGGCCACCATAGCAATTGTTTAATGAAAAAGATCATTAATTCATCAGAAATCTGAGGCGTTGCACTTTGCATTCTGAATTGCCTGGCAGCGTTTGACACTTACTGGGAAATTGGTGGTACATTGGTCTGCCTCCACTGAAGATACACTACTGGGAAGGACGATGGGACCATGAGAGAGCCTATCATACAAGAATGTGGTCTGTTGTGTGATAAATTTGGCACAACGTTGTGGTTTCTCATACCAATATAATAACTTGCTGTATATCTATCTGCGGAGTGGGTGCCATAGCTGCCAGGTGCCTGTTGTTTTAAATATCAGGCACCTGGGACTAATGTATGCGATCGACGATAACATTGATCACATACATTTAAGCCTCAGATGCTGTGGTCAAATGTGACCACAGTATCTGGGAAGATAAAGACGAGTGTTTCCAGCTGTTTACTGGCAACCCCTAGCGAGGATCGGGGGAGCGTAGTGTGTAGCAGCCTCTGTTCTCACGAGTGGTACAGGGCTGCTGCACATTGGTTCCTATGGAGAGCCTGTCTGTAGCAGGGCTCCATAGGAACTTAGCATTATTTAACAATAATTTAAAAAAAAATAGCCTTATGGCCATCATCATGTGTGAAAGCGCCCGTACTATTAAAATATAAAAATATTTAGCCCATACGGCAAACATCGAACTGGGGAAAAAAAGTGGCCAATTCAATGTTTTTTGGTCACTTCATCTCCCACTAAAAATTAAATAAAAAGCGATCAAAAAGTCATACACACCTCAGAATGGTATCAATAAAAAGGGAAGATCACCCTGCAAAAAAATGTGTCCTCACACAGCTTTATACACATAAAATTATAAAAGTTATGGAGGTCAGAATACGGCAATGGAAAGAAAAAATCTTTTTTTTCCAAAGTTTGACATTTCTTTTCAGTATTAAGAAGCAAGAACAACTATACATATGTGGTATCGTTGTAATCATACTGACCCGGAAAATACCGCATAGGAAACGGTGTTAAAAAAAAAAAACGTAAAACTGTGGCAGAATGGTGTTTTTTTTATAATTACACTCCATTTGGAATTGTTTTCCGGCTTCCCACCACATTGTATGCAGCAGTAAATGGTGCCATTTGAAAGTGTATCTTGTCCTGCAAAAAAACAAGGCTATGTGAATAAAAAAAAAAGTTATGGCTTTGAGAAGGCGGGGAGTAAAAATATACCAAGATGGATGAGAACATTTTACTTACGGACTCCATTTTCACCTTCATTTCAATTACAAATATTGTTTGTATTTGTTAATTTACTTAAAGGGTCACTGACTTTTCAGAAAAATTTAGAAAAATTATGTTATAGAGATGTATCAAAAATTGTGATGATTATCTTTCCTTGTGCTGGGGATCGGTGGAGGTCTACGCGCTGAGATCCCCACTGATCCCTAGAATTAGGGAGAGTAACACTTGTCTATTGCACTCTCTCTACTGTAGGAGACATAAGTGAGATGGGCCTTTAGATTTCCTATTGAGAACCGACCAAATATATACCTCCATATCGCTAGCACATAGCTGATTGCGGCATCTGACATTAAGAAAAAAATAATAATAAAATCATACTTACCTCATCCATTTGATCGCAAAGAGCCGTGTGCCGCCATCTTGATTAAAGATCTTGCGCGGCCTATGAATCTTGACAGCCAGCGTGGTGACGTCATTCGCCACTGAGAATGAGATTTTGTGCGAGATCTTCAATCAAGATGGCGGCACACGGCTCTTCAATCTCAAACGGAGGAGGTAAGTATGATTTTTTTTATTTTTTACCGCCATTCAGAGAATATCAAAGCACAAGGAAATTCGAATTCACGGCGAATCAAATTTTCCCTGAAATTCGCATTCGATTTGCCGCAAATCAAAATTAGATTCACTCAACACTAGTAGCTGTCTCGCTTCCTCTCATGCAGTGAGCAGAAAGAGAGCAATATACGAACGCTTGTCTCCCCGCATTCTAGGGCTCGGTGGGGGTCTCAGCACTCAGACCTCCACTGATCAAAACTTTTGATACATCTATGACATAACAAAAGTTTTCTGAAAACTCAGTGACCCTTTAAGAAATCGTATGGGAACAATGGGAAGTCATTCATACAGCCAGGAAGAAATCTTGAAATGCGTTAGAGTAATTAAAAATTTAATGAGAAAGGAGAATTATGTGAAATAAATCCGGATCTTGGGATTTAAGTGCAGGATAATCTCTGTCATATCATTTGCTGATAATATCACCGGAGTCTTTACATCTAAAAGAATAAAACCATGATCAGCCAGAGCTGGTAAAACACGCAGAGGGATAGGAGCTTGGCTTCGAATCCCACTAAATTAGCTCAGTATCAAGGTGGAAATGGCTCAAGAAAATATTCTACAGCCACTGATGAACTTCAGTCATGAGGGGAACCACGGTGGAAAAGTCCTCATGCCAAGGATCGGTTACACCATCTTAGCTATAATAATGGCCATATTCTGCACTGCTGCTATCATCCTCAATGTAACAGTCATTATAGTGACCATTAAATATCGGCAACTAAGACACCCCATCAACTACTCCCTAGTCAATCTTGCGGTCGCTGACCTCGGTGTGACCGTCCTGGGAGGTCTTCTTACTGTGGAAACCAATGCTGTTGGCTACTTCAACCTTGGAAGAATTGGCTGTGTCATCGAAGGGTTTGCTGTGGCATTTTTTGGTAAGTTGTAAATCAAAATCTACAGGATAGGTAAAAGCTTAAAAGTGTCCAGCGTAAGTGTAAAGTACCAGGGCAGCAGGCACAGCACATCACTGTGTGTATTATCCCTGTTCTGTGACATCAACCTGTGTATTAACCCTGTACTGTGACATCACTGTGTGTATTATCCCTGTACGGTGACATCACTGTGTGTATTATGCCTGTACGGTGACATCATTGTGCATATTATGCTTGTACTGTGACATCACTGTGTACATCATCCTCGTACTGTGACTTTACCTTGTACATTATCCTTTTACTGACATCACTGTGTATATTATTCCTGTACTGTGACATCACTGTGTGCATTATCCCTGTACTGTGACATCACTGTGCTTATTTATCCCTGTACTGTGACATCACTGTGTGCATTAGCCCTGTACTGTGACATCACTGTGTTTATTTATCCCTGTACTGTGACATCACTGTGTGCATTAGCCCTGTACTGTGACATCACTGTGTTTATTTATCCCTGTACTGTGACATCACTGTGTGTGCATTAGCCCTGTACTGTAACATCACTGTGTGCATTAGCCCTGTAATGTGACATCACTTTGTGCATTAGCCCTGTACCATGACATCATTGTGTATAATAGCACTGTATTGTGACACGATTGGATAGATTATTCCTATTCTGTGACATCACTGTGTACATTGTCCCTGTACTGTTACATCACTTTGTGCATTATCCCTGTACTGTATAATTCCTGTACTGTGACATCACTGTGTACTTTATACTTGTACCATGACATCATTTTGTACATTATATCTGCACTGTGACATCACCGTGTGCATTAGGGCTCATTCAGACAACCATATGAATGAGTCCGCATTACGTAACGGGTGCGGACCCATTAATTTCAATGGGGCCATAAAAGATGCGGCCAGCACACCATGTGCTGTCCTCATCCATAGTTATGTTCCGCTGCCCGCAAAAAAGATAGTCATTTCTATCATAGGGCCGACCATGTGCCGTCCGCAAAATGTGCAAAACACTACAGGTCCGCAAAAAAACTACGGCCGTCTGAATGAGCCCTTATCCCTGTATTGTAGCCCCATTGTGTAAATTATCCCAGTACTGTGCCTTCACTGTGAACATTAGCCCTGTACTGTAACATCATTGTGCATATAATCCCGGTACTGTGACATCACTGTATGCATAACCATTGTAATGTGACATCATTGTGTATTATTCTGGTACTGTGACATCACTGTGTGCATTATCCCTGTCCTATGAGATCACTGTTTATATCACCCCTGTACTGTGATATCACTGTGTGCATTGTCTGTGTACTATGACATCACTGTGTACATTTTCCCTGCGTTGTGACATCACTGTGTATATTACCTTGTACTGTGATATTACTGTGCATTATGCTTGCAAATCAAAGAGGCCAACATAAATTTAAACTTTTCGTGTTTTGCTCGCTATTAGGCCCCCTGCACACGATCAGGATTGCGTGCGGATTTTCCGCGCGGATTTGCGTGCGGAAAATCCGCACCGTAGGTCATGTCCATTGTATTCTATGAGAATTTGAAATTCTCAATGCACACGATGCGGATTTTTTCCGCGCGGATTTTGACCTGCGGTGCGGATTTTAAAATCCGCGACATGTCAATTAATTTTTTTTTTCCTGACCGGATTTTCTTCATTCACTTAGTGAAATCCGCATGCGGAAAATCCGCACCGAATCCGCACCAAATCCGCACGCAAATCCGCATGCAAATCCGCACCAATTAATGCGGATTGACCGCACGGATTTGCCTGCGAACACCTGCGGATTTCAGTGCGGATTCTCCGCACATGAATCCTGATCGTGTGCATGTAGCCTTAAAGGTAGTTATTGTGGATTGGGGCCTCAGGGTTATTTGTGATGCCCAAGTATATGCAATATATAAGATATTAGGGAGTGACACAGATTTGCCATACATTTCTACATGCTTATATAGTAGTGAATTCTAATATTACCAGTTGCTTGTTATACATAAGTTTATACAAGACTCCTACTACCCCGAAATACCAGCTATAATCCCTGCTTCTGCTCCCTCAGCATTTACAACAAACTACAATTTACATCCTGTAAGAGATCAGCGGGACGGTCACAATGTGCTGACATACTCGTAATCCTTTGCAGTCTAATGTATTAGTAATCAGATGATTGCATGTAAAAGTCCCCTAAAAATAAATTTAAAAAAGTTAAAAAAAATAAGGCGGAGATTTATCAAACTGGTGTAAAGTAGAACTGGCTTAGGTGCCCATAGCAAACATTCCTCCTTTCATTTTCGAATGGAGCTGTGAAAAATGAAAGTTGAAATCTTTAGGCAAATGGATAGGCACTCAAATATCTGGGGTCACAATAAAAACACTTGTTTAAAATAGAAGATAAAACACAATAAACTCTTTCATACTCTCTAATAGAACAAAAGATCTGTATCATAAAATCGTAGATGCAATATTGTCGTAGAAAAACCGCACGCAATATTAAAAAATATACTACATGCACATATGTGGGTTTTAACGCAAACTATCTAGTTACAATGTAAGAATAAAACACTTTCTGTCTATATTCTTTGTCCATCGATAGATTCATATACTGTATGTACTGTTAAATCAGAGCTACTTAGTTAAATTGTATTTTTATCATATTCTACAACTACTATTTTATTATTTAGATAATTTTTAATTAGGCTTAAATGAATTCATATTAATGCAGTTGTAAAGTATAAGGGGAAAACGCACTTTTGCCGAAAAAACGCACTAGAGCCCAAAAAAAATGCACTAAAACCGCATACATGACATAGTGAATATTTATAAAATTTTTATATAAACAGACATAATATATGAATAGCACTATGTGAAATAAGACTTTAAATGTCCAGTATTACTGGTATTGAATGTCCGATTCAGGAATCCTCGGATAACTCGATTCCAGCCCACATTTTGAAGAATGCTGGATCAATGAGAGATCAAGTATAAAGGGGTACTTTTTTTGGAGCTAGGTGACCACTAAGGAAGAAGTCAGTTATATCGAGACTTCGAAACGCGTCTGGTAAACAATCACAGCCCTAAAACTACCTGAATATATTATGCTGTAAGGCGGAATATTGGAAAGCAAAGATACTGCCGGCAGAAAACAGATAACCCTTTGATGTAGAGACTGACACACTCTTACCAATTACCGCCCACTGAAGCTGCGGCTCCGAAGATCCAGGATATACGTAAGAGACTGAGATCGGAGTAAGAGACAGCACGGCCTTACTAACTGTACTAAGGTGGGAATCGAACGGAGGTAAGAGACATCAGTGTTCCATAATATAACACTGAACTCCGCACCAACCCACTGAGATGTGAGTGTATTTATAGACATTATCCGTGTTATAAAGTGATTTTATACAGTATCTGCATTGGTGGATTTACTTCAGCAACGCTATACAACATATTTACGGGACCGATACTCAGAACTATCGAGGATTTAACAGTATATATATGAATCTATCGATGGACAAAGAATATAGATAGAAAGTGTTTTATTGTTTTATTATTTTGTATAAGGGCAATAGTTACATTGTAACTAGATAGTTTGCGTTAAAACCCACATATGTGCATGTAGTATATTTTTTAATATTGCGTGCGTTTTTTCTACGACAATATTGCATCTACGATTTTATGATGCAGATCTTTTGTTCTATTAGAGAGTATGAAAGGGTTTATTGTGTTTTATAATCTATATTAAACGAATGTTTTGATTGTGACCCCGGATGTTTGAGTGCCTATCCATTTGTCTAGTATTTTTAGTGATTAGGAGCACCGTCACTATCAGAGCACCATATCCTTCTCAACAGAGGGTGGAGCCACCTTTTTCCTTGTATATCCAGTTCTACTTTACACCAGTTTGATAAAACTCCCCCTACGTTTTCAAAAATATAAAAAAATAATATGGTCACATGGCCTAATTTTTCCATTCAGCTCCTGTTGCGGCTCCTGGAAGGCAGGGAGTAAAAGAAAACGAAAAAAACAGAAGTTTTAGCAACTACTTGCTGTCTCCATGTAATAGCAATTCAGCAGCATCTATTCTTATGACTCTATGTTGTGCAATTCCTCTATTATTTCTGCTAGATGGAATAATAAAATAACAATTAATAATAAATATATAAAATGAATTGCTTGCAGCTTGCATTGAAGATCCAGATAGCTGTTACCAGTTGGGGGAGCGTGTCCCTGCACAGTACTGCCAGTGTCAGACTGTGCAGCTTCCCCCTCCCCAACTGGTTACACCCACTGGGTGCTAGTAATCCATTCATAAAGGAATGGCACATCATAGAGTCATAAGAATAGAAGCTCCTGAATTGTTATTACAAGGCGATTGCAAGTAGTCACTATAACAGTATAACAAAATAACAAAGACAGGTGCACTCTGCAGTCTCACTAAACCCTCAAACTGATTTTAAAATTGAGAGATTAGTCAACATGTCCTACGGTGTAGGACATGTCTAAGCCCGGGCACCACGCCAAGGTTTCTCAAGTAGCCCGGGACCTAACACTCTCCTACCTGAGCCGTTTGGGCAATACCAGGAGCCAGTGAGCAAATTACAGGAGCATCAGGCCGACTCACAAACAGCTCACCTAGTTACCTCCAGCATGTAGCCATGCTTGCAATGGGAGGAGGGAGGAATCTGCGAGTCCCATTCAAGACTGGCTGATATGTCCCAGGCTTTACAGGTGCACCTAGATGTAGCCTGTAAATGGAAAACAGGCACATTTAAATTGTAGTTTATACACCTCCAGGATTCTATATATACAAACTAAGAAGACAGGTTGGCGTTCGCAGGAGGTGCTCAAACCCACATGCAGTTGTGCATATATATAGGGGAGCAAATCCTGCACTTGTGGCCCGTTGCTAATGGCAATCCCCAGCAAAATGCATACGGTGGAGGATGCCCGCGGCGAACCACAAGTACCACAATAGACATCCTACACAAGGTAACAAGTGCGGATGTGATAATTAATATAACAATTTAACAAAATAACAAAGATAGGGGCACTCTGCAGTCTCACTAAACCCTCAAACTGATTTTAAAATTGTGATATTAGTCAACATGTCCTACGGTGTAGAACATGTCTAAGCCCGGGCACCACGTCAGGAGAGGGGACGGGTCCTCTTTAATTTTGCCGCATGCTAGTCGTGTTCCAGGCTGCGGGGAATGTTTTATCTTATTTTAAGACAAAAGTATTCTGAATATTCTCCATTTCTTATAGGCTGAACCCATTAAATAAACCTATACATTCACATTAGAAAATCAGGAAGTTGCTTCCTCTCTGGTAACCGCAGATAGCAGTATTAAATTAGAGGTAATGTTTCCCATCAGTACATCGCTAATAAGACGTAACTTTTTCCGACATTCGTTCTTAAGAACGGCCAGTAAGGAGAGATCACATATCTTTCATTTTACAATCCATGGATTAATTTTTAAAAAAACATTACCTTTTTCTTTTGGAATTTTGCACAGTCTGTCCTGAGGCTTCGCATGCAGGAACTAGGCCCAATCTCCAGGCAATAAATAGGCTCCGGAGACTATGAGGCGTGAACTAAAGGCGGGAAACTGGAACGGTTACAAGAAGACCAGCTACTTGGCCGTCTCCATGAATCACATACTGCACCGTATTGCCACGCAGCTGATACGCAGGGCAATAAATCCAGCCATCCGCCGTGTTTAATAGACCATTAAACACCGTCTAGCTACACAGTGGTGAACATACATCTACAATATGTGCCTCATGTACTGTCACACTATAAAAGGCACCCGTCGTCATGAGTTATTGGCCAATCAGGGACCCTGTAATGCCTGTAATGTTCAAGTCCCAATAGTTGAATTTTGAGGGGAAATATTACATGAATCAACCCGTCACTACCAGGGGCCTGCACTTATTTTTCAAAGGTTCTGTCAATTTTTGGAAAAATGCTTGATTAAACAATTTCAGTTACAGCGGATTTCTAGGTGAGTCACTTAGGGGATCAAAGATATGCCCATGAGAGTAACTAAAGCCATAGGAGCCACAGCAGCTGCCATTGGGCCCGGAAGTTGCCCTCAGGTGCAAGAAGACTATAGGGAACGATAGATTGGTGGCTTTTTGCTATCTAGAACTATGATGTGGGTTCTGATACATGGTTCTATCATCCATACCTATTAAAGGGGTCGACCCGTGAAGACAACTTATCTCTTTATCCACAGGATAGGGTATAAGTGTCTGATTGGTGAGGGTCCAATCGCTGATCACAAGAACGGGCCATATGCTCCCCGTTTGAATGGCGTGGCAGATATGCAACTCTATTCAACTCTACGAGACTGCTGGAGATAGACGATTACATGCACTGAATAGAGCACCAGCAACTCCATTCAAAGTACTCATGATGGGAGGGGACTCCATCAATTGGACCCCCCATTGATTAGACACTGTGGATAGGGGATGAGTTGTCTATGGGGCTATGTAGGGCTATCTCCAGCAACCCCATAGAGCTGAATGGAGTGGCAGTGCACAAAGGTGATCACCAATCCATTCAAACGGGGGAGAATGGGCCTAAATCCTCATGATCAGCAGGAACTCCATCAGTCGGACCCCCACTGATCAGGCACAGTTGATAAGGGATAAGTTGTCTATGGGGCTATCTCCAGCAGCCCCACAGAGCTGAATGGAGTGGCAGCATGCATATGTGACCACTGTTCCATTGAAATGGGGGAGAATGGGTCTCTGTCCTCGTGATCAGTGGGGGCTCCCATCAGTCTGACCCCTGCCGCATCCCCACGTACGTGTACGTGTTCTGATTGGGCGGGTGCAGGAGCTGTTACCGTAATTATCTTTATACACATATGCTGTATTGTATTGTGTTGCATTGAAACAGTGATCAAACCCTGAAAAGTCCCATAGTCTGATAAAAATTGCCAAAAAATGAAGTTTCAAGTAAAAAAAAAGTCCTTTCACCTCATAAAGTTATGTACAATAAAAAACAGACATATTAGGTATTGCCACATTCATAATGACTGACTCTATAAGAATATCACATCATCTACCTTGTCAGATAAACTAAAATAAATCAATAAAAACAGTGCCAGATAAAATAGCTATACAGCTATACACCTATACAGCAGTTTATGACCACATATGCAGTGTTGCCGTATTCAGTAGAAATTGTGTAACAAATTGTGGGGTCTTTTTTCTCATGTTACCACTTGTGAAAATGAAAAATCTGGGGCTAAAGCAACATTTTATTGGAAAAAATAAAAATTTTCATTTTCACAGGCAAATGTTTCTAAATTCTATGAAATGTCTTTGGGGTCAAAGCATTTGCTACACCCTTCAATAAATTCCTTAATGGGTGTAGTTTGCAAAATGGGGTCACTTTTTAGGCTTTCCACTCTATGGATACCATAGCGTCTTTTCAAATGTGACACGGTGCCGAAAACCATACCAACAAAATCTGCTCTCCAAAAAACATATGGAGCTCCTCCCTTTCTGATCCCTGCTGTGTACCCAAACAGCAGTTTATGAACACACATGGAGTGTTTCCGTGTTCAGGAAAAAATGCTCAACAAAAATTTGAGTGCTTTTTTTCTCTTGTTACCCCTTCTGAAAAATGGGGAGCTTATGCAACATTTTATTGGAAGAAATGACATTTTAATTATCACAGGCAAGTGTTTCTAAATTCGATGAAACGCCGGTGATCAAAGAGGTCACTATACCCCTCAATAAATTCCTTGAGGTTTGTAGTTTCCAAAATGGGGTCACTTATAAGGGATTTCTACTGTAGGAGTATCTTAGGCGTGACGAGTACCAAATGTGACAAGGCACCCAAAAACCATTCCAGCAAAATCTGCTCTCCATATGGTACTCTTTCTCTTTTGAGCCCTATGGTGTGCCCATACAGCGGTGTACGACCACATATGGGATGTTTCTGTAAACTGCAGGATTAGGGTAATAAATATTGTTGTTTGTTTTGCTGTTAACCCTTTCCGCTTTACAGGAAAACATTCTAATGGAAAATCTTCCAAAAGAAAAGGGAAATTGTGAATTTTCACCTCCATTTTCTTTAATTCTTGTGGAACACCAAAGAGTTAACAAAGTTTATAAAATCAAACTTCATAATTGAATTAGTCAAAAATTTCAAAATTGCTTCTAAAATTCTAAGCCTTCTAGTGTCCTAAAAAAATAAGATAACATTTACAAAATTATGCCAACATAAAGTAGACATATAGTGAATCTTAAGTAATAACTATTTTATGAGGTATCACTATGTTAAAAGCAGAAAAAAAATTCAAATTCAAATTGTTCCACATTTTCTGTAAAAATTTCTGTAAAAAAAATAATTATTCTATAAATAAAGGTAAATCATATTGACTTAAATTTACCACTAACTGGAAGTACAATATGTCACGAGAAAACAAACTCAGAATCGCTTGGATAAGTAAAAGCATTCAAGAGTTATTACCGCTTAAAGGGAAACATGTCATATTTGCAAAATGTGGCTTGGTCCTTCTGGTGAAAACTGGCTTGGTCTTGAAGGGGTTAATTATTGCAATGTATGCTGCTGCCTTAGATTCCTTTTTATTAGATAGTGAGGGCCCCTTCATTTACTCTGAATTCTAGTTAAACCCTTGGGTATGCCAGGCAAGAACAAACGTGGGTCCAGATCTACAAAACCCTGCTCAGAAGAGAGTGATACACATTTTAAAAATATTTTGTAATAACATTTCATGTTTCAAAGAATATGTTTTGTAAACACAAAATAAGAGGAAATTTAATTTGTGACACAGAATATTACAAAGGGAATGCACTGCAGGAAGAGATAATATGCTTCTATGGCACAGTTGGCAAAGAAAGAATCGCCACTTACAAAATAGTGAATTCTGCGTCACAAAAGTACAGAAGTAAATTCTATGAGGCAAAATGGTATGTTGTGTGACAAAATTGAGTTTTCTGTCCAAAACACTATTCTGTGCCACAAAATGTAATTATGAGTAGCAAAATTACATTTTGTGACTCATAAGGACATTTGTGACAAAAACTTTTGTCGGTAACATGTTAATCGTTTCTAATCATGGTTGCTTTGTTGCAGGAATCGCGGCCCTTTGCACCATCGCAGTCATAGCTGTGGATCGTGTCTTTGTAGTATGTAAGCCCATGGGGACCCTAACATTCACCCACAGGCAGGCCATGGCAGGCATAGCTGTCGCTTGGATTTGGTCCCTCATATGGAATACTCCACCTCTCTTCGGCTGGGGCAGCTATCAGCTGGAAGGAGTGGAAACGTCCTGTGCCCCTGATTGGTACAGCACCGACCCGGTCAATATGTCCTACATTTTAAGCTTTTTCTGCTTCTGCTTTGCAATCCCGTTCCTGATAATCGTGGGCTCTTATGGATACCTCATATGGACTCTGCGGCAGGTAATCACACTGATCCTTTGTTGAATTCTTCTGCATTGTGTCTATTCTCTTACCTTCGGAATACAGCATGTTTAAAGGGGTTTTCTGAGATGTTGATAATAATGGCAGATCAATATGGGAAGTTTGACTACTGAAACCCCCACCAATCAGACGTGGCACTCCAGAGAGCACCGTAGCCTCTTCCTAGGCCAGTGATGTCACGTTCAACTGTCACATGGGCTAGGTGTAGCTCAGTCCCATTCAAGTGAATGGGACTGATCTGCAATACCAAGCACAGCCACTATCTAATGAATGGCGCTGTGCTTGGTAAGAGCAAGGAGGCTGTGGCACACACCAGAGCACCGCAGCCTCCTCAAAGGGGGTGCCGGGCACCAATCTGATTCTGATGACCTATCCAGAGGATGGGTCATCAATCTAGAAGACTCGAAAAATCCCTTTTCCCCAGGTTTTAATTTTGACATTTTCCATTTCTTTTGCGAAAAATTATATTAAGTAATCGTGGTGCACCGTGCAACCATTTCACTTCGTGCACCCTGTTGGACCTGACATTGTTTTCTACCACTTTTCTAAGTAGAAAAGTGTTAAAAAAAATTTGATTAAAGGGGTGTGTAACAGTCGCGTACACACACACACAGGGGGGAGGGAAGTGACCACTGCGCTCCACCCTTACCCCTGGCCCTGCCTACTTGCCTCGCGAGTCCTAATGACAGGGGACAACTGGACGGCAATCCCTAACTTGGAGTAAGTGCAGGGATGACAGACAGACAAACAACAGGACGTGAACGGACCGAGTCAATACCAGGAAAGCTGCAAAGTACAAATGGAGCAAGCAGAGAATTGTCAGAAGAAGCCGGGGTCATAAATACCAGGAGAGCAGAGAAGTACAAGAGGAGTCCTAAGAGAGTAGTCAGGTGGGAGCCGAGGTCACAATACCAGGACGGAAACGCAGTACAGGAGGATCAGGTAAAAGGATGGTCAGGGAACAGGATCAGGTAAGTATTCAGCAGTCCAACAAATAATTAACAGGCAACCTGTAGCCAGCAGGCTGCCTGTATTTATAGTGGGGAGTGAGGGTCATGTGACGTGGCCAGCGTCACATGACCGACAGACCAACCAGTCGAGCACCGAGTGATCAGCTCGGCGCTCAAGGCAGACTAGGAGCAGGGAGCCACCCAGCTAGTAAAGCCGCCCTGGGAATGAGGTCAAACACAGAACCTCATTCCAAAAGCTAAGCAACAGTTCTGCGGGCAATGGGGGACCGAGTGCACCTTCGGAACCCCGTGACAGGGTGTTTCAGGAGGTCAAGATTGTTCTACAACAAAAATATAAGCTTCACCTTCTTAGTCACTTGCCTTAACAGTCGCCTGGGGTAGTTGGACATATCATCAGGTCGACCGGTGGCCAGTTGACCACGGAGGCTGTTTCCAGTCATTTCCTGTATCAAGCCAGGACCAGAAGTGGCCCAATGATCAGTGCATGCCATATCACCACTGCTGAAAAAATCAAGAAAGACCGGCAGGGACTTCCAGAGGGCCGGCGCTGGAGCGATGAGGGATGTATCTACTAAGTAATAGTTTTTTTGTCATAGTATGGAATTTCCTCCCCAAATTTTATTGATCTCAGAAAACTCATTTAAGCCTGTACTAGAAAATTATAGCTTAGGCTAGACCCCCATGCCTCAGATCAGCCCCCATGCCTCAGATCAGAGACCCATGCCTCAGATCAGAGACCCATGCCTCAGATCAGAGACCCATGCCTCATATCAGAGACCCATGCCTCAGATCAGAGACCCATGCCTCAGATCAGAGACCCATGCCTCAGATCAGAGACCCATGCCTCAGATCAGAGACCCATGCCTCAGATCAGAGACCCATGCCTCAGATCAGAGACCCATGCCTCAGATCAGCCCCCATGCCTCAGATCAGACCCATGCCTCAGATCAGAGACCCATGCCTCAGATCAGAGACCTATGCCTCAGATCAGAGACCCATGCCTCAGATCAGAGACCCATGCCTCAGATCAGCCCCCATGCCTCAGAGTAAATAAAATAAATTAACAAATCTCTCCTCCTCCAGACACCACAGCTCCTAGGATCCAACTCTCTGCCGCGTTCTGTGCTGTGACCCGACACGCACAGAGTGAGCGTCCTCAGAAAGCACAGCAAGCGGCAGAGACCAGGAAGTGGTGAGTACAGAGTCCGGGGAGCGCTTCTCAGTCCTCCAGTACTAATGAGCACTTCCATAATCAAAGAGCTCATTAGTATTCACCACATAAAACACAGTGACAGGGGTGCGTCTAATGGGGCGAGAAATACAGTAATTTATCAAGAGGCAAATGCCTCATAATAAATTGGGTGCATCTCTGGCAATCCTTGCTTCAGAAAGTCCAAACTATGCTGGCTAGGAGCTGCCGCAGATTTCAGTTATAATTTACACCAGTTTCTGGCATAAATTATAGTAAGTTTGCGTGGCTGCTGGAGGCCTGCCCCTTCTACTAAGCCTTGCTCCTGCGTATTCCAAAATTTGTGACTTTTAAAGGAGTTTTCTAGGATTACTATGGTATTTAACGGATATTCTCATGTAGTTGCTTACCTCATGTACATCTTCCCCATGCTTTTTCTTTTTCAATTTGGACTCTCCTGACCTGTTTTCATCATGCAAACCAATCACTTCTGTTTGTTTCCATCCTGTATGTAGCAATTACTGTTCCTGTACCCAACCAAACCCATAATGCACTTTTCCTTACTGCCAGCACTGCACCTAAAAACGCCCCGCTAGTTTATATTTCCCCCCACCCAGCTAGTTACATAGACAATCCCCTATCACTACCCCTTTTGCTGATTTGACACACTCATGAACATAACAGGAAATAAGAAAGAGCTGCAAGGACATGGTCATGTGACCACAGCTCAGAACGGAAGATAGAAGCAATTAACGTAAAAGAAATATATTACCAAATGATGTCTATGAATGGTTATTTTAACCCCCTAACAGTTTTTCCCAAACTCTGCCCGGGCTTTAGGAAAAGGACTTAACAGTTTAGCCTGAGAGAAGCTCTGGCAGCATGGTAAGGTGGGGAGGGCTGCCCTTTATCAGCTCTTTATATCTGGGGATCTGTAGAAAATAAAGATATGGGCCTGGTCTTGTTTAAAAGATGGCAATCTAAGATTTAAAACAAGACCAGACTCACACATTATCTTCTTTACATTGGGAGATATAGCTTTTAGAAATCTGGTCAGGAGTGAAAGCAGCTGAAAGTGAAAGCAGGCTTCAGCTGTTTCACTGTGGACCAAAATTCTAAAGGCTATATCTGAAAATGTTGAGGGGATAAAGTCAACAAAGTGGTTTATGGTCCTGTTTCAAAACCTAGATTGCCAGCTTTCAAATAAGACCAGGCCTATATCTCTACCTTCTACAGAGCCCAAACTATGAAGGCCTGAAGCAGCCCTTCAACAGGCTGTGATTTCAGCCAGCCTGGAAGAGGAGAGGGGGGCAGTTGGAGAGGAAAAACTGAGAACAAGAGGAAAACCTAATATATTAGCCTTATATCATCAGAATAAATAAAAATGTTCTGGAAATGCAACATAAAAGCAGATTATTTTTTAAAACAAGTATTTTTATTATACATGTAGAATAATAAAAACTACATAAATTTGTATAAACATGTATCATGTTATTTATACCACACAGTGAACACCTTCAAAATAAATCCCACAAAATAATGTTAAAATAATACAAGTTATGTAATACACTATATTAGAACCACCAAATATAGCAATCCAAGGGGACTGCAATATGTGTGGAAATGTATAACAAAACACCAATTCAAAAGCGCACATATGATATTACATAAAAATGTATTAGTGGAACAAATAATACAACAAACCACATATCACAAAATAAAATAAATAGCAGCAATACATGAGGTACTATGACAGTATTAGTTCACCCTGGTCATTCAAGGCCGCATTGCCACATCTACATAGGGTATGCTGTGCCAGTAATAATTATTATACACATATCACTAAAATCTTTAAAAGGACACCTATGTACCCATCTAGCTACAAATAATATTGCACAAGTACCCATAAGTAGCCATACCAGTAGCTACTGTAACCTTGCAGAGAGAAATCCCAACAGGAATTGACCTGATAAGTTGGAATACTATCCCGCATACCCTGGTAAGGACAAAACCATCATCAAATGAAAAATAAGTGCAAAAAGTAGCATAAGAGAGCAATACAGACCAGAGGCCAGGAGTGAACAAACCAACCTTGCCTTGCTTCCTCTAGGGGGCGCATTGCTACTATTTATTTTATTTTGTGATATGTTGTTTGTTGTATGATTTGTTCTACTAATACATTTTTGTGTAATATCAAATGTGCGCTTTTGAATTGGTGTTTTGTTATGTAATACACTATATGTACAACTAATGGTTTGTAAAAAAAAAAAAAAATACAACTTCTCTTGCAAAATTCAAGCTAAATTAAAGAAATAATTAAAAAGCAATCACTGCTGGGACAGAGAGGTAGAAAAATGTGACTGTTTTTTAAGGCTACAATTAGTCACGTCACTAAGGGGTCACTTGTGCCCCCTGAGTTGTGAGCCAACTAGATTTACTTCACATATAAATTAAAAATTTACAATAAAAAAGTGACATTTCCGTAAGGGTTATTACAATTTTAATGTGACTGTTGGTGGGGGGGTTAAAGGATGTAGAACTAAACTGGAATACCCCTTTAAAGCCGATAATAATTGTGTCTAATTCATATAAGACTGCCCTGATTGGATATACCGTACAGTAACTTTAGGGTAGTGACCTCATTTACCTTCAGGAGTTGATATGCGGACAGCGCTATGCTGCGATTTAACGTGTCACCACCAAAGTCGATGTGTAGCCCTAATCTTACTCTTTACAACAGACAATAATTGAATGATACTCCAGGCCCCAAATGCAAGACCTGTACTAGGGCCCATCAGACACCAAGGTGGGGGGTGCAACGACAACCCCCTTTGGGCACTCCCATATCAGCTCAGCTTAGGGAGGTGTCTTTGCAGTATACTGGCTGTGGAGGAGTTAAATCAGTTGGAAGATTTAAGAAAAAGAACAAGAAAGATGGAAAATAAAATTACCATAATGGCTGAAGTGTGACAGAAAAAAGCCTGACAGAACATGGGTAACGAGTTGAAAGGATATGAAAGGTAATAATTACCACATGAAGATAACAGAGCGAGAATTGGGGCCTTGTCTCTGTCTTTGCAATTCCAGTTTAATTTTCACTTATGAAATTTGTACAATAAGTGGAAATAATCTCAACAATGAAACTTTCTTTATTACAGAAGTGCGGCAAAGTGGTATACAGGCTGGATATACTGCCACGTACTACATGACACAGTATACAGTCCTCTCCTGACTGGTATATTTACTATTAAACCTCTATTGAGATTGTTGTAAGTAGTGTTGATCGAGCATGCTCGGCCGAACACTAGTTCGGCTCGAGCATCGAGATGATCGGCACATGGCGATATTCAGCCGAATACCGCATGTGCTCGAGCGCAATGCTCAAGTCTCCTCCCTGCACGTTTGTTGGCTGCTAGACAGCCAATAAACGTGCAGCTAAGTACTGCCCTCACTGAAATGCCGTAGCCATGTTGGTTACTGGCATTACAGTGATTGGCTGGCCGGAACGCGTCATTGGGTGCTATATAGCACCCGATGACGCGTGTTCGTCTCAGGGAGAGCTGTGCTGAAGAAGGGAAAGATAGTGTAGGGAGTGAAATTTTTTGGGGGGGAAGTTTAAAAACTTGTTTAAGGACTATTGCGGTGTGTGGCTGCAGCAATATATATTTTTAGCGCAACCTGCGCTAAATAGCGTGCAATAGTTAAGCCGCTGCAGACAGCGACATTATGTGCGCTACATCTCCAGTGTAAAGTGTGCACATCCAAAAAATATAAATGTCATCCAGTGTACTTTTTTCGTAGACGGTGTCCACTGCGGATAGTGACATTAACTGCGCTACATCTCCTGTATAACGTGTGCACATTCAAAATACCTGTGACATTCCCTGTAATTTTATATTAGCCGCTGCTGACATCAGCAACAGTTAGGCCGCTGCAGACAGCGACATTATCTGCGCTACATCTCCTGTGTAACGTGTACGCATCCCAAAATTATCTGTGACATCCAGTGTACTTTTTCCGTAGACGGTGTACGCTGCGGACAGTGACATTACTTGGGTTACATCTCCTGTGTAACGTTTCCACATCCAAAATACCTGTGACATTCCCTGTTATTTTATATTAGCCGCTGCTGACATCAGCAACCTTATCTGCGGTATTTCTCCTGTGTGACGTTTCCACATCCCAAATACCTTTTTTTATTTTTTTGCGCATTCACTTACAAATCCTACGCTACTGTACGTGTGACATACTTTCAAGCATATATAACATTTAATATGAAGAAGGCGAGCAGTAAGGGACAGGGAAGTGGCCGTGATGCTGATGGTGCACGCAGAGGCCGTGGCCCTGGGTGCACTGAAACTGTGCCTGCTGCCAGAGCACAAGAAACACACTCATTCACGATACCTAGCTTCATGTCCCAGTTTGCAGGGTAGAGCAGGACAACGCTCACAAAGTCAGACCAGTGCGACCAGGTGATCAGTTGGATTGCAGCAGATAATGCTTCCAGTGGGTTAAGCACCACCCTGTCTTCCACCAAGTCCAGTCTCAGTAGCCAAGAGTCTGGTCAACACAATCCTCACCCTGATCCTCCTTCCTCCCACCATGGAGAGTCTTGCCAAACAAGTGATCCCACACTCGGATATTCCGAGGAGCTATTTTCAGCGCCTTTCCTTCATTTGGGCCTCTCGACAAGGCCGATTGAAGAGGGACATGAGATCTTGTGCCCTGGTTCCCAAACTCTTGAGCATCCACAGTCACAAGAAGATGACGGTGGGGAATGGCAATTAGTGTTTCACGAGGTGGATGATGATGATGAGACACAGTTGCCGATAAGTCAACGGTAATTAGTGTGTCAAGAGGTTGATGATGAGGATGAGACACAGTTGTCAATAACTGAGGTTGTTGTTAGGTCAACAAGTCAGGAGGATGAGCAGAGTGAGGAAGTGGAAGAGGAGGTGGTGGACGATGAAGTCACTGACCCAACCTGGGAAGGTGGCAAGCCGAGCGAGGACAGCAGTACAGAGGGGGAGGGATCCGAAGCACCCCAACAGGCTGTAGAAAGGCAGTGGGGTTGCAAAAGGGAGAAGGCGGGCCACACCAAACAGGCCCGCAACTGTTCCCCGAAGCACACCCTTGCGGAAATCTCCCTTGCCAAGAGGTAGGTGTTCCGCAGTCTGGCGCTTTTTTGAGGAAAGTGTGGACGACAAAAGAATTGTAATTTGCAACCTGTGCCATACGAAAATGAGCAGGGGCGTGAACACTAGCAACCTCACCACCACCAGCATGGCATCGACGCACCGTAATAGGTGGCCCGAACGCCTGGGTCCACAATCTGTGTCTGCGGGTCACACCACTGCCTCCTCTTCTCCTGTGTTATGTGCTGGCCAATCCCCTGTCGAAGGCCCAGGTCCAGATGCCTCCCGCCCTGCACCTTGACCTTCGCAAGCACCATTAGCGACCACATCCACTTCCATGTCCCAGCGCAACCTACAAATGTCATTACCCCAAGCATTTGAACGCAAGCGCAAATACCCAGCCACCCACCCACAGGCCGTAGCACTAAATGCGCAACTTTCCAAATTACTGGTCCTGGAAATGTTGCCATTTAGGCTTGTGGACACTGAGCCCTTCTGCAGCCTGATGTCGGCGGCCGTCCCTCGTTACGCAGTCCCCAGCCGCCACTATTTTTCACGGTGTGCCGTGCCCGCCTTACACCAGCATGTGTCCCGTAACATCACCCGTGCCCTGACCAACGCAGTTACTGGGAAGATTCACTTAACTACTGACACATGGACAAGTGCTTCCGGCCAGGGACGCTAGATTTCCCTGACGGCACACTGGATGAACGTTGTGGAGGCTGGGAGCGGGTTGTACCCTGGGATGGCACAGGTGCTACTGATGCCAAGTATTGTGGGCCCTACTTCCATCAGGGTTTCCGCCACCACCTACGTTAGTGGCTCCAACCTCCACTTCTCCTCCTCTGCCTCCACTTCCACCTCAGAATTATCCTCTTGCAGCACCAGTCAGCCATCCAGCCATCAGTCGGTAGCTGGAAGCAGTGTAGCACTGCAGTGGGGAAGCGTCAACAGGACGTGCTTAAGCTGATCTGCTTAGGTGACAACCAGCACACCGTCGCAGAGCTGTGGCAGGGGATAAGAGACCAGACTGAGCTGTGGCTCTCGCCACTCAACCTAGAACCAGGCATGGTTGTGTCTGATAATGACTGTAACTTGGTGGCGGCTTTGGAGCTCAGCAAGCTCACACACATCCCATGCCTAGCCCACGTCTTCAACTTAGTGGTTCAGTTGCTTCTCAAAATCAACCCCAATTTGCCTGAGCTACTGGTGAAGGTGTGCCGCGTGTGTGCCCATTTCCAAGTCATCGACAGCTTCCACCGGTCTGTCAACGCTGCAGCGCTTACAATTTCCAGCTCACCGACTGTTACGCGACGTGAGCATGCGTTGGAACTTGACGTTCCACATGTTGGCCAGGGTTTGTGAGCAGCAGAGGGCAGTAGTGGAATACCAGCTGCAACATGGCCGTCGCCTTTCCAGTCAGCTTCTGCTCCTCACAAGGGAGAAGTGGGCATGGATGTCTGACCTCTGTGAGGTTTTAAGAAACTTTGAGGAATCAATACAGATGGTGAGCGGCGATAACGCTATTATCAGCGTCACCATCCTACTTCTGTGTCTACTCAAACGCTCGCTGCTCACAATTAAGGACAACTCTTTGCATGTGGAAGAGGTGGAAATGGGGGAAGACATTACACAGGGTGATAGCCAGAGCACCCTCAGTTCGTCTTCTCAGCGCAAGTTGAATGATGAGGAGGAGGAGGAGTAGGAGGAGGATCAGGAGACGGTTGCCTCCACTACAGAGGGTAGTACCCATGGAAGTTTAATTCCATCTGTTCAGCGTGGATGGGCAGAAGAGGAGGAAGAGGATAAGGAGATTGAGAGTCATCCTCCTAATGATGACAGCTAAGTCTTTCCTGTTGGGATTCTTGCACACATGGCTGACTTTATGTTAGGTTGCCTTTCCCGTGACCCACTCATTTTACACATTTTGGACAACACGATTACTGGTTGTTCACCCTTCTTGACCCCCACTACAAAGAGAACTTCTCATCTCTCATTCCTGTGGTGGAGAGGACGAGCAAAATTGTGCAATACCATAAGGTCCTCGTGGAAAAATTGCTCCAAAAATTTCCAGCTGACAACGCTGGCGGCAGAGTACGTAGTTTCTTGGCCAACCGAGGAGGGGAGACAAGGGGAACACACAGAAGTTCCAAAAGAGGAAGGGCAACACTCTCCAAAGCCTGGGACAGTTTCATGACACCCCGCCAGCACCCTCCCCCTGATGCGTAGCCTACTGTCACAAGGAGGGAAAAATTTGGGAAGATGGTGAAGGAGTACGTAGTAGACCGTGTCATTGTCCTCAATGATCCCTCTGTGCCTTAAAACTACTGGGTGTCCAAGCTGGACACGTGGCACAAACTGGCACTCTACGCCTTGGAGGTGCTGGCCTGCCCTGCCGCCAGCGTTTTGTCAGAGCGGGTATGTTACGGCGGACGTGCACAGTTTAACAGATAACACACCAACCAGGCTCTGGACGAGAGACAGGGGAAGGGTCACCTCCTAGTTTATCCCTGACCTCTTTCCCTGCAATGCTCAGCCCACAGACAAACCTTGAAGGTAGATTTGCTGTGTCCTCCAGCCTATACTAACAGAACCCTGAACTCCCTGAGATGGTGAAGTGGGGAGAAAGCAGCAGCCTGCTCGCACAGAACCTTGATGGGATAGATGACATAAACAACCAAACGAAAAGACACTTATCTGCTGAGAGCAGGAACAAACAGCCAACCTTCCCTCCAAACATCCCAGACCATAAAGAACAGTATAATCCGCTCAGAGCACTTAGCTGGAGACCATTTAAACTAATGACTCCACCCAGTGCACCTGATGCGAGGCAGATCCAGCACAGCATCAAAACAAATACTAGACTCGTGCTGCAATCCTGGCTGACCTCTGCACATCGTCAGAGTGGGGCATGACAGGGTATTTAGTACTGGGGGCATAATAACTGATAAGCGCATCCGCCTGTCAACTGAAAATGCTGACATGTTGACTCTTATAAAAATGAACAAGGCCTGGATTGCCCCTGACTTCTCTACTCCACCAGAGGAAAGAGGCTGAACATAAAGGTACTTTAAATGTTTTTTTGTATAATGTACTGAATACACTGTATTCCCATGCACCCCTTCCATCACAAAAAAGGGTATATGGTTCAATCTTCTTTTTCTCGTCCTCCTCCTCCTCTTCCATCATACCAACATGCATATTAGTCTGCCCTCGCTCTTAATGTTGTAGAGGGCCAGCTTATCTTTAGGACCTCGCATGTAATGTTTTAGAGGGTCAGCTCACCAGCAGGCCCTCACCTACAATCTTTTAGAGGGCCAGCTCACCTGCAGGCCCTCGCATGTAATGCTTTAGAGGGTCAGTTCACCAGCAGGCCCTCACCTACAATTTTTTAGAGGGTTAGCTTACCTGCAGGCCCTCGCATATAATATTTTAGAGGGTCAGCTCACCAGCAGGAACTCAACCATAATGCTTTACAGGGTCAGCGCGCCAGCAGGCCTTCACCTACAATCTTTTAGATGGTCAGCTTGCCTGCAGGCCCTCGCATATAATGTTTTAGAGGGTCAGCTCACCAGCAGGCCCCACCTACAATCTTTTAGAGAGCCAGCTCACCAGCAGGCCCTTACCTACAATCTTTTAGAGGGTCAGCTCACCTGCAGGCCCTCGCATATAATGTTTTAGAGGGTCAGATCACCAGAAGGCCCTCACATATAATGTTTTTGAGGGTCAGCTCACCAGCAGGCCCTCAACAAAAATATTTTACTGGGTCAGCTCACCAGCAGGCCCTCATCTACAATCTTTTAGAGGGTCAGCTCACCTGCAGGTCCTCGCATATAATGTTTTAGAGGGTCATCTCACCAGCAGGCCTTCACCTACAATCTTTTAGAGGGTCAGCTCACCTGCAGGCCCTCGCATGTAATGTTTTAGAGGGTCAGCTCACCAGCAGGCCCTCACCTACAATCTTATAGAGGGTTAGCTCACCTGCAGGCCCTCGCATATAATGTTTTTGAGGGTCAGCTCACCAGCAGGCCCTCAACCATAATGTTTTACAGGGTCAGCTCACCAGCAGGCCCTCACCTACAATATTTTAGAGAGTCAGCTCACCAGCAGGCCTTCACATATAATGTTTTTGAGGGTCAGCTCACCAGCAGGCCCTCAACCATAATGTTTTATAGGGTTAGCTCACCAGCAGGCCCTCGCCCATAATTTTTTCAATGGTTAGCTAAGCAGCAGGCACTCGCCCATAATTTTTTTGATGCTCAGATCAGCAGCAGGAACTCGTCCCTAATGTTTTAGATGGTCAGCTCAGCAGCAGGCCCTCGCCTGTAATGTTGTAGAGGGTCACCAGCAGGCCCTTGCTCCTAATGTTTTTCAGGGTCACCAGTAGTGATGAGCGGTAGGGGCAATATTCGAATTCGCGACATTTTGCAAATATTTTGTAGAATATTCGTCATATATTCACGAATTCGAGATTTTATTCTTGATTGTGAAAATCGGCAATGTAATATTCGCATAATGCGTGCGAAATACAGGTGTGGGTCACTTAAGCAACATTTTTCAAGCTGGTATAAGTTTTCTGAGACTGGAAAAAATGGTTGGCACGGCAGAACATTAGAATAGCTTTATATGCAGATACAGTGGATAAAAAAAGTCTACACATCCCTGTTAAAATGTCAGGTTTCTGTGATGTATAAGATAAATCATTTCAGAACTTTTTCCACCTTAAATGTGACCTATAAACTGTACCACTCAATTGAAAAACAAACTGAAATCTTCTAGGTAGAGGGAAGAAAAACTATAAAAATAAAATAATATGGTTGCATAAGTGTGCACACCCTTAAACTAATACTTTGTTGAAGCACCTTTTGATTTGATTATATCACTCAGTCTTTTTGGGTATGAGTCTATCAGCATGGCACATTTTGACTTGACAAGATTTGCCCACTCTTCTTTGCAAAAACACTCCAAATCGGTCAGATTGCGAGGGCATCTCCTGTGCACAGCCCTCTTCAGATCACCCCACAGATTTTCAATCGGATTCAGGTCTGGGCTCTGGCTGAGCCATTCCAAAACTTTAATCTTCTTCTGGTGAAGCCATTCCTTTGTTGATTTTGATGTATGCTTTGGGTCGTTGTCATGCTGAAAGATGACGTTCCTCTTCATGTTCAGCTTTCTAGCAGAAGCCTGAAGGTTTTGTGCCAATATTGACTGGTATTTGGAACTGTTAATAATTCCCTCTAGCTTAAGGCCCCAGTTCCAGCTGAAGAACAACAGCCCCTTGGCATGATGCTGCCACCACCATGCTTCACTGTGGGTATGGTGTTCTTTTGGTGATGTGCAGTGTTGTTTTTGCACCAAACATATCTTTTGGAATTATGGCCAAAAAGTTCAACCCTGGTTTTATCAGACCATAACACCTTTTCCCACATGCTTTTGGGAGACTTCAGGTGTGTTTTTGCAAATCTTAGCCTGGCTTGGATGTTTTTCTTCGTAAGAAAAGGCTTTCATCTTGCCACTCTACCCCATAGCCCAGACATATGAAGAATACGGGAGATTGTTGTCACATGTACCACACAGTCAGTACTTGCCAGATATTCCTGCAGCTCCTTTAATGTTGCTGTAAGACTCTTGGTCGCCTTCCAGACCAGTTTTCTTCTCGTCTTTTCATCAATTTTGGAGGGACGTCCAGTTCTTGGTAATGTCACTGTTGTGCCATATTTTCTCCACTTGATTATAACTGTCTTCACTGTGTTCCATGGTATATCTAATGCCTTGGAAATTCTTTTGTACCCTTCTCCTGACTGATACCTTCTAACAATGAGATCCCTCTGATGCTTTGGAAGCTCTCTGTGGACCGTGGCTTCTGCTGTGGGATGTGACTAAGAAAATTTCAGGAAAGACCAACTAGAGCAGCTGAACTTTATTTGGGGTTAATCAGAGGCACTTTAAATGATGGCCGGTGTATGCTAACTCCTATTTAACAGTATTTTGAATGTGATTGCTTAATTCTGAACACAGCTACATCCCCAGTTATAAGAGGGTGTGCACACTTATGCAACCATATTATTTTAGTTTTCTTTGTTTTCTTCCCTCCACCTAAAAGATTTCAGTTTGTTTTTAAATTGAGTGTTACAGTTTATAGATCACATTAAAGGTGGAAAAAGTTCTAAAATTATTTATCTTCGTCTCATTTTTTTACAGCACAGAAACCTGACATTTTAACAGGGGTGTGTGGACTTTTTATATCCACCGTAGAGTGTTCCAATATGTTCGCGCTTGCGAATTTCTGGCAATATCTGCTACACTATAGATCAATCTAACCTACACTGACTATCTCCTCCTAACTATCAGAATTATATTTATAAGTTAACTGTCTAATGTAGTAACATAAAGCACAGAGCACAGCAATGTCACTGCTGTCTCTTTCATAACCGCAATAAACTTTAGAAAATGGCTGCTGGGTTGGTTCTTATATAGTAAGGGGTATGCAACTTTCCTATTGGTTGCTAGGGATGTTGCTAAGCTCAGACAAAGACACTGCAGCCTTCTCATTGGCTCACAAGTTAGAAGAAGGGAGGGATGATCACCTGATGGGTACTGTGTTAAAAACAAACCAAAAAAAACTAATATTCGTCATTACGAATATATAGCACTATATTCTAAATATTCGCGAATTCTCGAAGTGCCGATATTTGCAATAAAAATTTGCTTTTCGAATATTCACGCTCAACACTAGTCACCAGCAGGCCAGCAATCATCATTTTTCAAGGGTGTGTATGATGCTCTCCTTTATGTGTAATAAAGGGTGTATTGTAGTGCCGGTTCCTTGTAATTTTTGGCAGCCCTTAGTGCAAAGGCTTTATGAGTGTAGGAGTCCCACTACCTGAACAATTGTACCACAATATGAATGAGGCCCTCCTTTATGTGATATACAGGTTGTATCGGAGTGCCTCTTCCTTGTAATTTTTGGCAGCACTTGCACTTTATATACAAGTAAATGTACAGGAAAGAATGTTTCCTAACAATTTTTCCTCTAAAATCAATTTTATCTTCGGTTTGGTGCAGATTATTGTCAGTCTGTAAAAGTGGAGTACTACTCGGACAACATCTTTCCCAGCAGCGACCTGGGAGTCTAAGATGCATCCAGACATCCTCCCCATGCTGTTCCAGAACCATTTCAGTGGTGTTTCCATCAATTTCTGACTTTTTCCTATGAACCAGACACCCTCCCTCTTCAGAGCAGGGGGTACCTGGTTTAATGCTCGGGTTCTCCCATTGACTTCCATTGTGCTCGGGTGCTCGGTAGAGCATCCGAGCATCCCGAGGTATTCAACCCGAACACCCAAGCACTTTGGTGCTCGATCAACACTAGTTGCAAGGATTCATTCACATGTTAAGGTTGTGGATCTCTATTGTATGGATCCATAATATGGTGCCCATATAATTGCATAGAGCCACACTTTACCGCCAGGTGCTTCTGATTTTATTTACAAACTATTCATGCCGTATTATGAAGATGCTGTGCACAAGGATTATTACCGCACAGGGGCACCATGCATTGGCACACAGCTCACAGCTCGTTCGGATAGTCATATGCAGGGGCAGATTGGCCACAGACCTTACAGGGAAATTTCCCGGTGGGCCGATGCCCAGGGGGCTGCCTGGGCCCTCCTCATGGCCGACCAGTGTAAGTTTTTGGGGATGTAATGTATTTTGTGCTGCTGGCCGTATTTGGCTTCGTTGGGGTGGTATAATGTGCCACAATATGGGATTGCTGGCCCTGCCTTCGATCAATTTGGACCCAACTGCAAAACGGGGCCACTTTTAGCATTTTTTTTTTCAGGGCCACTTTAAGTTCCCAGTCCGCCCCTGGTCTTATGAGGGTTTGTTTGTTGCGAGACAAGTTGTATTTTCTAACAGCTGAAAATTACATGGAGTGGAATTGGAAAGTCCACCATTGTTTTATGGGTTTTGCTTTTACAGCATTACCAATGACCAGTATGGTTCAGTCTCATTACAGCGATACCTCATTTTTATAGTTTTGCTCGTGTTTTAATACTAATTTCTTTGCGTCGTCATAGTCATTACTTTTTTATATTTACATCTACGGAGGCTCATTTTTTGCAGGGTGATCTGTATTTTATTTCATTAATGCCATTTTGGGGTGACTTTATGATCACTTTTTATTCAAATTTTTTTTAAAGGTGAATTGAGTTTGACCAGAAAACTGAGAGTCATCCATTTAGATTTTTTTTTCCATTACGGCATTCACCGTACAGGATAAATACTTTTATATTTTAATAGTACAGGCGTTTTGCAGCGATACCAATTATATTAATTTTTTCATGGTTTATTTTTTTTTTCTTCGTAAAATGGCGAAAGAGGGGCGATTTCAATTTTTACATCTTTTGGGTTTTCCTAAATATTTTTAAAAACTTTTTTTTTTCTTTTCCACATTTGTTATTAGTCCCCCTAAGGGACTTTAACATGTGATCGTTTGATCGCTTATCCCATAGACTGCAATGATCTACCATTGCAGCCTATAAGGAATCACTACATTCCTATCAAGTCCTGCCACAGGTAGGGCTTGATAGGAACTTTGCTATGACAGGCTGCCATAGCAAATGAATGGCTCCTGAGATCTTGTCATGGGGAAGCTGTTTGGTCACTGGGAGCTCTTGGTCACAATTGACCACGGCATCTGATGGGTTAAAAGTCCATTTACAAATGGCACGCACTTAGCAGCTATGGTACCCACTTAGCTCCTGAAGACCTGACATCCACCGTATATGTATGGTGGATGTTGGGAAGTGGTTTATTGGAGTTATGCCCTTCGAGGCTTACTTTGTAATATTCAAATTAGAGGACAGACTCTCTATTCTGGTACGTAAAGGTCCAAATTGGGGAATCCCTTCTATGAGGCCCATATTCCCTAATTCAAATATTTGTATAGGAGTTCTTATGGTGAGACAACCCATTTTACAAGTAATATCAATGCAGCAGCATGCATGGGATGCGACAATGAGAGGAATCATTATGATGGTGGTAGTAGTACTCACAGTGACAATCTCCCCCTGTGGCTCACCCTGAGGCCATGCAGTGACTAGAGCAACAAGGGTGGTAGTTGTAGTACTCCCAGTCTCTCTCTCGCTAAACACACTTTGCAGTCACTCCAAATAACTATTGGCATGCTATCTGGTTCTGCAGTTCCTGAGATTTAAGATCTGGATGGACAATCCATATCAAAGTGTGGCAGGTGCTTGAGCAATATTCCCTCACCTTCAGCAAAGCCCCTTACCATAAACGAGCCGTACCTCACTGACATTATCACGCATGGCCTTAATATGGTGTTAAACCTTCCAAGATGGCTTATCTGCTCTCAGCAGTGCTCTGGTGTTGAAGTTGTTTCTTAGGCAGGTGAAGCCTCGGAGATAAGGTTCTGTGAACTGGATGCCTGGTCCGCAGAGACTCTCTCACGTCCTTCCTGCAGCTTTCCTCAGACTAGACTCCTTAACCAGGGGGCGGACTTTGGTCTATCATCCTGGAAAACTAACCAGTGAACCAATGTTAACCATGTAACTGCCTATACATTTGCCATTGGGTTTATACAATACATAGAAAAATAACTGCTTTACGCATACCTCACAGTATGTAACTTGGTAATTTTGAAGTAACTCTTTCAGCAGTAATTAACCTTTTGCAGTGCCCCACTGGGGTACTGCACGTAGAGCCGAACTATTTTAGAAATTCTAATAAATTAGAGCGCTTCAGCCTCTTCAAACAGCAGCTCAGCGGGGGTTGCTTGGAGTTGGACTCCGACCAATCTGAAATAAATGACCTATCCCAGGGATGCTCAACCTGTGGCCCTCCAGCTCTTGCAAAACTAGAACTCCCAGCATGCCCTAATAGCTGTAGGCTATCCGGGCATGCTGGGAGCTGTAGTTTTGCAACAGCTGGAGCACCGCAGGTTGGGTATGCCTGACCTATCCAAAACTCCCCCTTTAATATATTTTTATATAAAATAGAAAATAATAATAACAAGAGTGCCCATATTTTGCCCCCTACCTGCATTGCACCCTAGGCCACTGCCAGCCCGGTGAATATTACAAAGATGTCATTTCCATCCATCTCAAATATACTGCAGCTGTGAAACACATTAAGGTTGGGAAAAGTTGTGTTTTATGTATGTCGTTACCGCTATGGGAGCAATACAAACAAAATTAAGACGAAGGAGCGAAAAATGCTCATTGTTTTCAGCGACGTGGTGACTTTAATAAATTACTTTAAATTGCAAATGCGCCATTTTAATTACCATCCCAGTGTTTTTATATTGCCATGATTTGGAATCTCATAGCTGAACATTTATCCAGTTTTCCCATAAAAGGCACATTAATCCATGTCTCCTTCAGAAATGTAAATGAACGGTCGCTGATTTTATACACGTCTGTGTTATGGAAGCACTTAGCCGGCGCCAGGGGGACGCTATCAGGGTTACACTTGTTAAAACGGCTTCTATTTAAATGTTCCCCGAGGTAAAACATAACTGCGAAACTAAAAAATTCTTCTGATCTAATCCAATCATCCAGCTTCACTAAAGGAAACTCCATGTGAACGAATGACAACTGAGAGGAGGTAATTACTCTAAGACCATTAATTGCAGCTGGAACTAAAATATGTAAATGTTCTATGGTGTGGAACGTAATACATTTAATATCTGCTTTTTAAGACGCTGTCGTTTCATTTCTCTTTTTAGCTATTTTGTGATGGACGTTACAGAATAGGTTGTATATTTTGGACCTCCCCAGGTTGCTGGGGGAACTGAGGACGCCGGCCGCACAGAGGAGACGTGCGCGGCCGGACCGTCCCGCCCCCTATCACCTAGGAGACGAGGATGCTGTGCGCGTCCTCGCTCCTGCACAGAAACGAGAGGAGAGAGAGCGCCTCGGCGTCCCGTGACAGTTTCCTCATAAATGACCATGGCATCGACCTTTAGTTCTGAGCCTTTGTTAGGTCGAGCATGCTCAGTGGGTTGCAATCAGTTCTCTAGCTAAATGTCGTGTCAGTGTGCTGGCGATTACTGGGTAGAGGGGACGTGACTGGGCGGTATATCAGGCAGCCAATCAATAAACAGCAACACTCATGAACAAGCATAAACTCACAGTAGGAAAGCTAGGGATTGTGGGGATTGTAGTCTTTGGGAAGATCAGGCGCCATGATGCTCTCAGTGTGTTGCAGGCCCACACAGATCATAGACAATTGGATTGCAAGGTAAAATGAAGCTCTGGTTATATGTATAGGTATGGGTTCTGGTTGGGTCACAGCTTGCAGCCTTAATGCAGTTTTTTGACAAATTAAGTTACTTTACTGGAATACCCCTTTAATAGTTTCCTTCATGTTTTCCCCAAAATATGGAGAGGATTCATTTTTGGCCTCCATCCTGAATTATGAAGAGATATTCCATTCTACTGAAGTCCTCAAATAAAGTGAAATGTTGAGCTCTATTGTAGTTTTTAAATGAAGAACTAAATCCGCCATAGATAATAAAATGTGCTTGGACCAGGGGCAGAGAGGCCCGGAATGGCAGGTGGACCCTGGACGTTAGGCCCAGGCCTCGTCTGTCAGTACAAACACACATTAATAATGATCACTGTGTGTGCACTGACAGACGAGACCTGGGACATATTAGATGTCTGACGCCCATTAGGGCCCAGGGCTCATTCACCGGCCTGTGCTTTGCCCAGCAGGCGCCGGGCTGTGTAGAAAAGTGCACAGGTCTCGGCCTGTCCTCGTCCTGTCTGCTCTCCGACTCAGCAGGCACTGAGCGCCTTTACATCACAGAGGCTTCACTAATGTAAGGGGCACTACTATGAGGGAGCATAACTACTGTGTTGGGGCACTAAGGGGGCATAACTACTGTGTGGGAGGCATTAACAGGGCATTCTATTGTGTGGGGGCACTAAAGGGGAGCAGTAATGTGAGGGAGCATAACTACTGTGTTGGGGCACTAAGGGGAAATAACTACTGTGTGGGGGGCACTAACAGGGCATTCTATTGAGTGGGGGCACTAAAGGGGAGCAGTAATGTGAGGGAGCATAACTACTGTGTGGGGGCACTAAGGGGAAATAACTACTGTGTGGGGGGCACTAACAGGGCATTCTATTGTCTGGGGGCACTAAGGGGGCATAACTACTGTGTGGGTGTCACGGAAGGTGTTACAGAAAACTAGAAGACACAAATGAAGATCCGACTGACTTGATCCCAAAACTAAGGAACCAAATGGTAAACCCTGTAAAAGCCCTAGCTCTCTCCCTTACTGCTCAGCCTATGCAAAAATCTCTATGGTAGATAATTGCATACCCTCGTTCCTCGACTGTATGACACCTGAACATCCTATAATAGTGAGGGGACACGACCACCGGCTCCCTACACTTAATACGGAGGGAGTCAGGGTCACCTAAGATCAAGCAAACAGGAAAACAGGAATAAAGAAACAGACTTATCTTGTGGATGATGCAGTAACAGCTTCTAGCATCAGCACACTCCAGGAAGTTGTATAAACTGTAAAGTGATGCAGTATGGGAGGGGATTTAAAGGGATGCAATCAGTGCAACTAGATGACACCTGAGAGAGGGAAACGAGATGACAAAACGAAAGCAAAACAAAAGAACCTCAAGCAGGAGGTTCTCAAGAACGTCTGTCAGAGCTTCACAGATGTCTGGTGGTGACAGTGGGGGCACTAACAGAACATTCTACTGTATGGAGGCACTAAGGGGCTATAACTAACAGGGCATTCTACTGTGTGGGGCATTAAGGGGAAGCACTGCTGTGAGGGAGCAAAACTATGTGTGAGGGCACTAACGGGGCACTTTATTGTGTGGGGGCACTAAGGGACCATAATTACTGTGTGGTGGCACAAAGGGGGCAACTAATGAGTGGGGGCACTAAGGTAGCATAGCAATTTTGTGGGGGCACTAAGGTGGCATGACTACTGTGTTGGGGGAATAAAGGGCCATTTTACTGTGTGGGGGCACTAAGGGGGCATAACTACTGTGTAGGGCATTTTATGGTGTGGGGGCACTAAGGGGGTTTAATTACTAAGTAAGTAAGTAAGTGGGGGATTTTATATAGAGTGTTGCGGGAGGTTGATGTAAGGGAGCCCATTAAAAAAATTGCTCAGTGGTTAGCACTGGTGCCTTGCAGCGCTGGCGTTCTAGGTTCGAATGTGACCAAGGACAACATCTGCATGGAGTTTGTATGTTCTCCCCGTGTTTACGTCGGTTTCCTCCCACATCTCAAAGACATACTGATAGGGAACTTAGATTGTGAGCCCCATTGGGGACAGCTTGATGCTAATGTCTGTAAAGCGCTGTAGAATATCTATAAAGCGCTATATAAGTGTGTAAAATAAATATGCGGCCCAGCTTTTCTTAGTTACACCTCAGCTTCTTATCTCCACCCAATTTTAATTCTCCTTTGTGTAGCCCAGCAATAAAAATGTTGAGGAATGGTCTTCAGATGGCACATGAGCCTGTATAGATGTAGCCTCCTTAACTCTTGGCTTGAGATATACCATGATGAGTTTTGCAAGAAGACCAGCTTTGAAAAGATAAACTTTAGTGTTACTCATCTTGCGATATCTAGAGCCAAGAAGAAAGGTAAAAAAGGACACATCTGTACGTGGACAAGGAACAACAAATAGGCAAAAGTGGCAATAAATGTTGGAAACATTTCAATGTTTGGGACGACATTTCACCTAATAATCTCCTGAACCTCAGATTTTAGGCACCTAAACTGTCTTTGGACATCTTCTTAGCAGAGCCCTCAACCAATAGGATGAATCTGTTTAGTACTATAGCCACCTTTCTTCACTTGAAATGGGGCTGACCTGCAAGCCTAGACAACCTGGTGCATTACCCCAGTGGGGTTACTGCAATGGGTTAATTGCTATAATGTTATTTTATTGAGTTAAATGTTGTGATGTATTGTGTCTGTGAAGGTTCTCATTTATCCAGGTCATGGTATATCTGTAAAGAATAAATCAACTGGACTTACTGTAGATTTCTTGAAAACGTTTCACTCGTTCTTCCAACGAGCTTTCTCAATTCTGAGTGACTGTACAAGAATTCTCTGGGAATAAATATGTGGGTATAATGACCTCTGACCCCATGCTGGGTATAATTACCAGATGTTGATTCAGTTACATATTTATTCCCAGAGAATTCTTGTACAGTCACTCAGAATTGAGAAAGCTCGTTGGAAGAACGAGTGAAACGTTTTCAAGAAATCTACAGTAAGTCCAGTTGCCTAGATTTATTCTTTACAGATATACTCACTGTATTACGTTACCAGGAGATGGATCTGGGTCTGCCCCCTGGTTAGTTAGAGTCAGTACAGTTGAGTTCTAGCTGTGCTACAGTAAAGACCTATATGTGCAAGCTCCTCAGAGCTGGGCCCAAGTTGAGAGAATCCCCATCTGTGAGACTTCTCCAGCCAAGGAAGCATTATTACCATCAAGGTGCTCCAGAGAAAAGGAAATTAGAAGGTCTTGGACCCTCAAGGCCGTGCATTGGAGTCAGACAGCAGGTATTGTGCACGTTTATGGCACAGAGGCTTTACTGCTGTGAGAGTGAACTGCAGAAATATTCAACAAAAACCTCATTGCATGCAACCTCCATTATTGTCACTGTTTATAGGCCGCTATTGGCGAACGATTGCACTGTGTGTAGTGTGTGTATATGCTTTGGAACTGTGCCTTGCTTCTGTTGGATGTACTACTACTTCCATTCTGCACTTTAGTAAAGGAAGACTTTTTTTATTGATACCAACTAGTCCCGTACAACCCCAATAACAAGTTTAATCAACCATCAAGCTTGTCAGTACCCGTTTACGTAACGCCCTCTCGATCATTGCTGCAGTATATATCAATGATATATGCAATGTAACTGTTTTGTATCAGTAAAATATATATATTCTGCATTTCCCTTTAGGTGGCCAAACTAGGGGTAGCAGAAGGAGGAACTACCAGCAAAGCTGAGGTCCAAGTGTCGCGCATGGTCCTAATGATGATTATGGCATTTCTCATATGCTGGCTCCCATATGCAGTCTTCGCTATGATGGTTGTGGCAAATCCTGGCATGTATATTGACCCAGTAATAGCCACCATACCGATGTACCTGACCAAAACCAGCACTGTCTATAATCCAATTATATACATATTTATGAACAAGCAGGTAAGAGTCTCATCGGGATTAGTAGGTTAAATTATTGTCATTGGTCTTATTCGGGGGTCAGCTTCACAGCTCTGCCATTGACTGTATTGAAAATCCTATGTTGGATTTTTTGCAAATTGGTACAAAATGAAAAATGCACGATTGTAACCAACCATTTGACAGTAGCAGGGGCGTAGCTAAACGCTCATGGGCCCTGGTGCAAGAGTTCAGCTTGGGCCCCCCTTCCCACAGGGCTTTGTGGCCAGGGGCAGGGAAGCACATAGCCTTAGTGCTGCCTGAGGCAAAAATTGAAACGGCCCACCCTCCCCCATGCCAAATTCTTGAGCTAACCCCTTCCCTCCAGCCAGAGGTGTAAGTTGACCAGCATGTACTTTCTATAATTACGGTGTCTTCTTATGCGGCACAAGGGTCTTTGGGGCCCCCTCAGGCTCTTGGGCCCTGTAGTGACTGCCACCACTGCACCCCCTATAGCTACGCCCCTGGACAGTAGCTGTCAATCCATCGCGCTTGGCTATTTTTGCAAGTTTCATAGAAGCCAATGGAGTAGGTTGCACATGTGCGGCCACCTGTCTACTCCTGGAGGAGCGAAACGTTGTGGGTCTCACCTCTTGCACCCATTCCTTTAGACATTTATAGCCTATCCTGTGGATCTACAGATAGGACAACTCCAAGGGGTTGAGCCATGAAAAACATTTTACATTTTTCAACCCATACCTTTGTATTTGCATGCAATTAAAGTTTTAGTATAGCCACTAACTATTCCAAATCACCTACCTGTATAGCGCCACCTGCTGTTTGTTCTTTTCCTTAATTTTTTTGACCACCTCAATGAGGTGGTCGCACGTTTAAATCTTGAACTGTCACCAGCCTTATCTTCTGTTAGAAGCTGTGACAGTTACAGGAAAAGAGCTGCAGCAGAAAGGACACGCCCCCTGAGAAAATACACGCAGCCCCCCTCCCCCCTGAACTACAGCAGAAAGGATACACCTCCTGAGCAAATACACGCAGCCCCCCCCTTCCCAAACTACAGCAGAAAGGACACACACCCTGAGCAAATACACACAGCCCCCCCGAACTACAGCAGAAAGGACACCCCCTCTGAGCAAATACACGCAGCACCCCCCCCCAAAACTACAGCAGAAAGGACACACACCCTGAGCAAATACACGCAGCATTTCCCCCCGAACTACAGCAGAAAGGACACACCCCCTTAGCAAATACACGCAGCCTTTCCCCCCAAACTACAGCAGAAAGGACACACACCCTTAGCAAATACACACAGCCCCCCCCAAACTACAGCAGAAAGGACACACACCCTTAGCAAATACACACAGCCCCCCCAAACTACAGCAGAAAGGACACACTCCCTGAGCAAATACACGCAGCCCCCCCCCCCCCGAACTACAGCAGAAAGGACACACACCCTGAGCAAATACATGTAGCCCCTCCCCCCCGAACTACAACAGAAAGGACACACACCCTGCCTGAGCAAATACACGCAACCCCCCCCCGAACTACAGCAGAAAGGACACACCTCCTGAGCAAATACACGCAGCCCCCCCCTCCCCGAATACAGCTGAAAGGACACACACCCTGAGTAAATACATGCACCCCCCCTGAACTACAACAGAAAGGACACACCCCCTGAGCAAATACACACAGCCCCCCCAACTACAGCAGAAAGGACACACTCCCTGAGCAAATACACGCAGCGACCCCCCCCCCCCGAACTACAGCAGAAAGGACACACTCCCTGAGCAAATACACGCAGTGCCCCCCCCCCCCGAACTACTGCAGAAAGGACACACACCCTGAGCAAATACACGCAGCCCCCCCCCCCCCCGAACTACAACAGAAAGGGCACACACCCTGCCTGAGCAAATACACGCAGCCCCCCCCCCCCCCGAACTACTGCAGAAAGGACACACTCCCTGAGCAAATACACGCAGTGCCCCCCCCCCGAACTACTGCAGAAAGGACACACTCCCTGAGCAAATACACGCAGCCCCCCCCCCCCCCGAACTACAACAGAAAGGGCACACACCCTGCCTGAGCAAATACACGCAGCCCCCCCCCCCCGAACTACAGCAGAAAGGACACACTCCCTGAGCAAATACACGCAACCCCCCCTCCCCGAACTACAGCAGAAAGGACACACCTCCTGAGCAAATACACGCAGTACCCCTCCCCCCTAAACTACAGCAGAAAGGAAACACCTCCTGAGCAAATACACGCAGCCCCCCCCCCCTCCCCGAACTACAGCTGAAAGGACACACACCCTGAGTAAATACATGCACCCCCCCGAACTACAACAGAAAGGACACACCCCCTGAGGAAATACATGCAGCCCCTCCGAACTACAGCAGAAAGGACACACACCCTGAGCAAATACACGCAGCCCCACCCCACAACTACAGCAGAAAGGACACACTCCCTGAGCTGCCTTCCTGAAAAAAAAATCTAGCAGAACAGTAGGAGCAATGAATGGGGAGAGCTCTGGATTCATGTGAGGTACCGGGCTGGTTCTAGCTTTGTTAGAGAATGACGTGTACTATATCATACTGGATTTTCATTGCTTACATCAATTATGGCCTAACCCCTTTAATAATGAAACGGCTTTTACCTGCAGTCAATTTGAAAACCCCATTATCTACAGTCCATGTTGGTCCAGTTTCATCCTAGAGAGCTGATGAACATAAATCAATAGCTTTGGGGTTTCTTTGGGTCTGAGGACCAACCAGGGCACTCAATACCCCCCATCTTCTGGGGGTGGGCATGATTAGTATGCACCCAATATCTGTTTTCACCTTGTCAGCAGGCTAGGTGCCTACATGTTCTACCACTGACCAGTCAGTGCTGACAACGTTAGACTGTATAGGGACACACCTTGTTGACAAGGGTTAAAAGTAACAACTTATTTATGTATTTCCAGGAGGAGCAATAGAGGAATGGAAGGAATGTAGAGTTATATGAAAATGTCAGGGTCAGGAGAACAAAAGCTAGATGTGGACCTAGCTCTTATTCTCCTTGCTAATTGTCTTATGTCCACTTGTCCTTGCAGTTCCAGGAGTGCGTGATACCTTTCCTATGCTGTGGTAGGAACCCCTGGGCCATCGAGCCATCTGTGTCCGCAGAAACCAAGTCCGCTAACTCGACCAGCTCCAATTCCAGGAAAAACCAAGTGTCTCCTGCTTGATACTTTTCATACGCAGAGTTGTAGAAATCAATGGTCAATACCCTATGTGACATATGCACGTATTATGTAACGAACATCCCGTTAGGCTGCTTATTATACCCCATCATTTTTTACGTGTAGGGCCAACTTTTAGGAACCCCCATTAGGCCTTATTCCTACATCTGTGTCCAATTTCCATATGCGACAATGTCCATGTTGCATCCGTCTTAGTTCCATGTGTCCGTTTTCTGCTCTCCGCACGTCATCCGTATTTCATGTGCATGAAAAAACATAAAGTGGCCATATGCATGTTCCGCCGAAAAGGTGATTTCTAGAGCGTCCTCTGCAACGGTTCCTGAAAAACAGACTGGACATGGATGGAACCCTGTGCTGTCTGTGGTTTTCACAAACCCATAGACTTGAATGGGTACAGAAATACGCGGAATATACCAGTTGGATTTAATGGATGAGCTTAAATCCTACTTAGCGAGGAGGAGAGGCAGTAAAGATCCTGCCCTCCATTTCAATGAAGTTATCAAAGGGAGTCTGTCAGCAGTTCTGACCATGTCAAACTGCTGACAGCACTAGGTAAGGGTTGGGGAGAGCAGGACAAACATACCTTTTGTGGATCTTTTATTATCAGGAGTAGTGAGCATATGAACTTTTTCCAAGTTCGGCTCCTGGCAGGAAAAAAAAAACTTCATATTCACGCTACTCCTGATAATAAAAAATCTGAAAAAAGTATGTTTGTCCTAATGTCCTTGACTCCTACCTCAGGCCCCATGCACACGAACGTGTGCTTCCCGTTGCCGTATTGCGGACCGCATTTGCGAATCCGCAATACACGGGTGCCGTTCCGTGGGCATTCCGCATCACGGATGCGGACCCATTCACTTGAATGGGTCCGCAAATCCGGAGATGCGGAACGGAAGCACGGAACGGAACCCTACGGAGTGCTTCCGTGGGGTTTCGTCACGTACTTCCGTTCCGCAAAAAGATAGAACATTTCCTATCTTTTTGCGGAACGGACGGATCGCGGACCCATTCAAGTGAATGGGTCCGCAATCCACTGCAGCTGCCCCACGGACTGTGTTCGTGCATTGCGGTCCGCATTTTGTGGCCCGCAGCACGACCACGGGGTGCCCCAGTTCGTGTGCAGGGGGCCTAAAGCTGTGGGAAGTTTTGCATGGTCAAAACTGCTGACAGCTCCCCTTTGAATACCCAGGCATTGTACTACTACTACACTTACTCCGCTCATCGCCATCTCTGCAGTAAAATAGAATAATATGTCAGTATGTCAACCGTTCCAGCATAGATTGGCGCAAATACTTATGTCAAATCCTAAATGTCGATAACAGAACAAAGATCAGCGCATGGAAAGCCCCCCGAGATTAGATTGCTGCACGAAACCAAAGCTCGTTACTTCTTACTGAATCTATGGAAATAATGTAAAATAAAAATCAGTATTTTTGAAAGGAAAACGTGAACTTAACATTTTTGTCTCTGTGTGGTTATTGTGATATTTTGTATGGGATATGCCCCAATTGTCTGATAGGTGCGGCCGGCAAGGTGGTGCTTTGAGGACCCCTGGTTTTTCCGGGGTCCGGCCACCACCAAGCGCTCTCCCCGCAGTAGTGAATGGGAGCTTACCACGCTTGGGCGGCCACCGCTCCCATTCATTTCTATGGGGCCCAGCTGTTTTCAGCAGCCCCATAGAAATGAATGTGCGCCCTCCACAACTTTCGGGCTCTCCGTTCTCGGTGTACGTGCGGGTCCCAGAGGTGGGATCCGCACCTATCAGACAATAGGGGCATATCCTAGAGAGTAGCAATATCAACTTACAGGGGTTGTCTCACTATAACAACGTATTATTACCTATCCACAAGATAGGTGATAAGTATCTGATCGGTCGGGGTCTGAGTGCTGGGATCCCCATCGATCTCGACTATGGGGGAACCTGAGTCCCTGAAGTGAATGCGTCATCTCTATGAGACTTCTAAAGACAAGCACAGTGCTCAGAAGTCTCCGGCAGACCCATAGAGGTGAATGGAGGGCCAGCGGGCATGTCTGTCCGGCGTCAATCCATTTACTTGGGGGGATTCAGGGACCCCCGTTCTCATCATCTGTGGACACCCCAGTGGTCGAACCGTATTATGGGTTCATCCTTGGCAAGCAAGCATTATTCAGTAAGTATAAAAGGAGAACATAAGAGAGAAGGCAGTAGACGTGTAATATTACCATTTACATTTATAGGGGGAAAAAAACATCAAAGTTGGTAAAAATGCAAGAAAATTACACTTGAAAATTGAAAATAATGACCTATGACCTGGTAATGATATCAGGTAATGAGGATCTAAAACAGAATCCCAATTCTCCTAGGAGCGCAGGTCACATACGAATTATGGCCTATATCTCTGCTGAGCTGAAGCAAGGGCTCCCCCTGCTGGCAATACGCCACACTGCCTGTTATTTTAGAATCCACTTGCTGCAAGAGCAACCCGCCATAATTGCAGTGGTAAAATAGTCTCCTGTTGTATAAGGTCCGCCAATATACAGAGGATATACACTCACCTAAAGAATTATTAGGAACACCATACTAATACGGTGTTGGATCCCCTTTTGCCTTCAGAACTGCCTTAATTCTACGTGGCATTGATTCAACAAGGTGCTGATAGCATTCTTTAGAAATGTTGGCCCATATTGATAGGATAGCATCTTGCAGTTGATGGAGATTTGAGGGATGCACATCCAGGGCACGAAGCTCCCGTTCCACCACATCCCAAAGATGCTCTATTGGGTTGAGATCTGGTGACTGTGGGGGCCATTTTAGTACAGTGAACTCATTGTCATGTTCAAGAAACCAATTTGAAATGATTCGAGCTTTGTGACATGGTGCATTATCCTGCTGGAAGTAGCCATCAGAGGATGGATACATGGTCTCATTCTGTTTACCCCAAATTCGGACTCTACCATTTGAATGTCTCAACAGAAATCGAGACTCATCAGACCAGGGAACATTTTTCCAGTCTTCAACAGTCCAATTTTGGTGAGCTTGTGCAAATTGTAGCCTCTTTTTCCTATTTGTAGTGGAGATGAGTGGTACCCGGTGGGGTCTTCTGCTGTTGTAGCCCATCCGCCTCAAGGTTGTGCATGTTGTGGCTTCACAAATGCTTTGCTGCATACCTCGGTTGTAACGAGTGGTTATTTCAGTCAACGTTGCTCTTCTATCAGCTTGAATCAGTCGGCCCATTCTCCTCTGACCTCTAGCATCCACAAGGCATTTTTGCCCACAGGACTGCCGCATACTGGATGTTTTTCCCTTTTCACACCATTCTTTGTAAACCCTAGAAATGGTTGTGTGTGAAAATCCCAGTAACTGAGCAGATTGTGAAATACTCAGACCGGCCCGTCTGGCACCAACAACCATGCCACGCTCAAAATTGCTTAAATCACCTTTCTTTCCCATTCTGACATTCAGTTTGGAGTTCAGGAGATTGTCTTGACCAGGACCACCCCCCTAAATGCATTGAAGCAACTGCCATGTGATTGGTTGACTAGATAATTGCATTAATGAGAAATAGAACAGGTGTTCCTAATAATTCTTTAGGTGAGTGTATAAGAGCACTGAAAACAAAGCTCTATCAGGCGATGTCCACAGGGACCTAATTTGCAACAGAAAAATCTGCTGCAAAATCTGCATGAATTACGTGCAAACTTTCCTCGGCTTTCAACCCTCTGTATTGCAAAGGGTGAAATCCACAGTGCAAATCTGTACCATAAACTGTCACGCTATGGATATAAAAACCTCACTGTAGGTCAATTTATGCTGCAGCTTTTTTCCACATCATTCAAGTAGCGTGTGGAGGTACTCTTAAAGGGGTATTCCCATCAGGGTTATTGATGACATATTGCTGGGACGGGGGTCAGCAACTCCAGCTGTGGTGAAACTACAGTTACCTGCATTCTCCATCCACTTCTATGGGAGTTCTAAGAAGGACAGAGCAAGTATGCATGCTGGGAGTTGTAGTTCTGTAACAGCTGCAGTGCCGGAGGCTGCTAGCATATGCAATCAATGTTAGATAGGTGCAGGTCCCGCATCTGGGACCTGATCCTATCTCCAAAACAGGACCCCCAAAGTGAACAGAAACAGCTGCACATGCACATTTACCCTCCATTCACCACTATGGGAGGTGCACCTCCGCCATCTATTATTTTAGTCACTCAATCAAAAAAATCTATAAGATTAGTTTGACATGATCTCCCTGAAGTAAACCCATGCTGTTTTTCATCTTTCAATCCATGGGATTTTAGATGTTCCACAATCCTCTCCTTAAGTATGGTTTCCATTAATTTCCCCACTATTGATGTCAGGCTTACTGGCCTATAGTTGCCCGATTCCTCCCTACTACCTTTCTTGGGAATGGGCACAACATTTGCTAATTTCCAATCTTCTGGGACGACTCCTGTTACCAGTGATTGGTTAAATAAATCTGTTAATTTCCCCTCTTCCTGTCCCTTTTCCTTCCCCCCTCACCCCATCCCCCCTTTTTCCCTCCCATATCCCAATCCTTCCTGATGCTCCGTTTTTAAAAAAAATCCTTTACATTAAATGCAGTGGTGGCTGGGCCATGAGGCGGATAGCCGTTTGGCGCATGTCCTACCGCCACAGAGGATTGCAGGACATTTCTCGTTGCCTCCTGTTGCCTCTTCCTCCTACTCTGCTTCCTCCTCTACCGCCTCCTCATCCAGTCAGCGTAACACCTTCACCACCAACTTCAGCACAGCCAGGGGAAAACGACAGCAGGCTGTTTTGAAACTTATCTGTTTGGGGGAAAAAACCCACAACGCACAGGAGCTGTGGACGGGCATGCAACAACAGACCGATGAGTGGTTGGTGCCACTGAGCCTCAAGCCCGGCCTGGTGGTGTGCGATAACGGGCAAAATCTCGTAGCAGCTCTAGGCCTAGCCAGTTTGACGCACATCCCTTGCCTGGCGCATGTGCTGAATTTTGTGGTACAGAGGTTCCTGAAAAATTACCCCAATATGTCAGAGCTGCTGCAGAAAGTGCGGTCCATCTGTGCGCGCTTTCGGCGTTCACAAGTGGCTCAGAGGGTGGGTTCCTGCACCAACAGAGGCCAGGTACACAACTGTCCAGCCAGTGGCGGATCCAGAGCCTGGTCTCGGGAGGGGCACTTCCAGATTATTTTCTGTCCGCTGCCACAAAACAATGGTGCTTATAGAACAGACTACACAGTGTAGAGGTATACTGTATATTGTGTGGCACAGTGTATGCTATATGTGTATAACAAACATATTTCACATGAAAACGTAAAATTACTTGGCTTGGCCCTTGAGGATCTCGGACACCACTTCAACACTTTGGCCGGGGGGCTCGGCGGAGCTGATGTGTTTTATCCTTATTGGAGGGGCAGAGGGATAGCAGAGCAGGGAGAGGCTGGTGCTGCTACTAGGGAGCTCATACCATGGGGGAGTAATAAAGCCCCCCCCCCAGTAGAAATAATTCTCCTTATAATGTGACAGTGCAAAAAATACCCCCTGGTAATGCCCCCAGTTGAGCTAATGTCCCCATAGTGCCCCCATAATGTGCCAGTATAAAATACCCCAATGTAATGCCCCCAGTAAATGCCCCCCCTTCCCCATAGTACCCACCATAATGTGTCCCAGTATAAAATTCTACTGTACAGAGCCCCCCATATAAAATACCCCTTCTTTGCGGTCTCAGTAGATGCCCCTATAGTGCCCCGCGATCACGTGCGAGTAGTAAAAACACTCCCCCCAATCATGTGCCAGTAATAACAGCTCCCCCAATCATGTGCCAGTAATAACAGCTCCCCCAATAATGTGCCAGTAATAACAGCCCCCCCAATCATGTGCCAGTAATAACAGCTCCCCCAATTATGTGCCAGTAATAACAGCTCCCCCAATCATGTGCCAGTAATAACAGCTCCCCCAATTATGTGCCAGTAATAACAGCCCCCCTATTATATGCCAGTAATAACAGCCCCCCCATTATGTGCCAGTAATAACAGCCCCCCCATTATGTGCCAGTAATAACAGCCCCCCCATTATGTGCCAGTAATAACAGCCCCCCCATTATGTGCCAGTAATAACAGCCCCCCCATTATGTGCCAGTAATAAACCCCGCCCCCCCCCCTTCCCAATTATGTGCCAGTAAAAGTATTGTATATGTACAAGAGGAGGAGGAGGAAGAAGTCGCCAAGGCAGCTGGGGCACCGCCAGCACCTCAGAAGGGAGGGTTAGCGTGGCCGAAATGTGTAAAAGCTTTGTCAGCACACCACACCGACCAGCTGATATGGAACGTCTTAGCAGGAGGCAGCATTTCCCCAACATGGTGGAGCAGTATGTGTGCACACGCCTACACGTATTGAATGACGGGTCTGCTCCATTCAACTTCTGGGTCTCCAAATTGGGCACATGGCCTGAGCTTGCCCTTTACACCTTGGAGGTGCTGGCCTGCCCGGCAGCCAGTGTATTGTCTGAATGTGTTTAGCACGGCAGGGGGCGTCATCACAGACAAGCACAGCCGCCTGTCCATAGCCAATGTGGACAAGCTCACGTTCATTAAAATGAACCAGGCATGGATCCCACAGGACTTGTCCGTACCTTGTGCTGAGGATACACGTAAACCGGCTGCACCCAGCCATTGTTATACTCCAGCACACTTTCTCTTTGCATTCTCTTTTCAATTTCCCAGTGCTCTGGGGTCTTCTCAAATTTCTAAAAAATAAAAAATAAAAATAAAGGAAAAAAAAATAAAAAAACAAAATTTGTGTTGGCTACCTCCTCCTCCACCGCCGTTTCCACCTACACCACCACGTCCACCGCCTCCTACTCCACTTTGACCTCCGCCTCCCAGTTAAAGATTATTATTTTTAATTTTTTTCTAATTTTATGTTATTTCGTCATTTTCCTATCCACATTTGTTTGCAAGGCAACTGTCCTGCTCTTAACCCTATTTTGCTTACTTTTGCAGCCCTCTAGCCCTTACTGCGAATATTTTACAGCCATTTTAGTGCACCAAAGTTCAGGTCCCCATTGGCTCGAAGTTAGTCCGAACCCGGCGAACCTGAACATCCACGGGTCCGCTCATCCCTAATGCCTTTATCTTTTTATAGAAACACACACTTCCTAAATTAATTGCATTACTTATGATTAAAATCCGAGGAAGGATTAGAGAAATCATGGTATCTTAGGTCCTGGTGACCTAGATCTGAAAATGTCATAGATCAATGAAAGTCAGTTGGAGAATCGAGTATATTCTACATGCAATTTATTAGAAAGGTAACGGGATAGATAGAGTTCTACACAGGTGCTCTGCAGACTACAAAGGTGATTACAGTACAATTATATCCAGTGACTTAGGGCTGTATTACACCAACAGATTATTTGACCAATATCTGTCCAATCAGACCAATAGTGGGTGTGTATAACAAAATATCTGTGTGTGTAATTGGCCATCTGACCAATAATTGGTCAGAAAATCTGTTGGTGTAATACAGCCCTTACATGTGACATCTCTGATTAGAGTCCTTCACTTTCCCTTTACTTCTCCATCTGGCCCTGGCTGCCATGAAAGCTTCTTCCAGCCACAACACATAGTAATAGTACCCCATACTTTAATAAGGGCTACTAGGGGCTACTAAGAGACAAGCTAGATCTTGTAGGAGTGGACTACCTCCTCTCCAATTGGATCCTTGACTACCTGACAAACCGACCTCAGTATGTGAGAGGACAGAACTGTGTGTCAGACATGGTGACCTGTAGTAGAGGAGCACCTCAGGGTACAGTTCTTACTCCTTTCCTCTTCGTACTTTACACTGCAGACTTCAGGTACAACTCATCTAGCTGCTACTTACAGAAGTTCTCCGGTGACTTGGCAATAGTAGGCCTCATCACAGGCAAGGAAAACATGGAGTACAGAGAACTAACCCAGGAATTTGTGGATTGGTGCCAGCAGAACCACCTTAGGATCAATGCTGGGAAGACTAAGGAGATGGATGTGGACTTTTGCATGCACAAACATGCTCCTAAATTAGTGGACATCCAGGGGATGGACATTGTCATCACTTATAGGTACCTGGGTTTACGCCTCAATAATAAGCTAGACTGGGCAGATAACATGGACGCGCTATACAGAAAAGGCCACAGCAGGCTTTACCTGCTTAGGAGGCTGAGAGCTTTTGGAGTGCAGAGGGCACTTCTCACCTTTTTCAACTTTGTGGTGGCATCAGCCATCTTCTTTGGAGTGGCCTGCCGGGAGAGGAAAAGACTTGACAAACTGATTAGAAGGACCAGCTCCGTCCTGAGGATCCCTTTAGAACAAGTGCAGGTGGTAGATGAGAGAAGGATACTATCCAAGTTGATCTCCATGCTGGATAATAACTCCCATCCTATGCATAAGGCCTCATGCACACGACTGTTGTGTGCATCCGCGGCCGTTGTTCCGTTTTCCGTTTTTTTTGCGGACCCATTGACTTTCAGTGGGTCCGTGGAAAAAAATCGGAAAATGCACCGTTTGGCTTCCGCGTCCGTGATCAGTTTTTCCAGTCCGAGGAAAAAATATGACCTGTGTGTGATGCACACAAGATAGTCGTCCGCGTCCGTGATCCGTGTCCGTTTTTCCTATCATTTTCAATGCAAACTTAACTTAGTTTTTTTTTTCACTTTTCATGTCCGTGGATCCTCCAAAAATCAAGGAAGACCCACGGATGAAAAAACGGACACGGATCACGGAACAACGGAAACAGTTTTTGCGGACCGCAAAAAAAAACGTCCGTGTGCATGAGGCCTAAGATGGTGATATCATTGAGCAGTACCATTGCCACCATGCAATATTAATGTCTCTATTTGTGTCCCTACAACACTAATATCCCAATTCATGCCTTTTTTCCCCTCTTCATTCCCACTTTGCACCAATTAAAAAAATAACCTCACCTAACCTCATATCCACATAGAGCACCTGAGTCAGTCCACTTCCTTTTCCTTGCTGTCCCAGGCCCGGGCCTAGGCGGTGGGATGCAGTGACATCATTGCGCCACCTGACGTCTCCCGATGTCTGGTCGGCCTAAACCAGCCTGTCACCAGAGTAAATGACAGGAACAGAAGAGTGACGTAAATAACGTTTGTGTGAATTAGGTTGTATGCTCATGGGATGCGAGGCCATTAGCCCGTAGAGAGGTTTCTGCCTGGAGATGAATGTGCTTTCCTGGCCACTGTAACAGTGAAGCTTTAAAATGCTTGAGGTTGCATTTGCTTTTCTTTTGTGGCTTATTGGCTTGTGAACAGGATGACAGGGCTCGTAACGAGCAGTGGCCGCCAAACTGCTGCCTCCGCTTTCTCCACTTCTAAAGACTCCACTCAGTGCAGCGTATTGGGTCTCCTTATCTAATTGCCGTACCGGCTTACTGAAATTCTTGAAAAAACATGTTTAAGAACGTTGGGAAAGAGTTTCCGATGAAAGCAAAGTATTTCATTTCACACTTCTTCAGAGGATGTTGGAGCCGTGCGCGTGTCCGAGGAAGATAGCACAAAACTCAATGTGTTAATCTGGAAGAAATACATACAGCCCGCAGCGCCCACGATGGGTGCACCAACAGTCCTCTAAGGGGCAATGCAGAATTCAGATTTCCTGACATTCATGCAACAAAGAGATTTCAGTTCTGAACTTAGTAAAGTGGAAATTACAGCATTAAAAATTGCATATGGGCGGTTATGATAAATTGGCCCAGAAATATCTGTATATCGGCTTGGATGACTGAAAGCATCAATCCTGGTCTTCAGGAGGCCATGCTCTGACTATAGTTAGTTGCTCTACAGATGAGTGTCATGAGTCTGATTTCAAGGTTTTTTAAAGGGGTTGGCCAACCATTAAGTATCATATTCATTGTATAAATTATAAATAATAATTTTTGCTACAGTATTTGCACACTGTTAAAGAGGTTTTCCTGTAAGAATTTTAGTTTTTAAGTATACTGATCAGCAGGAGTTAAAAATAAAAAGAAGAGTTATTACTCACCTACACTGATTCCCCACCATTGCTGTTCTAACACTTCTCCGCTGCTCATCACTTCCTGGTTCGAAACGCCAGAAAAGGACCACTTTGCCAATCACGTCACCGCTTTGGCTGAGGCGTTTCCTGACAATTTTTCTATGTTGAGCCAGGCTCAGGAAGTGATGAGTAGTACGGTTTAAAAAAGAAAAAGCTTGGTGGGGCGTTTGCAAGGACAATGTAACCTGACAAATGTGATATTACCTGTAGTGAAAATTCCACCAGGAATCTATTACAGCTCCTGCCTAGTTGGTGTAGATTTAAATTTTTTGGGGCACAGTTCTCTCGTGATGCACTCTTAATCAATCTGGCACATCATACACCACCATGTTTTATACAACTGGTATAATAAACACCTGTTTTAATAAATGACCCCCAAGAGTGCAGCAATGTCCACCTCCACGTGAATAGCGCAGTGTAGCTGTTGCAGCTAGAAGGCGGACACCAAGCACAAAAGTGTGAGCTCCTCCGTCCAGCTATACCCTTCCTACAGGGACTAAGCTAAAACAGTTTGTGCAAAAGCAGTAGGAGAAGCAAAAGAAAAACAGGAAAACCAAACAATATACAAACCCATAACCACGCAGGCCACAACGAGGCCCGTAACGAGAGAGAATGGGTGGGAGCTGTGTCCCCCAAATAACTGAAGAGAAACAGATTTTTTCGGTAAGTACAAAAATCTAGTTTTCTCATCCATATCATTGGGGGACACAGGCTTGACCGTGGGACGTTACAGAGCAGTCCCAGGGGTGCGAAGAAGCCCTCTGGCCAATCAGAGAACCGCCGTCTGCAAAACTCTACGCCCCAGAGAAGCGTCAGAAGATGCAGAGGTGTGCCGCCTTGCACTTGCACACCTGAAGGGCCAAAGCCTCATGATGTACTGCCCAAGAGGCCCCTACTGCCTGAGCAAAATGAGCAGTAACCCGGAAGGGTGGAGCCCAGTCACTGATGCGGTACGCTTCAACGATGGCCAAACGAATCCATCGGGAAATGGAAACTTTGGACACAGCCAGCCCTCTGGAATGACTAATAGTGAATTCGTCCGTCGGAAAGAGGACGTCTGAGACAGATAGATGCAAACGGCCCAAACCAAATCCTGAGTGTGGAGTGACTGCGCACGAGCATGACACGGGGCAGGACAAAAGGAAGGGAGAATGGTCTTTTCATTAAGATGGAATGCCGACACGACCTTTGGAAGGAAGGACTAGTCAGGGCGAAGGACTACTTTTTCCTGATGGAGGATAAGGGCGGGCGACCATCAGGAAAGACACCCTATGGATGGAAGTGACTGCCACCAAAAAGGCCACCTTGTAGGACAGGAAGTGAAGGGACACCTGATGCAAAGGCTCAAACGGAGAGGACTGGAGAGCGCTGAGCACCAGATTAAGGTCCCAAGGATTCAATGGAGGACGGTAAGGGGGCGTAGCGTGCGCCACCCCCTGCAGAATGGTCTGAACTTCAGAAAGCGAAGCCAAGTTCCACTGAAAAAGAATGGAAAGGGCCAAAACTTGCTCTTTGAGGGAACTGAGAGCCAGCCCCAAGTCCATGCCTGACTGCAGGAAAGACAAGAGTCGCGGCAACGAGAACTGAATGGGAGAAAACTGGTGGCGTTCGCACCAACTAAAGTAGAACTTCCAGGTCTGGTGAAAGATCCAGGAGGACGACGGCTTCCTAACACGAATCATAGTCTGGACAACAGCATCCAAGAGACCCCGAGCCCTTAGTACAGCGTCTTCAACAGCCATGCTGTAAAATATAGAGACCCTAAATTTGGGTGGAAGATCAGTCCTTGCGACAAGAGGTTCTCTCGAAGGGGAAGACGCCAGGGTTTGACAGTAAGGAGGGAGACTAGGGATGCGTGCCATAGTCTGCGTGGCCAGTCCAGGTCCATGAGAATGACGGGCAGACCTTCAGACCTGAATTTCTGGTGAAGACGCGGAATGAGTGGAAGAGGAGGGAACACGTAAGGAAACGTGAACTGCATCCCCGGAATCACATGGGCGTCCGACGCCCGAGCCAGAAGATCCTTGGACCTCGCAATGAAGTTCTCTACCTTGCGGTTGAAGCGGGAAGGCCATGAGATCCACATCCGGCCGACCCCATCGCTCGCAGATCGCGAGAAAGACCTGTGAATGCAGAGCCAATTAGCCAGGATCAAGTTTCTCTCGGCTGAGAAAGTCGGAGAGCCAGTTGTCGACGCCGGGGATATGAACTGCCGACAGAGCTGGGACATGGCTCTCCACCCAGGAGAGGATGAGCTCTGCTTCCGACACGGCTGCGGGGCTCCGGGTTCTGCCCTGGCGGTTTAGATTTGCGACTGCCGTGGAGTTGTCGGATCGAACCCAAACTGGACACCCCACTCTGAACCAGAGAAAGACGAATCGCTTGCAATTCCAGAATATTGATTGGAAGGGAGCATTCCTCGCAGCACCAGGTGCCCTGGACTGAGAGATTGTCCAGAACTCCCCCCCAGCCCTGGAGACTGGCGTCCGTCGTCAACACTATCCAGTGGAGGAGAAGGAAGGAGTGGCCCAATGTCAGCATCGAAGACATCAACCACCACTGAAGGTCTCGGTGCGTTGGGGCAGGGAGACGGATGAGTTGATCCAGGGAGGCTGGGGAACGGTCCCAAATGGTCAGAATGTGTTACTGAAGAGCCCTCGTATGGAACAGTATAGGACACTGCTTCGAAGGAAGAGACCATGTGGGCCCAGAGCCCTCATGCACTGAATGGGAAGAGGCTGGGGCCGCAACAAAGAGATCTGTTCATGGAGAGTTTGTCCGGGGGCAAGAATATCTTGGCGTCGAACAGCATGCCCAGAAACATCAGCTGCCGAGATGGGTTCAGAAACCACCTGAAGCATTTCAGGGTGTCCCGGACGATATGTAGGCTGTCCGCCGTTGCCCGGAATGACGAACCCTTGATCAGGTTATCGTCCAAGTATGGAATCGCCACTATCCCCCTGGCATGAAGCAAAGCCAAGACTGAGGCCAGAATCTTGGTAAAGACTCTGGGAGCTGTGGCAAGACAGAACAGGAGGGCCACAAACTGGTAATGAAAAGGTCCCACTGCGAACCGAAGATATTTCTGGTGACCGACACAGATGGGAACATGGAGGAAGGCGTCCTTGATGTCTATCGAGGACAAGTACTCCCCCGGGTCCATGGATGCAATGACCGAACACAGGGACTCCATCTGGAAGCGGTGGAGCCAAAGGAATCGGTTGAGGGCTTTGAGGTCTAAGATGGGACGGACCGTATCCTCCTTCTTGGGGACTACAAAGAGATTGGAGTAGAATCCGCGAAAAACGGTCTTGAGGCGGAACTGGAACAATCACTCCCTGCCGCAGAAGGATGAGAATAGCCTGAAAAAAAATGGGTGGCGGAGGGAGAGGTCAAGGGGGACGAGCGAAAAAACTGGGGCGGAGATGGGGACCGGAACTCCAGTTTGTAACCCTCCGAGATGACTTCTCGTACCCAGGCATCCGAGATGTGAGCTAGCCAGACATGCTGAAACAGGTGACGACCTCCCACTCGACTGGGGGGCGCCAGAGACCACACGTCATGCAGAGGAGGACTGCTGGCGAGGACGCCAGGGAGGGCGAGGCTTGAAAGATGGCTTGCGTTTCTGCTCTGGGGCAGATTCGTCAGATGCCCGCTTCGGCTGGAGGAACTCAGAAAGGGCCGAAAAAGAGGTCTGCGCTTTTTAGACCTACTGAAGCATGTTCTGCTCTGCGTAAAATAGGTGCTTTTACCCCCTGTAGCATCAGAGATAATCTCATCCAAACGCTTGCCAAAAAGTCTGCTACCTGCAAAGGGGAGGGACGTCAAGGCCCGTTTAGAAGCATTATCCGCCGCCCAGCAAGATAGCCACAGGGTACGGTGAATAGCCACCAAAAGGGCTGAAGAGCGGGCCAAAAGCCTGGCCGCGTCCAGAGAGGCCTCACAAATGTAAGTTGCACTGCAATATCCAAAAAGTTCCTCCGAGGAGTCCCCATAGGCGAGGCCCTGACATAGCTTGTTTGCCTACACGGTCAAACAACCCATGTAGAGGCAAAAACGGGGCACAGAGCAGTGCCAACTGCTTCAAAAGAAGATTTGGCAAAAGATTCCAATTTCTTATCCCTGGGGTCCGAGAAGGAAGCCCCATCAGCCATAGGCAAGGTGGTATTCCTAGCCAGGTGGGATACCAGAGGGTCAACAATAGGAGAGGACGACCACTTCTTTGTCAAATCCTCTGGAAAGGGATATAAGACGTCTAAGCGTTTCGGCAAAACAAAACGCCTGTCAGGGAAGTTCCATTCCTTGTAAAGGGAGAAATGAAACTCTGAGTGGTTGGGGAAAACTTTTGGCGAACGACGGAATCGCCTGAATGAAAAACTATAACCGGCAGATGAGGGCGTATGGTCCTCAACCTGTAAGGTTTCTATAACCGCTGCAATGAGATTGTCTACCATAGCAGACAGCTTGGAAGACTGGTCCTCTGCTGAGACAAAGTCAGCGTCTGACAACTTTTCCTCAGAACACGCCTCTTCTAATGAGGACGTGAGACTCCCTGGGAGGCGGCGGGGAGATGGAGGAAACGGGGAACGCAGACGCCCTTCGAGGAGAGGGAGGTCTGGCCCGTTTAGCAGGAAGGCCGTGATAGGGGTCCCCAGAGTCTGACAGGTCAGAGGGTGGCCGAGCGGCCAAACGCCCTAGCATTTCCACAATGGCCCTGTTGGAATGTGAAATGTCCTGCACCATCTTAGACAGAGAGCGCACCCACTCCAGCTGGGCAGGTGGGGAGGCTGGGACTGGACATGGACTGGGCAGGTGGGGAGGCTGGGACAGGGTCAGAGCCACTTGGCGTTGGAGCAGAGGGGATCCAACTGACCAGATGGGAATTTTGAGCGACAAGAAGCACATGCAAAATGTTGCACGGAAGTGACTGCCGGCTTTGGGGGCTGGGTTCGGACATAGTGAGTACCTGTAGTGAAAGGAAGAAGGGCTAAAGTTAGACCCTGTAGGAAGGGGAGAAAGAGCTTACCCAACCTGTGTCCCTTACTGCAGCCTGTCCGGAAAAAACCTGGTGTTAGAGTCCGCAGAGGTCCTTCTGAGCAGGCGATGGGCATGGTCAGAGAAACAAGGGCGAAGAATTTGCTGTATGTACAGTCGTGGCCAAAAGTTTTGAGAATGACACAAATATTAGTTTTCACAAAGTTTGCTGCTAAACTGCTTTTAGATCTTTGTTTCAGTTGTTTCTGTGATGTAGTGAAATATAATTACACGCACTTCATACGTTTCAAAGGCTTTTATCGACAATTACATGACATTTATGCAAAGAGTCAGTATTTGCAGTGTTGGCCCTTCTTTTTCAGGACCTCTGCAATTCGACTGGGCATGCTCTCAATCAACTTCTGGGCCAATTCCTGACTGATAGCAACCCATTCTTTCATAATCACTTCTTGGAGTTTGTCAGAATTAGTGAGTTTTTGTTTGTCCACCCGCTTCTTGAGGATTGACCACAAGTTCTCAATGGGATTAAGATCTGGAGAGTTTCCAGGCCATGGACCCAAAATGTCAACGTTTTGGTCCCCGAGCCACTTAGTTATCACTTTTGCCTTATAGCACGGTGCTCCATCGTGCTGGAAAATGCATTGTTCTTCACCAAACTGTTGTTGGAAGAAGTTGCTGTTGGAGGGCGTTTTGGTACCATTCTTTATTCATGGCTGTGTTTTTGGGCAAAATTGTGAGTGAGCCCACTCCCTTGGATGAGAAGCAACCCCACACATGAATGGTCTCAGGATGCTTTACTGTTGGCATGACACAGGACTGATGGTAGCGCTCACCTTTTCTTCTCTGGACAAGCCTTTTTCCAGATGCCCCAAACAATCGGAAAGAGGCTTCATCGAAGAATATGACTTTGCCCCAGTCCTCAGCAGTCCATTCACCAAACTTTCTGCAGAAGATCAATCTGTCCCTGGTGTTTTTTTTGGAGAGAAGTGGCTTCTTTGCTGCCCTTCTTGCACCAGGCCATCTTCCAAAAGTCTTCGCCTCACTGTGCGTGCAGATGCGCTCACACCTGCCTGCTGCCATTCCTGAGCAAGCTCTGCACTGGTGGCACTCCGATCCCGAAGCTGAATCCTCTTTAGGAGACGATCCTGGCGCTTGCTGGACTTTCTTGGACGCCCTGAAGCCTTCTTAACAAGAATTGAACCTCTTTCCTTGAAGTTCTTGATGATCCTATAAATTGTTGATTGAGGTGCAATCTTAGTAGCCACAATATCCTTGCCTGTGAAGCCATTTTTATGCAACGCAATGATGGCTGCACGCGTTTCTTTGCAGGTCACCATGATTAACAATGGAAGAACAATGATTTCAAGCATCACCCTCCTTTTAACATGTCAAGTCTGCCATTTTAACCCAATCAGCCTGACATAATGATCTCCAGCCTTGTGCTCGTCAACATTCTCACCTGAGTTAACAAGACGATTACTGAAATGATCTCAGCAGGTCCTTTAATGACAGCAATGAAATGCAGTGGAAAGGTTTTTTTTGGGATGAAGTTAATTTTCATGGCAAAGAAGGACTATGCAATTCATCTGATCACTCTTCATAACATTCTGGAGTATATGCAAATTGCTATTATAAAAACTTAAGCAGCAACTTTTCCAATATTTATGTAATTCTCAAAACTTTTGGCCATGACTGTATGTATGTTCAGAAAGAAGCTTGGCAAGCACAAAGGGCTTCCCTCCACCCCCCACAGGAGAGCTTTCCATGCAGCTGTTAACCCTTTCCCCACCTGGGGGGACAAGGCTTCGCGGGGGCCATCCAAAGCAAGTAACCTGAGAAGGGGAGGGGGGATGAAAAGAGGGTTTGGAGCCAGGAATACTTACCCATTTGGCGTGTTCTGCCCCCCAGGTTCCAGCCGGGTCACCACCTTCGGTGTGCGGCCCCTTGGGGAGGGCTGCTACACCGAAAACAGAGGGGACTTGTCATGGGCGGCCGAGGTGACCCAAAGGCTGGTGGGATGATGAGGCTTTAGGAACCTCTGGTCCTCCTTGTCTTCTGGAGACCGGGAAGGAGCAGCGGGCTTCGGGGCCCCCTGGTCTCCCATAACCTGGGTGGGAGTACAGGCAGCTTGGACTGCCTGTAATCCCGCTAGAAGAAAATAAAAATGAAAAAAGGAAAAAATTAGCAGACCTGCAAAGCAAGGATGTCTGCCTCCTACATACACTAAGCTAAAACTGTTTTAGCTTCGTCCGTGTAGGAAGGGTACAGCTGGAGGTTGGAGCTTACACTTTTGTGCTTAGTGTCGCCTCCTAGTGGCAACAGCTATATCCACGGTCAAGCCTGTGTCCCCCAATGATACGGATGAGAAAGGTTATTAACATGGCTTCCAACAATCAGTCCTAGAATGTGACTAGGACAAGTTGCCGTCTCTTCTACACCGCGCTCCAGCACTGCATTCACCTCACACTGATCAGATGTGCTGTCAGGCTGCTCCGCCTGACGGCATATCGTATCTCGTGTACAATCTCTCCAGTACTACAGACTGTAGAGCAGGAGCTCCGCTCTACAATAGATAGTAATAATGCAATCCTCTGCCATGGCTTAGCAGCCTGACTGCACATCTTATCAGTGGGAAGTGACTGCAGCTCTGCAGTGCGGTGCAGCGAGCCCCCATTCCAAGGAGCTGTAGAAATGGGGCAATCCATCCTAGTCACATTCTAGCACAGGTTGCTGGAGGCCATGTTGATAGCATTTTCGAAAAACCCATTTAAAGGATATGCACACCACTGACATGGAAAACATTTTTACAAATGTTAGTAGTTACCTTGGGTAAAAAAAAGTGCAGTTTCAGGGTAAAATCTTCATTCCTCTTCAGACTCCTAGATGTTCAGTTTACAACCTGCTCTTATTATCATGTGTATAATGTAATACATACATGCTGGATGTGAGGTCTGTGTGTCCAAGATGCTGCTGCCGCCACTATCCGCACAGCTTCATTCCTGTAATGATTTCTCCTTCTACTGCTCACGAGGGATTTTCTCTCCTGATGCTGAGGAGCGTGTGATCACCCCCCTCCCCAACTCACCCTTCTGCAGAGTTGGTCATAGGTGCACTTTCCCTCTCCCCACACTTATCTGCCATGCCAACCCCTCCACATCTCTAATACTAAGTAAAATAGAGAGGAAAGAAACAGGTGGAGGTCTGACTGATATATTTTACATTCTGCAGCACTACCCGCTAGGTGAAGATGCTACACACACTCTGCAGAAACATAGCAGGAAATATGTAAAGAAGTTACTGCAGCTCAGCCTCATAGACTTGAATGGGCTGAGTTGCAACTAGGCCATGTGACCCATGTACTGTGACGACACATGGCCTAGCTGATCGTGGGGGTCCCGGGTGCCTGACCTCCGCTGATCTGATGTCATCAATATAAACTCCCGGCTTAACCCCTTTAATCAGGGCTCATTTGAAAAATTGTGTAATACTGCATTTAGGAAGCAAATGAACAATAAGAATTTAGCGCAAAGGTTTTTATAGCCTTTTATTCTAAAATACCGCCATCTTCACGTCTTTATCAAGTTTTCATTACTAGATTAATGTGGTATTCTCATCTAAATTATTCATGGCATAACTGTGGTGGCTGCATGTCGCATCAACTTCACTGGGGGCTGTGCTTGTGCGTGCCTCTCTCCCTCTGAAGCCTATGCCGCTGGCATCCACTTTGCATGAACAAACTGGGGCCAGGGGACCCCAGGTCTCCCAACAGGTGATGGTACCAGAAGTGGTACCGCACTCCCCAGGTATCCTGCGGACATGCCATAAATGCTTCAGATGAGACCCCTTTGAAGAACTGTAAAATAAAAATGGTTAAAACATCTAATAAAAACGCAATTTTCACTGTATCACAAATATTTATTTACAGCTTTAAAAAGATATGAAAGACGCAATGACGTCATGTCATCCAAAAGAGACGGGACTACAAATGGACATATGATTAAGGTCGGGTTCACACTTCAGCCATTTGGTCAGTGATTTCCATTAGTGATTGTGAGCAAAACCAAAAGTGAAGACTACACACAGTTAGGGCTCTTTTACACAAGCGGATCCCGTGCGTGAAAACCACTATGTGAGAGAGAGCCAAGCCCCGCTCCGGACAGCAGAGACACGGAGCAGTAACATGATTGATAATACTCTTTGCCTCTCTGTGACCTTTTTACTACAAAATCAGTGAGAGAAAATTGTCACTGTGATTTAGGAGTAAAAAGATCACAGAGAGACAAAGAGTATTATCAATCATGTTATGCTCCGTGTCTCTGCTGTCCGGAACGGCGCTTGGCTCTCTCTCACACAGTGGTTTTCACGCACGGGATCCGCTTGTGTAAAAGAGCCCCAACTGTGTGTAGTCTTCACTTTTGGTTTACCCGCACGGCATCCGCTCGTGTGAAAGAGCCCTTAGGGCGCATTCACATGTCTCTAGTGTTTTGCAGTCCGCAAATTGCGGACCGCACATGGCCGCAATTGCGGACATGCTCTATCTTTTCTGCGGGGCCGCGTAACGGAACTACGGATGTGGACAGCATACGTCGTGCTGTCCACATCTTTTGTGGCCCCACTGACAAAACTGCGGAACGGATGTAGACCCATTCATACGGTCGTGTGAATAAGCCCTTAATGGAAAGATTTACTCCCGTTTTGTGTTTTTGACCTGTACCTAGCATGGCTCAGAATCATGGATGGAAATCACTGACCACGTGTGAACTTGGCCTTATTCCGCTACATAAGTAATGTTTATGGAACAATAAAATAAGCCATGTGCAATTTTTTCTATGATATATTTACATTACTAGAAATATTGTGCATGTTTATATTGGTAAAGCACAGAAAACTACAGGATTGCCGAGTGAGAAAAAAATAATGGCGGCTCACTAAGACAGTATGGCGATACAAGTATATCCGAGCCAATTATAATGGCATAAAAATAAATTATATGACATGCAAACTGGGATTGTGCTGTTGACAGATACCAGAGTCGCCTTCAGATGCTGTAGACGATGGGGGCTGCACAGCTGACGTCGCCCCTTCTGTCCATACCTCACCCATGTTCTAACGTTCGGATAAGACATACAGTACCGCAAAAAGTCCATTTACAGTTTTACATATGCATCATCAGTCATACTGGATCCTGGATAAGGATTGCCCAGCACAACATCATGGATCTGCACGGCTGCAGAGCATTGCACATGTAGAGAAAAACATGAAAAGTGTAATGTGCTCTTTCCTTTTCTTCTTTTACTGGTTCATGTTCTTCTCTAGTTGCCTGCTTCCACGAGCAGGCGTTTACCTGCAAAAGAAAGAGCAGTTCTACTAAACATGCTTATTGTACGATACGCACGGCAATGAAAGCTTCATTCAAAGAGAATCCAAGTAAAAGCAGGGAAAAATACAACTATATATATATATATATATATATATATATATATATATATATATATATATATATATATATATATATATATATATATATATATATATATACACACTAGGGATGAGCGAAGCGAGCTTCAAATCCTAGATCCAAAGTCGCTTCGCTATAAAACTTTGTTTTAAATCCTATACAGGGACGGATCTCCGTACAGCATTTAAAACAAAGTTTTAAATGCTGTACGGAGATCCGTCCCCGTACAGCACTAAAAATGAATGGGCTCTGGCGAAGCGAATTTTGTTATCTCCGGAGACTCTGGTCAATAACTTTGGCGTTTGATTATTAAACTTATTAAAACAGGTATCTAAAGTCGGCTTCGGTACTGACTGGTAGCTCGGTAAAGAAGCCGACTTCAGAACCAAGTTTTAAAATGGTTTTCAAGTTCAAAAATTAAAGCCCCAAGTTATTCACCAAAGTCGCACGAGAGATGGGGTTGTTAACATAAACAGAAAATCTGCACCAAAAAGTGCATAAAAAAAAAAAATAATGCACAAAAATGCACCAAACCAAAATAAATAATGCAAATTCATTTGCGTTATTTTATGTGGATTTTAGTGCGGAAGTTTAGTTACTCTTTACCCTAGTTAGCCCTTTGTGGTCATGAGATTGGTAACAATCCAATTCAGAGAGGAGAGGGTGCAGCCCCACCTGGCATTGTGCTGAGACATCACAGCACAAGAAGAAACTACCAGAATGCCCTGTGTCATGGGACCAAGGACTTTCTAAGTGCAATGATGCATATATGATGACGCATGTCAATCAGTAAGTGCACTATTTTATTGTGACCACAATGTTCATTTTCCCTTTTATATCGTTTTAATGTAGTTTGTCGAGCATTTTTTCCCCCAGAAACAGCGCCATTTTTGTCCACCTCATTTAGGTGAATGGACAGAAGTGGTGCTGCTCTTGGAAAAGAAGGAGGCCCTTTTTACTAATCCCAGGCAACCCCGTGTAATGCATTAGGATGATTTGTTCCAGAGTTATCAGGTGTAGAGTTTTAGTAAAGACAATCATTATATCGCAAGGACAAAGCTCCTTCAATTATCCACTTAGAAGCTGCAATCAGTTATTTGCAATTAGTTTTCAACCAGTCAGTATACCTTCCTCATCCGCCTCCTGCCATTGGTGGAGGGCTGGGGCCGGAGCCATGGTTGATTCGTCCCATTCTACGACGTGGATTTCCTGGAGGACTGCAATGTGTAAAATGAAATAATACTATCATTTACGGATATATTGGTACGAAGGACTTACTATAAAAAAAACACTGCAGTGGCAAGCACATTATGAATAGCAGAAACCTATATTTGCTGTAGCCCCTGAAGTCAGCTGGTTGGTGGGGGCACCAAGAGTCTAACCCAACTGATGATATCGAAGGCCTATTCTAAAGATCAACCAATGCCATTGTATTTCCAGACAACCCCTTTAAATCACTTGTCAGTATCAGAACACACACTCATATGGCCAGAAGCAGACTGGCCATAGATCCTACAAGTAGGATTACCGGTGGTGCGATGTCCAGGGGCAGACCAAACCCTTCTGAAAGCCCCAGGCTGGGTACATAACGATACAACATTCCTAGTGCTCATTTTTCTAAAGTATAGTATTTGTGGTCATTGAGTAGCACAGAGGGTACAGTATTAGGGGCACCAGCAGGATGGAGAGTCCATTTAGAGAAGGTACGGAGAACGAGGGTAAAGTAAGGAATCCAAGAGGTCTGTGTGGCAAAATCTGCAAACATGGGACCTGGCCGAAAGAAGTCCCCATGGCAGTCTGGTCTGAATAGAGAAGATGACAAAAGAGAATGTCTACAAGTAGAGGAGTCATCACTGGATGCAATCAGCATGCAGTGCGGTATTCTCCTGTATGTTTGGTAGTGTTGAAGAGTCAGCAGGATATTGAAGATAGGGCTGGCTCAGTGCTGTGGCCCACAGCAGCTCCTTCCTCCATACCTTAGAGTCAAATGGTGGAGGACAGAATGTGGAAGCTGGTGCTGGCCACCTCAGAGAGGTATTCTCTGCTGCTATTTGGTTCAGTTGGGTCAGTATTTTGTGCTGCTCTGTGGTATTTTGGGCTTCATTATGGTATCGCTGACCCTGCCTAGTGCCTACTTGTGCTGCCAATTAGAACCCATCTACAACACGGTGCCACTTTTTATATATATATTTTTTTTAAAGGAGCCACTTTAAGTTGCCAGTCCACTCCTGCAGACATAAGGGTTATAAATCCACTCATGTCCACCGGTTCTGATGCAGGATTCAAGGACGTGAAAACAGCCCCTCCGGTGTTTAGCTGCAAGTCTAGCCCTTTTTTAAAGAGATTATTCTAAATGGACAAGCCCCGTCTATACGTCATCCTGCAGGGCACAGAGACTTCAGAGACCGGCTCCTGTTCTGCCGAATTTCAGCCGACCGCATATTACTATGAAGTGAGAAATGAACAGGGGACCTTTAACTCTACATGTGCAGGAGCTCCGGCCGCGGGACCCGTAGTGATCAGTAGACTGCTAATCTGATCTTTTTGACAAGGGAGACACAGAAAAAGCGGGGCTATTACACATTCAGTTTAACAGCTATGTACACCTTTGGAGGTCAATTATTTTTTTATGATTGCAATTTACTCATTTTGGACTAAAAATTATTTTTCATTTGGTCTTTATTAAAAATCTTCAGCCATTTTTCAGTTTTTGTCCTACAAGGTTAAATCTCAGCCTAGCTGCAGAGTACTAGTCTCAGTTTTACACCGAGTCTCGTCTGGTTTCTGTTCTGACAGCGTGATGTATAGCCTTTATCTCTGAACTCCTGAGAGCTCATGAACACTCATTTAAGCTATAATCTCACCAGGTTGATAACAATTTGGCTATAATGAGTGTTTACGAGCAGTCAGGAATAAGGAGATAAGGGCTGTACATCCAGCCGTCAGAGTAGCAACCTGACGGGTTCAGTGTGAAACGGGAAGCTAGATGCTCTGCAGACAGACTGAAACTTGACCCTGGACAACAACAAAAACTGTTGAAAATTCTTAATAAAGACCAATTGAAAAAATTACTTTTAGCCCAAAATGAGTAAAATGCAATCATAAAAAAAATTGCCCCCAAAGATGTTCATTGCCTTTTAGCGATAGTGTAACACATTACCCTCTTCCGTCGTCATATCTTGAGCTGGATAAAGAGCTGGAACCCCCCCTTCTTGTCATGTCCGGTCGAGCCATGCTCTGAAAGCTAGGGATTAAGAAACAATAATCAGAATGTAGTTATTTCTTACAGCCACCTACACTTCTTCCACTACTGCCATTTGTACTTCATTTCTGTAGTCACACACGAGGTTCCAAGGATGTCAGCTTCAAATTTACTGACAGACCGGTTGAAAGAGCCAATGGAGGGGGCTACGGTAGTGGGCACTAAGATTTTTCTTAAAAAAAAAAAAAAAAAAAGACAGGGTCACTGCATGGGACTTTCAGTCAGGGTTCCTAGACAACCCTATCAGAGAGGGTTACCTGCTTCCCTCACCCATACAGAGTGACGGACAGCTCTCCCTGTATTTGCACTGGGCAGGCATGGTCTTAAAGGGACTGTCCAAACCTTCACAAATGAGGGATAGGCCATCACTACCTGATCGTCAGGAGTCAGCTGTTCTGTAGTAGCTCTGCAGTAGTTGTGCAATGGACGGAGCTTGTAACTGTAGCGCTGCAGAGCTGTGGAGCTCAGGTGCTGACTTTTGGCACCAGAGGTACTGCAGAACAGCGGATCGGCAGGGGTGCGGGGTATAAGACCTCTACCGATCAGACAGGCCATCACTAAAACTGCTGGACGACCCCCTTAAAGGAATATTTCAGTAACAATAATTATCCTCTATCCGCTGGGCAGGGGATAACTGTTAGATTGGTGCGGTTTGATACCCCCACTGATCACAGAAACGGGGGTGTACCGTGCACCCCATCTGTGCGGAGTGGCAGTTTAGCATGGGCACTTCTACTCCATTAAAACTCAATGGGAATGCTGAAGACAGCGGAGCGTTCTACTCTGCCATCTCCAGCAGTCCCATAGACAATTAACTGAAACGGAAATGCGCACCGCCACTCCGTTCTAACAGAGGACACAGGACCCCTGTTCTTGTGAAAGACGGGGTCCCAGAGGTTGGACCACTCTGATCTAATAATGGGAGAGGGGATAGCTTGTTGTAACCGGGATATCCCTTTTACCAGAATAGGACTGAGCGGCAGTTCAGTGCACCGCTACTAAAGTACGCTAGGAGAGGTGCCCAGAAAATGCTGGAGGAACCCGTGTCTCTGCGGCCAGACCCACAGCGACCGGTAAGTGAAACAGGCTGATACTTACAACAAGACAACGAAGTCCGTAATTCCCCAGAACAGGTCAGTAAAAAAGGACAGCCTCCACGGAGACCTCCGCTGGCCGTCCAGCACTTGTCCTAAAGGTAATGATTCAGGATTAATTCTCAGCATAATAAACGAATAGACAGAAAAACTGATGCTGAAGAAGTGCAGCTCCACCGTCAAAGCGAGCAGCGGTCAAAACGGACAGCGGGATGCCTCCCCTGCGGTCACTTCCCAAGGATAGAGGTGGAGAGACACTTTAAAGGGGATGTCTCACTTCAGCAAATGGCAATTATCATGTAGAGGAAGTTACTACAAGGTACTTACTAATGTATTGTGATTGTCCATATTGCCTCCTTTGCTGGCTGGATTCATTTTTCCATCACATTATACACTGCTCGCTTCCATGGTGATGACCACCCTGCAATCCATCAGCGGTGGTCGTGCTTGCACACTGTATAAAAAAGCTCCAGCCTACGTGATCTCACACGGTCCCGGCCACCAGAGAGGCCGACATCTTTTTCCTGTAGTGTGCAAGCACGACCACCACTGCTGGATTGCAGGGTGGTCGTAACCATGGAAACAAACTGTGCATAATGTGATGGAAAGGAAGCAATATGGAGAATCACAATACATTAGTAAGTGCCTTGTATTAACTTTCTCTACATGATAAATGCCATGAGCTGAAGTGAGACGACCCCTTTAAAGTCTCATGCACACGACCAGATGTGTTTTGCAGTCCGCTAATTACATATACAAGCCATGCGCATGCCGCAGTTCTTTCAGTCCCAATAGTAGTAATGGGTATTCGCGTTCTATTATATGCGTGACGGACACAAGGATGCGGACAGCGAGGTAGAACAGCTCAGCACCACAACGCCACGCTCACCACTCTGACAGAGGCATCTTATGTATGTAAAGTACCCTAAATGGGCATTCCCATCTCTCCTTTCCAATATTTTACCCCCACCTCCTGTAAAATCTAATTTTCTATTAACCAGCAAGCGTTGCTGGGGCCGACAGCCCTGTATGCACCAGCACCGGTGCCCGTCCTGCGCCCCCAGTGCGTATGTGGCTCCTCTACATGCCAGAAAGCCTAATAATTCCCCTGTACAGAGGTGGCCCCGGGGCGCTGCACTGCATTCACTATGTACTCGGTCCGTGTGCGCCGCTGTGTACTCAGCACGGAATCCAGCTTAACCCCCTGCACACCGGAATCCAGCTCTCCGTCCACCAAACATTAAGGGCCCCTTTCACACGAACGATACGGATTGGCTCAGGTCAGGAGGAGGCGTTCAGGATGCGTTCAGTGAAACTCGCGCCATTTTGCAAGCAAATTCAGTCAGTTTTGTCTGCAATTGCGTTTTCCGTGCGGGTGCGATGCATTTTGATGCGTTTTTTTACACGCGTGATAAAAAAATAACTGAAGGTTTACAAACAACATCTCTTAGCAACCATCAGTGAAAAACGCATCGCACTTGCTTGCGGATGCAATGCGTTTTTCACGCAGCCCCGTTCACTTCTATGGGGCCAGGGCTGTTTGAAAAATAGTGCAGGTGCTATGTGTTCACGTCACGCATTGCACCCGCGCGGAAAACTCACTCGTGTGACAGGAGCCTAACCCTATGAGGGAGGAAAGAGGAATCACCACGGTATGATCGGTGGCTTTAACCTTTGCATCTCAGCTGATGACGAGTATAGGACGGCTCTAGGGCTACTATACTGGGGGCCCCGGGGTACCCGGCCGTGGCACTAACCATAGGGGACACTACAAAAACAAACAAATGGCACGAGGTGGAAGGGATAAAGATCTCCCTAACTGGGCTTTACTGGAAACTAAAGGTATAAAAGCTAATATCTACATTATCTGACAACTGACCCACGAGGGACACGACAACCACGAGACGCCACGTGGAATGGGGACACAGGTTTCCTATGACAACCCCTTTAATAACTGGAGCTTATTTATATGTAACTCCACCCAACCCCCCCAAAAAAAACGTGCACCACTAATAGGGGAGATGTGAATGCCTCAGTGGGGGGCAATAATATGAAGCCCACTGCTGCCAAAAGAAGTTCCCCTTTAATGGCTATACTACCACTCTCATCATCGCAGCTCTAGCACAGTCCCGGGGGTTATAGTCACACACTGCAGCCTGCTCTCACCGTTCGCGATGTACACCATGTTTCTGCTCCTCCAGATGGTGACTCAGTCTCCACTCTTCTCCATCCGTCATACGGATATCCTGGTCACATGACCCAGGAGGTGGAAGACGCTGATTGGCTGCGGCGGTTGAACCGGTTGTCCTGTCATCTAGGAATAGCTGCTGTTTGCCTCACTCTCCCAGGGATAGATTTTGTTTGGCCGCTGGCGCTTTCTCCCAGGTTGCGTCGCGCATGCGCGGCAGGAACCCGGTGGCCGCTATGACACAGGCTGAAAAGGGAGAACCGGAGAACGGCAGGGAGAAAGAGAAGGAGCAGCGCGGGGTGAAGCGGCCTATAGTGCCGGCAGCCATTCCCGAGCCCCTGCAGGAGGTGACCGGGGAGCCATGGGGGTGGAGAGGGGGCAGCCATGATTACTGGGAATGAATGAACCTCCTGAGAAAGAAAAGTGCCTCATCTGGTGATAAGTCAGGGAGACTGTCTGTTGCCCATAGCGACCAATCACAGTGCAGCTTTTACTTCTTACAGTGCTCTTGAAAAATGAAAGCTGCGCTGTGATTGGTTGCTGTGGGAACGGTCTCCATTTCATAACTCTGCACATCTGTGGACACGATTATCTTGGTTATCACAGCTACAGGGTCTAAGACCCCCTTAAAGGGTTATTCTCTCCTCCATCTTTTATGTTTGAGGTCAGAATAACCTGAGTAAGCGCGTCTGACGGTGGCAGTTACAGAAGTGGCCGAGCGAGCTGCGCAGCGCCATTTACCAAAACTGCCATAGCAGTGAAATAGCGCTGCAGACCGCATCGTACAGAAAGCTACTGGGGCAGATTTATCAAAACTGGTGTAAAGGAAAGCTGGCATAGTTGCCCATAGCAACCAATCAGATTCCTCCTTTCATTTTCCTGAGCTCCCTTGGAAAATGGAAGGTGGAATCTGATTGGTTGCTTTGGGCAACTAAGCCCGTTTTCCTTTACACCAGTTTGATAAATCCATCCTTGAGACGCTTGTACTTTGTGATGGCGTCTATTTGGTAGGATAGCCAGAAGTAGAGGACGGATAGAAGGGAGTGACTGCAGGCCCAGACTACATAGAAGTGGTTTGTGGTCCGTTGCCATGGGGACGCATAGAACCTGTTGATACCCACCCAGCGAGTGTCATGGAGGGGCCCCACTCTTATTAATATGGTTTCCTCGACAGCGGTACTGCCCAGCGCTCAGCTGCTTCTCTCCACGCCTGCAGTCAGATTGGGTGGGAGCGTATGGCTGGAGGTACACTTCAGGGGTACTTTCACACTTGCGGCAGAGGAATTCTGTCGCCAGAACTGCCTGCCAGATCCGTCAGACTCAAGACGCATGCCAACTGATGGCATTTTTCTGATCCATCTTACAAATGCATTGAAATGCCGGATCCGTCTTTCCGGTGTCATCCGGGAAAAGGATCCGGCATTAATTTTTTTCACATTTTTTTCGGTCTGCGCATGCGCAGAGCGGAAGGACGGATCCGGTATTTTGATTGCAGGATCCAGCACTAATACATTCCTATGGAAAAAAATTAGGGGTGCACCGAAATTCCGGCGGCCGAAAACGGGCCTAATCCATTTCGGCCGATATTGGTACATATCGGCAGAAAATATGGGGTTTTAATGCTTGCCGTTTTACATCGCAAGCTGCGATGTAGGAGCGAGCGGTGACTCGGGGAGGGACTGGGAGGAGGATCTGGGGGCTGGCAATACCGGCGGGGCGGTGCAGTCAGTGTAGTATAGCCCCGCCGCTCCGGTATACAAATATAAGATGTCATATTCATTTATTGGTTATTAAACATGCCCCCTCAGTCCTATTACTACCTTACATCCTAGTCGCATCTGTAGAATTCAGGCAGGCCAGGCGGGCGGCAGCGTAACTCTCGTCATGTACCTGAATGAAGCCGGCGGCGCAGGCAAGTGACGTCAGTGAGAGACGCGCCGGCCGCCCGGCTTGAGCTGCCTGAATTCTACAGAAGCGATTAGGATGTAAGGTAGTAATAGGACTGAGGGGGCATGTTTAATAACCAATAAATGAATATAGCATCTTATATTTGTATACTGGCGGCAGCGGGGGGGGGGGGGAGGCGGGGGCGATCTGTGGATGGCACTGTTATGGGCTGGGGGGGTCTGCAGATGGCACTGTTATGGGCTGGGGTGGGGGTCTGCGGATGGCACTGTTATGGGCTGGGGGGGGTCTGTGGATGGCACTGTTATGGGCTGGGGGGGTCTGTGGATGGCACATATATAACAGTGCCACCCACAGATCCCCCCCAGCCCATAACAGTGCCATCCGCAGATCCCCCCCTGTAACAGTGCCAGCCACAGATCCCCCCCCCCCGTAACAGTGCCAGCCACAGATCCCCCTGTAACAGTGTCCGTCATCCACAGATCCCCCCATAACAGTGTCCGTCATCCACAGATCCCCCCATAACAGTGTCCGTCATCCACAGATCCCCCCCATAACAGTGTCCGTCATCCACAGATCCCCCCCATAACAGTGTCCGTCATCCACAGATCCCCCCCATAACAGTGTCCGTCATCCACAGATCCCCCCATAACAGTGTCCGTCATCCACAGATCCCCCCCATAACAGTGTCCGTCATCCACAGATCCCCCCCATAACAGTGTCCGTCATCCACAGATCCCCCCCATAACAGTGTCCGTCATCCACAGATCCCCCCCATAACAGTGTCCGTCACCCACAGATCCCCCCATAACAGTGTCCGTCATCCACAGATCCCCCCCATAACAGTGTCCGTCACCCACAGATCCCCCCCATAAGTGTCCGTCATCCACAGATCCCCCCCATTATGTTATATAATATGATTTATTAAATTCATGAAAAAGAATTATTAATAAAATCATTAAAAAAAAAGTATTTTAAAAGTATTTGGGCAAAAAGGCAGTTTCGGTTTTCGGTCAAGGGCATCCTGAATTTTCGGTTTCGGTTTCGGACCAGAATTTTCATTTCGGTGCACCCCTAAAAAAAATGTTCAGTTTTTTGGGCCGGAGATAAAACAGTAGCATGCTGCGGTTTTATCTTTTGCCTGATCAGTCAAAATGACTGAACTGAAGACATCCTGATGCATCCTGAACGGATTGCTCTCCATTCAGAATGCATGTTGATATGCCTGATCAGTTCTTTTCCGGTATTGAGCCCCTAGGACGGAACTCTGTGCCGGAAAAGAAAGACGCTAGTGTGAAAGTGCCCTAAGGGGACACGCTGACTGCTAGAGTCAGATAGAAGACCTGCTTGAAGGGTTTTTGAGAATCTGGTTACTGGTGGCCTGTGCTCAGCATGGACCCATCAATATCAGATCTTTGGGGGTCTGGCTGCAGTGCTCAAAAAAACTGCGTCTGACACCCCCTGAAAGGGAGTTGTGACCCTGTACATATAAAAGCTCCGCTCACCTTTCCGCTGTCTCAGTTCCCGATCGCTTCTGGTCTAGGAAGTGGCTTGGTCCTGTGACTACCTGGTCACTTCCTGGTCATGCGGGGACAGAGGCGGCCGCTCTTCAATCTTCATATATAAGGGTGTTTTGTTTGTTTGTTATGTTTTGGTTTTTTTTAACACCCAAACCTGTGGGAATCATCAGAACCGGAGTCGGTGCACCAAAGGCTTGAAGGGAGGGGGGGTCTAACTCCAGTTTTTATGTGAACGACCTTTGGTAATATCCCGTCCGCTCTGCTACTAGTACTGTAATACTCTACCGATTACTCTATTACCGGGAAACATCCATAGCATTGTTTTGCTGTCTCTTTTATCATTAGGATGTGGTCGGGCACTGTGTGGCCGTGCAAACCACAGAGACTTATTTGGTGCTCACTGTTATTGGCAATAGGGTCACCCTCAAAACTGCACCACCAGTAACAACATGGAATAAACTATTTGGTTCCAATTAGTTAAGGGGTTATCCTATGACTAATGTCAAGAATGTAAATCTGACATCCTATGACAATCTCTATCTAACAAAGCTAGAACCAGCCCTGTACCTCGCACGGGTCCAGAGATCTCCCCATTCATTGCCCTGCTAGATCTATATCAAGCTGACAGGTCAAGGGGAGTGTCCATTCTTCTGCAGCTCAGGGGGCGTGTCTCCGCTCTCCCTATCGCAGCTCAGGGGGCGTGTCTCCGCTCTCCCTATCACAGCTCAGGGGGCGTGTCTCCGCTCTCCCTATCACAGCTCAGGGGGCGTGTCTCCGCTCTCCCTATCACAGCTCAGGGGGCGTGTCTCCGCTCTCCCTATCACAGCTCAGGGGGCGTGTCTCCGCTCTCCCTATCACAGCTCAGGGGGCGTGTCTCCGCTCTCCCTATCACAGCTCAGGGGGCGTGTCTCCGCTCTCCCTATCACAGCTCAGGGGGCGTGTCTCCGCTCTCCCTATCACAGCTCAGGGGGCGTGTTTCCGCTCTCCCTATCACAGCTCAGGGGGCGTGTCTCCGCTCTCCCTATCACAGCTCAGGGGGCGTGTCTCCGCTCTCCCTATCACAGCTCAGGGGGCGTGTCTCCGCTCTCCCTATCACAGCTCAGGGGGCGTGTCCATGCTCTCCCTATCACAGCTCAGGGGGCGTGTCCATGCTCTCCCTATCACAGCTCAGGGGGCGTGTCCATGCTCTCCCTATCACAGCTCAGGGGGCGTGTCCATGCTCTCCCTATCACAGCTCAGGGGGCGTGTCCATGCTCTCCCTATCACAGCTCATGAGGCGTGCCCATGCTCTCCCTATCACAGCTCAGAGGGGCGTGCCCATGCTCTCCCTATCACAGCTCAGAGGGGCGTGCCCATGCTCTCCCTATCACAGCTCAGGGGGCGTGTCCATGCTCTCCCTATCACAGCTCAGGGGGCGTGCCCATGCTCTCCCTATCACAGCTCAGGAGGCAGTTGAAGGATGAAACTGAGCATGTGCGGCCTTCTCAGTGAGCAGGACAAAGAAATAAGAAAAGAACAAACAGCAGGTGGCGCTGTACAGATAGATTTTATTGAATAACTTACTGGCTATGCAAAATTGTTAATTACATGCAATTACAAAAGTAATCAGATCTGGGTGCTGGTTTTGAAAATGTAGAATATTTCTCGTGGGAAAACCCATTTAATTTGATCCCGCTCCGGCTTTACAGTTCACGGCTGCAAGGTGGCCACATCCTAACAGCAGCACACACGCGCCGGGTGGCCGGACCCTCGTAATAATGTTTGCGTGTCTTTTTTCTGCAGCATATACAATGCGACTATGTTGTAGTCATACACCCTGGATCCAACACCTTGCGTATCGGCAGAGCTACAGACAGTCATCCGGCAGCCATCCCTCATGTCATCGCCAGAAGGCACAAGCAGCCTGGACAGCCTCCCTCCTGTGACAAGTGGCTTCTCAGGGACGGATTGAATGTAAGTTGGGCTAAAGCAGGGGGATAATGATGACTGGTGTCACCATGTTCATATGTGCCCGCATTGCTGAGAAAAGTGTTGTCAATATATGCAAATGGCAGTAGCAGGGGATCGAGTGGGTGAAGAGTTAATTGTTAACCCTTTGTGAGCCATACATAAAAAATAAAAAAAAGTAATACTGGTGAACAACCTTTTTGAAGGGGCTAGCCCACAAATTGTATCACTATGCAGCAAATAGAGAATTATAAATAAAGAATTATTGCAGTACACATGCAATAAAAATATTGTAAGGTTTGTTATGTACATTGAAAAAATGTGGGGGGTTCAGTCAGCACAACCCTGTATGCAGGTGCACATCGCTATGGCGAAATACACATACAAACGCAAAAACATTGTTATTGAGGGCCGCATGCGGCCCCCAGAGTTGCAGGTTGGGCGCCCCTGCCCTAAAGGGATGGGAAGATATACAGTAGTTCAACCCTCAATACCTGCCACCAGGTAGTCATACAGGCCGTTTTTGACTACTCACTAGTTGCAGGGTGTATGTCCGTTATGTGAACCCCCTGGCACCAGCGTCATACGTGCACCAGGCGCTGTAACCACTTATGAAGAATCAGCCCTATGTACAGGTATTGAGAACCCTGGTTACAGAATTTCCATTCTTCTGTTTTATCCATTAAGTTCCATTGACTCTGAGCAAGTCGATCTGATAAAACAATATCCAAA